>NC_134108.1:109222142-109562500 GCF_040939455.1 Microcebus murinus
GCAGGGCAATGACAGAGATGAATCAGGCAGGTTCCCAGCCTGAAAGTACTTCTGGTTTAGAGGGCGGCAGACAAGACACAAATAACCAAGCCACGAGGCAGACTGGGTCCAAGAATGTGGGGCTGGAGGCAAGGATCTCACCTGGCCTATCAGGGCAGCTGCCTGGAGGGGGTGGCTTGACAGTGGTGATTTGGACATGTGATGGGACATCTAGGCTCGGGGACAGAAGCTCCCAGTCACTGACAGACAGTCCTGTTTGTAGGGGCTGGGCAATGCGGGTTATTTATGGTAGTGCCTAGAAAAAAGCAGCCATATGTGTCACTGCCCATGCGGTGCACAGCTGGGCTGTTGGGGGTAGGGGACACCCGGGCTTTGAAGCCGAGTCTGGCCAAGCTATGGAATTTGCCACTGTGTCCCTCACACCCTGATGACCCTTGAGCCTTTTCCCAGGCCCTGTATGGTGAAAATAAGGGGGAGAGAAAGCTGCGATAGGCAGCAAGCGGCCCAGGGCTTGAAGAGGGGGGCAGCGCCCGGCAGCCCATTGCTTCTGCTGTATCTGGGGGCCTTTCAGCACCACCTCCTTCCCGCCTCCTCCCCTCCCATCCCGGCTGTGGGGCAGGGGCAGAGGGACAGAAGGAAATACCTTTAATCATAAACCAGACGGGCATCAGCTGCTGTGTTTCTCGCCAGCCCACTCTGATCCATAAATAGCCTACACACCAAGCTGGCGCGAGCCCACCCACCCCTTCTGGTGCCAGATCACCCCAAGCGGGAGACGTGGACCACCGCAGGCCGCAGGCCTGCCCCAGCTTCCCAGGGAACCGATTTCCGGCGATTTCCCCAGGGTAAAGGCCTCCACTGCCGGCTCCCTGCCCAGGGGACGCAGCGCAGGGCATTCTGGCACTGCCCGGGTGATGCCTGCGAACGCGCCATCACCCGCAAAGCATCCCCGGCGCGCGCACGCTCCTCTCGGGATAACCGCACGAGCCTCCCCGCACCGCCCCTCCCCCGCGCGGGCCAGGAGACGTCAGTCGGTGGGCGCCGACGCGCGCTCGCCAGGGACCCGCCAGCGCTCGGCGGAGGGCCAGCCCCTACCTGGAGGCAGCGGCGCGGAGCACCACGGCGGGCGCCACGGGGCGAAGCGCGGCGCCCGGGGCGGGCTGGAGCCCGGACGGCTTCCCGGGGGAGTGAGGGGCTGGCGCCGCCGCCGCCGCGTCGCTCGGGGCCCGCGCGGCTGCGGGAAGGAGGAAGGTCAGGCCGCGGGCGGGAGCAGGCGCGGGCGCGCGCAGATTAGCGAGGCATTTTTAGCGGGCCAATGGCGGGCGGGCGGCTGCGCAGGTGGAAGCGCCGCGCTGCCGGGAGGCGCCGAGCGCCCGGCGGGGCGGGGGCGGGGGCTCGGCTCGGCTCGGGCTCCTCAGCCGCCCCGCCCGGCCCGCCCGCAGTCCGCAGCCCGCAGCCCGCAGCCCGCGCGCCCTGGCTCCCTGCCTCCTGCGGGCGCCGTCAGCGCGGGGCGCTCCGCCCCCAGGCAGCGCTCCTGCCCCCGGGCCTCGCCGCCCGCCGAGACCTCGCGCCCTAGGGGCATGTTTGAGGTGCCTGCGAGCGCGCTCTGGAGGGACGACCCCGCCACCGTCACCCGCCGTGCCCCACCCCGCCCCCAGAAGCGCCGACTTGATCCCATCGTGGGGCAGAGCCTCTAGCCCTTATGCCCTAGTTCCAGCTGGACCTGCTGGCACCAAAGCAGACTCCAGGCTGTCTCCTTGGGGTTCTCTGGGGACTTGGGGGCCTAACAGGTGAGCCTCAACAGCCTTCACTCTTCCTGCCTTGAACCCTGCATGCTCCCAGAGCCTGGACACTGCAGGGGGAGTGTGGCGCCAGCGGTGATTCACTCAACACACACCTGCTGAAGGCCTGCTATGCGCCAGTCGCCGATGAGGGGCTGGGCTACAGCAGATGACAAAGCAGGCCAAATCTCTGCCCTCCCATAGTTCACATTGGTGAGGGAAGACAGATATTAAATATAAGTAGTCTAAGTGTGTATTTTAAAGTGCTATGCACAACGTAGAAAAATAAAGCCAGGACAGGGCGAGAGGTGGGTGGTGGGGCGGCTCAGTTTGAATGTAAACCCTCAGGTAGGCATGCAGACTCCAGTTTGCCACAGACCTCACCACCCCCTATTGTTGCACCTGGGATGATCACCTGTTTATTTCCTGAGATCCCCGTCTGTGCGGGGCAGCTTCAGCAGAGGCACCGAGACCATGACCCCAGTGACCCACGGGAATGTCTGAGTGCAGCACGTATTCATTCAGTAAGAATTCTCTGGGCACTGGCTGTATGTCAGGTGTCGGAACCTGGAGGAACTCAACACCCACCCACTACTGTCCAGATGGCAGTATCTACCTCAAGGCTTAACAGGACAGCCAAGTGGCTGGACAGTGTTCTGCAGAAGGTCAAAAAGCTCTTGGTTAGGCCAGGCATGGTGGCTCACGCCTGTAATCCTAGCGCTCTGGGAGGCTGAGGGAGGGGGATTGCTCGAGGCCAGGAGTTCGAAACCAGCCTGAGCAAGAGCGAGACCCCGTCTCTACTAGAAATAGAAAGAAATTAATTGGCCAACTAATATATATAGAAAAAGTTAGCCGGGCATGGTGGCGCATGCCTGTAGTCCCAGCTACTCGGGAGGCTGAGGCAGGAGGATTGCTTGAGCCCAGGAGTTTGAGGTTGCTGTGAGCTAGGCTGACGCCACGGCACTCACTCTAGCCTCGGCAACAAAGTGAGACTCTGTCTCAAAAAAAAAAAAAGCTCTGGGTTAGGGCCGTCCAGGAAGGCTTCCTGGGAGAGGCAGAATTCCAACAGGTGCTGAACGATAGCTGGGATTCTGATGAACCAGAAAAGGCAAGCGGCAGGGAAGAATTACTGGGAAAGGCAGGCGAAACCAGGGAACATTTGGCAAGTGGCTGGGGCTGAGGTCCTGGAGCCTTGCTGGACACCCTCTATGAAAGGGGTATGCTATCATGTGGGGCTGATGAAGCCCCCACCCCCCACTCCCACTCCAGCAGTTCCTGGTCCCCATTGCCCTCATGGAAACCTGGAATTTTCCAGCAGCCCAGGGAGGAGGGAGGCTGGGGGTGGGGGCAGGGCTAGCACACAGCTGCTTGCTCACTAGGTGAAAATGGTCACGTTACTTCACCCCTCTGAGGCTCAGCCTCCTCTTCATAGCTGCACAGCAAGTTGCTTAATTGATCTGCGCTCGGTTCCCGGGCTTGGAAAGCGGGCGTGGCAACAGCATCTGCCTCACAAGACCATCTAGGCGAACCCCTCAGCCGCAAGCACTCGGTTACCTTTGTTGTATTTATGATGATGATGATGATAATTACACTTGCCCATAGGGTGATTAGAAATAGACAAAGACTATAAGGCACGTAGCATAGTGCCTGGGACCTAGGATGTGTGCAAAAAATGGTAATAATAATCATAAAATGTCATTAGCTACATGCGTCCCCAAGTCTCTCCCCTTTTGGTCTACCATAATAGTATGAAATTCCCTCCTTTAGACAGAACTTTCTTAATGTAAAGAGGCTAATTTCCCAAGAGGCTCTTAAAGTACAATCTAGAATGAATAGACTTAACAACCTGCCCCTCCCCTACTGCACTGAGCCTGGCTCGCTGTGTCAACAGGAGCTTTGATGCAGATGAGATGGAACCCAGGCCTGGTAAGTTTTGAAAAGGCAGTGAAGTCCAGAGCAGGGGACACTGAATGAGCCAGGACAGTCGCTGTCCCTTGGCAGCCAGGCATTTGGTGGAGGAAGGCAAGAACAGGAAGAGGACATCACAGGGGATGAGGCTGTAATGCCAGGAGCCAAGCCTCTTGGGGCAGTGTGGGGAGGGGGAGGGCTGGGCAGACCTGATTAGGCATATGAAGGGGGGAGCGGGAGGGGGAGAAGGGGAGGGAGAACAGAAGCTGGACTTACTCTGTTAGGAGTTGAGTGTATGCCTGGGACTGAAGTCAGACCTTGGCAGCCCCAAGCTGCTGACAAAATGAGAGCAGAACACACATACACACAGACACACAAACACCTGCCCTGTGTAATCCCAAATAAAATGTTATTTTAGGAATTGACACAACTTCCATGATTCCTAAAATTAAACTAACTTCCTTCTAAATTTTCTGACTTATGTTCATCAAACAAGAATTTTTTTTCTCTTTCTCTCTCTTTCTTTCTCTCTCTCATATTGTTTTGTGCCCCTGCCCAGAGAATAAGATTTTTTTCCCTTTTGCAAAGCATTTTTCAAAGCACTTTTCATATATTTTGTCTCCCCAACAACTTACTTTTTTCAGTCCCATTAAATCTGACCAGGCCAGGCACCGTGGCTCACGCCTATAATCCCAGCACTTTGGGAGACTGAGGCAGGAGGATTGCTCGAGCCCAGGAGTTTGAGGTTGCAGGTAGTATAATGATACCCCCACACTCTAGCCTGGGCAACACAGTAAGACCCGGCCTCAAACCAACAAACAGAAACCAAAAAAACTGACCAATATTGGCTTCATGGGACCTTCTTTCCAACCTAGAGCTCCAAGCCTCCCCTGTTAGGCTTCCTGTGCCATACAGAGCAAAGAGGCAGGCACGGCCCTCCCCAGGGGAGTTTTCAAATGCAGACAAGACATGAAGGACATGCAGACAGAAGGACAAACCAGCACTGAACAAGTGTGTGAAATCAATGAATGAATAATGGATTGGTAATTAATATTGCATGTTTGGCCTGGGAGAAGGAGGGTGCTGGGGAGGCTTTGAATTCCCTTTTGTTCCATCCAACATGGAAGGCTTCAAGAAGGGGGTAAGGTTTTGAGGAGTTTCTCTATTCTTACCACGTCTCTGGTTGAAAGGAAGGACAGGCATTTCTTCCCAATTTTGGCAGAGCAGGACTCTGAAGCCCAGAGAGGGAAAGTGACTGGTTCAAGGTCACACAGCACATCAGTGACAGAGCTGGGGCTAAAAACAGATCTCCTGACTTCTGGTCAGGTGCTGTCTTCACCCGATGATTCCTCCCACACAAACCTGAGTGGGGGTGGGGCAGGACAGAGCGTGGAAAGCGATTGGCCCAGTGTGGCATCTTATTTTCTGAGCTGCCTTTCTGCAGCATGCGGAGGTGAGCGGGACTCCCCCCAGCCCCCAGGGACAAAGCACGTTAAAAACAGCCTCACATCCCGTTCTGCCCTGCCTTATCCTCCCACCAGCTGGCTTCACGCTTGCAAGTCGGGTTCCATCACTTGCCTGGTAGACAGAGGCTGTTGCCAGCTGTGCCCTGAATCCCGAGCCCAGGGAGTCAGGAGCCTTGGAACTGTGGCTTTCTCTGTCCATGACTCATGCCTGAGGGTTAAAAATTCCCTGAAGGCCGGGCGTTGTGGCTCACGCCTGTAATCCTAGCACTTTGGGAGGCCGAGGCGGGCGGATTGCTCAAGGTCAGGAGTTCAAAACCAGCCTGAGCAAGAGCGAGACCCCGTCTCTACTATAAATAGAAAGAAATTAATTGACCAACTAAAAGTATATATACAAAAAATGAGCCAGGCCTGGTGGTGCATGCCTGTAGTCCCAGCTACCCGGGAGGCTGAGGCAGAAGGATCACTCGAGCCCAGGAGTTTGAGGTTGCTGTGAGCTACGCTGACGCCACGGCACTCACTCTAGCCTAGGCAAGAAAGCGAGACTCTGTCTCAAAAAAAAAAAAAAAAAGAAATAAATTAATTGACCAACTAAAAATATATATACAAAAAATTAGCCGGGCATGGTGGCGCATGCCTGTAGTCCCAGCTACTCGGGAGGCTGAGGCAGTAGGATCGCTGAGCCCTGGAGATTGAGGTTGCTGTGAGCCAGGCTGACGCCATGGCACTCACTCTAGCCTGGGCAACAAAGTGAGACTCTGTCTCAAAAAAAAAAAAAAAAAAAAAAATTCCCTGAAGATGTAGCACCTTGACAAGGCCCTCAATCTGGGGAGGTGCCTGGAGCTGGGACCCAGACACTCAAGAGAGGGATCACTCCAGGACATACAGAGACTCTGGCAAACACAGAGCCCTTTTCCTGGACCAGGCATTTTCTAAGCTTTATACATATAAACTATGGGGATGGATATGATTACTAGCCCCTATTTTGCAGACAGTAACACTGTGGCTCAGAGAGGTTAGGTAACTTGCCCAAGGTCACACAGCTGGTAAGTGGTGGAGCTGGGATTCAAATCCAGGCAGCCTGGTTCTGAAAGCCATGTTCAGAAGCAAACATTTACTGAGGGCATTACTATGTACAGGGGGATTTCACATTCATGCTCTCATTTGGGTACTCTTATTTCCATTTTACAGCTGAGGAAACTGAGGCTCAGCGGATCCTTTGGGGACACTTCTCTCAAAGTATAAAAAGGAAGGATATTTGAGATTGTCCTTAGGGTACCCACTCTGGCACAGGCCCCAGTGACACTGTCGCCATCTAGTGGCATTGTATCTTAAATGTAAGCAGAGTGTCTAAGCAGAGGAAAGGTGTCAAGTTCCGCACCACAAGACTTTGGCTTTCTGTTTTAATTTCTGTGCCCTGAACAACAGAGAAGTGTAATTCCCTAATAATAAGCCTTTATGGAGTCCGTGCTGGCGGGTGGCAGGGACTGAGTGGCGCTGTCGCTCTGGGGGCTCACTGTACCCACCACCGCTGTCTACACTAAATTTTTGAAAAATTTAAAAAAAAACCAAAAATTAACAATAATCTTTTATATTTAAGATTAATTCTTGGGCAGAATTAATTCATCTGTAACACCATCCTCAACGTTAATACTTGGGGAAGGGGAACCTGCACAACAAGGCACTGGTCGTCAGTTTCCAAGGGCTGTCACGTGCATTGTCTCATTTGACTCTTACCACACTGGATATTACTTTCACTCCGGCTTTTTTAAATGAGGAAGTGCGACCCATCAAAGGGGCGTTGACCGTGTTAGCGTTTGAGCCCAGGCTGGATGGCTCCAGGAATGTAGTCTCGTACCTGGAAGGGCCCGTTGTGTCAAGCCCCCGTGCTCCTGGCGCAGAAAGGTTCAGTGAGTTGCCCAAGGATCCCAGTACTCAGTGGCAGGCCTGGGTCTGGAGGCCAGGATTCCTGAATTTTAGGGCTGAGCGCCTCTCCGATCTCGGCCTGCATTTTGGCGTCTACTTCCAAAGCCAACCCCACCTGAAGAAGAAAACAAGATTTAGTCAAAGGTACTGTCATGAGGCTGAGAAAATGATATTCCAAAGTATGGCGCTTTGGCATGCTAAGTACCTTGTTTTTATTTTTTGGTTTTTAAAATTTTTTTACAAGAGACAAGGTCTTGCTCTGTCTCCTAAGCTGGAGTGCAGTGGTACAATCATAGCTCACTGCAGCCTTGAACTCCTGGGCTCAAACTATCCTCCTACCTCAGCTGCCCAAGTAGCTGGAACCACAGGTGAGTGCCACCAAGCCTGGCTAATTCTTATATTTTGTAGAGACGGGGTCTTGCTATGTCACCCAGACTGGTCTCAAACTCCTGGCCTCAAGTGGTCCTCCTGTCTCGGCCTCCCAAGTGTTGGGATTACAGGTGTGAGCCACCACGCCTGGCCAGCATGCTGAAGACTTTGAACTAAGGAAATCGGAAGGCCTCAGAAGCAACCTTGGAAGCAAGTTCTATCTGACCTCATGCCCTCCGGTTTCTCGTTCCTCTTTCTCCCCTGCAGTGAGTCATAGAAACCAGAATTCTCATCTCCAAGGTGGGTAATAGAAACTAGAGCAGGTGTCCTCAAACTACAGCCTGCGGCCACATGCGGGTGTATTTTATTTACCGTTTCTTTTCTTACTTCAAAATAAGATATGTGCAGTGTGCATAGGAATTTGTTCATAGTTTTTTTTTTTTTTTTGAGACAGAGTCTCACTTTGTTGCCCAGGCTAGAGTGAGTGCCATGGCGTCAGCCTAGCTCACAGCAACCTCAAACTCCTGGGCTCAAGTGATCCTGCTGCCTCAGCCTCCCAAGTAGCTGGGACTACAGGCATGCGCCACCATGCCCGGCTAATTTTTTTTTTTGTATATATATTAGTTGGTCAATTAATTTCTTTCTATTTTATAGTAGAGACGGGGTCTCGCTCTTGCTCAGGCTGGGTTTGAACTCCTGACCTCGAGCAATCCGCCCGCCTCGGCCTCCCAGAGTGCTAGGATTACAGGCGTGAGCCACCGCGCCTGGCCAGTTTTTTTTAACTATAGTCCGGCCCTCCAATGGTCAGTGGGACAGTGAACTGGCTTCCTGTTTAAAAAGTTTGAGGACCCCTGAACTAGAGCCTCTTACCCCCAAAGCAAGCCATAAAACTTACAACATTTGGGGGATGGACACGCTTGAAGCTCTGACTCGATGGGGGAGGGGGGCATGGGTATTTACGTAACCTTAACACTTGTGCCCCCATAATTCGCTAAAATAAAAAAAATAATAAAAATTTTAAAAAGCCATAAAACTTAGAAAAGTCACTCTCTCCCTTCTCCGTTCTCCCTTGAAGAGCCTTACTCCAGAAGGGTCCTGCCTCAAACCCAAGAGGAAGGAATGCTACCCATGGAGACCAAGAAGACTGTGGCCCCAAAGGCCTTGCCGGGCTCCCTGCCGGCCACCGCCCTTAGAGCGCCCCCTCTGTCCAGCGCACTTGCACATGGCGGTCCGTTCTTCATCAAACCTAAGGATACAAATAGACCATTTTCCCTGGGTCTTCTTTGGGTCTTTATTTCTGAAGGCTCTCATGTCACATAAAGCTTTGATTAAATAAATTTGGTATGCTTTTCTCTTGTTAACCTGTCTTTTATTAGGAGTGTTGTCCAAGACCCTTATGTTGGGTCAGGAAAGGGATTACCCCTTTCTGTCCCTACATGGCTCACAGCTGCAGAGCACTCCTTCCCACCGCAATCTCACCGGGCTGGGCGCGGTGGCTCACGCCAGTAATCCTAGTACTTTGGGAAGCTGAGGCGGGCAGATCGCTTGAGGTCAGGAGTTCGAGACCAGCCTGAGCAAGAGCAAGACCCCGTCTCTACAAAAAATAGAAAAATTTGGCCGGGCGCGGTGGCTCACGCCTGTAATCCTAGCACTCTGGGAGGCCGAGGCGGGCGGATTGCTCAAGGTCAGGAGTTCAAAACCAGCCTGAGCGAGACCCCGTCTCTACCATAAAAATAGAAAGAAATTAATTGGCCAACTAATATATATAATATAAAAAATCAGCCGGGCATGGTGGCTCGTGCCTGTAGTCCCAGCTACTCGGGAGGCTGAGGCAGGAGGATTGCTTGAGCCCAGGAGTCTGAGGTTGCTGTGAGCGAGGCTGACGCCACGGCACTCACTCTAGCCTGGGCAAGAAAGCGAGACTCTGTCTCAAAAAAAAAAAAAAAAAAAAAAAGAAAAATTAGCCAGATGGGTATATACAACCACAATGAGTAAGATGTGCAGCGTTTGGGGGATGGACATGCTTGAAGCTCTTACTCAAGGGGGGAGGGGGGCATGGGTAATATAAATAACCTTAACACTTGTACCCCCATAATACGCTAAAATAAAAAAAAATAGCCAGGCATGGTGGCACATGCCTGTAGTCCCAGTTACTCAGGAGGATGAGGTAGGAGAATAGCTTGAACCCAGGAGTTTGAGGTTGGGGTTGGGGTTGAGCCCAGGAGTCTGAGCCCGGGCAACAGAGTGAGACTCTGTCTCAAAAAAATACAAAAACAAAAAATAACAAAATCCCCCAATCTCTTCTTTGCTGCTTTCCAGTCTGAGAGCATGGGGTGGTCCTTCCGGCTGGACCTCCTTTGTTGTGCCGCCCAGCGTTGGGCCAGGAGAAGAGAGCGACAGCTCTGGCAGATCTGCCCACTCAGCCCCTTCCCATGCTGCCCCTTCCCAGAGCCAGGAGGGCCCAACCAAGAGGAGGTGGGAATACACCATGGGCTTTAGGGCCAGGAGGCAGCATCTGATCCCAGGTCTGTCACCAGCTCACCATGTGGCCTGGGCTGGGACACTTCACTTCTCAGCCCTTGGATTCCTCAGCAACACAATGAAGCTGGATCACAGCATAGTGTGTGTGTGTGTGTGTGTGTGTGTGTGTGTGTGTTAGAGCTAAAGCCTGAAAACCACCTACATGTCCCTCCACAGTAGGCTTATTAAACACATCGCGGCACAGCCAGGCAATGGAAAATTACGCAGCTGATAAAAATAACTAGACTGCCTTTAATGTTCTAATATGAAACAATCACCAAACATCTACTTTAAGGGAAAAAAGCAAGATGCAAAGCTGTGAGTATAGTCACTGCCATTTGTGTATTTAAAAAAAAGGTAAGCCGGGCATGGTGGCGCATGCCTGTAGTCCCAGCTACCCGGGAGGCTGAGGCAGAAGGATCACTTGAGCCCAGGAGTTTGAGGTTGCTGTGAGCTAGGCTGACGCCACGGCACTCACTCTAGCCTGGGCAACAAAGCGAGACTCTGTCTCAAAAAAAAAATAAATAAATAAAAATAAAAAATAAAATAAAAAAAAGGTAGTGGGCCGGGCATGGTGGCTCACGCCTGTAATCCTAGCACTCTGGGAGGCCAAGGCAGGAGGATTGCTCAAAGTCAGGAGTTCAAAACCAGCCTGAGCAAGAGTGACACCCCGTCTCCATTACAAATAGAAAGAAATTAATTGGCCAACTAAAAATAGATGGAAAAAGTTAGCCGGGCATGGTGGCGCATGCCTGTAGTCCCAGCTACTCGGGAGGCTGAGGCAGGAGGATTGCTTGAGCCCAGGAGTGTGAGGTTGCTGTGAGCTAGGCTGACGCCACGGCACTCACTCTAGCCTGGGCAACAGAGTGAGACTCTGTCTCAAAAAAAAAAAAAGGTAGTGGTGGGCGAATACGTACTCATGTCTGCGTGTAATGCAGAGCACACTCCTGGCAGGACACGAGGACCTGGGAACAGTGCTGCACCTGGGAAGAGAAGCAGATGGCTGCACACAGGGCAGGGGGACTGCTCTATAAACCCACACGTTCCTCTTCCACATTTGAACCAGCTAAATGTATTACCTACTCAAAAAATTAAATTACCAATTTTAAAGATAAGAAATGAATACAGTGGGGGGAGTAGTCATGATAACCACCATCCACACGGGCTTGCTCTGTCCTCGACCTACTCCAAGTGCCGCCCAGCCAATACCTCGCTGAGTTCTCACAGCAGAGCTGTGAGGCAGGCATGAGTGTCATCTCCGGTCTACAGATGAGGAAGCCGAGGCACAGCTCGCCGTAGCTCGCCCGAGTCACGCAGGGAGGAAGCAGAGGTGCTGGGACGTGCGCCCAGGCGGTCTGGCCCGCACGCGGCTGTACGACCTCACCTGCACGGGGTCGTGAGCAGCTTGGCTCTTTGAAGAGTCAAAGGCACTCAGCAAAAGTGAGGAAGCTTTGCTCATCCGGGCAGAAGCTTGGCTTACAGCATTTTGAGGCCGTGACAGTTTGTACCTTCCAAAGATGGCACCGACAACAGCTCCCACCCCCACGCTCCTCCGCGCCGTGGCCGGCTCTCCCCATGCAGAGGTGGGGCCTCTCTCGGCCCCTTTCGGCCTGGTGAACTAGGACTGCTCTGACCAACAGAGGACGGCAGAAGTGACGCCGCGCTAGTTCCCAGCCTAGCAGCTCCTGCTTCCTTCCTCAAGCATGTGTTCCTGTCCAGGGCCGTCCGCGGCAGCACCGACTAGCAGCCGTAGGGGGAGAGACAGAACTTCCCGCCAGCCGGCCTCGAGACTGCGGCCCAGCAGCCGCCTGACTGCAAACTCACACGAGCCCTCCAGCCAGAAAACCACCTGCTGAGCGGGGTCGACCTTCAGGATCTCACGTTGTCGCTTGGCGCCACTATGCTTTGGGGTGGTTTGTTATGCAGCTAGGGGTGGCCAGCGTGGAGGCTTTAAAGTGAGGCTACTCGCGGCCGGTTCTTGGCTGTGCTCTGTTGCTCAGTCGTGTCCACGGGGCAGAGTGGAGGAGAAGGCAGAGACCCCAGCCCGGCTCCTCAGGGTCAGCGGCCCGCAACTGCAGCCATCACGAGGCGCGGGCGCAGGTGCCCTCAGGGCTCCCCCTCCTTGTCCCTCTTGGCCTCTGCTCTTGCCCCGATGGCCTGGGCAGCGCCATTAGCCGTTCTGGCTGGGCTGACAGCATACCCGGCTGCCCCTAAGCCGTAGGTCACCACTTCATGGCATCAGCAGATCAAACGCTGAAGCAGAGGACGCTCCGTTCACCGCGCACCTGTCTCCCGGCAAAACTGGGAGCTTCTTGGAACTTGGCCCGTCCTCAGTGCACAGCGGGATGGCTCGGCCCATCATTGGGCCCTGGCCTCTTCTAGGTCCTGCACTGCTTGTTCTCTTTCTCTGTCTGATAAGTTTCCTCACGATTCTACTCATGGACCAACTAAAGACAATGTCAGACCATGAGTGTCCTATCCAAGCCACAGTCCATTTCTTCATGCGTTGCTTGTTCTGGAGGAAGGGCCTACTGTGTCCCAGGCAGTGTTCCCGGTGCTAGGAACATGGCCATGAACATGACAGGCAGCATCCCTGCCTCCTGGGGCTTCCCTGGCTGGGAGGGAAGGCAGATGATAAGCAGATAATCAAATAAATATAAAATAATAATGTCAGGTTGTGGCAAATGCTATGAAGAAAACCCCAAAGCGCTGGGGTTACAGGAGTGAGCCACTGTGCCCAGTCCAGTATGGGATTTCTTTTGGGGTCATGGAAATGTTCTGGAACTAGGTAGTGGTGATGGCTGCACAACATTCTGAATGTAGAATGTGATTCGACAGACAATAATAGGGGATATTCTTTACAGAAGAAGTCAGTGAATGTTACCAAGAAATCATCAATACAACACAAAAATGACCTGAAGAAAGAATCAAAACTTCTGGACTAAATTCACATCTGCGAAATTTGATTAAAGAAATTATACTTGGTAAAAGTAATGGTCACAAAGAATACTGACAATTGCAGGAGCTTTAAACAATGGCACTTGCTATGTACTCTCCCCCCCCCCGAAATTCAATAAGTCATATGCAATTAAATAAGATTATTAGAAAGGAATTGATCCCAATGATAATCTCAGCAAAGTAAACATCAAAATGGAAAAAATGTTATTGCATGCTGTAGAAAATTACTCAAGGAATTGACTTGTCTTAATACTATTCACTTCAGAATATACTTTCTCAATGAAAATTATAATAGAAATAAATCTGATTAAATTTCTATATTAAAAAATGGGACCAATAGGCAAATCTACAGAGACAGAAAGTAGATTAGTGGTTTACAGGGGCTGAGGGGAGGAGTGAATGGGGAGTGACTGCTAATGAGTATGGGATTCCCTTTTTTTCCCTTTTTTTAGAGACTTGGTCTTGCTTTGTCACCCAAGCTGGAGTGCGGTGGTGCAATTTTAGCTCACAGCAACCTCAAACTCCTGGGCTCAAGCGATCCTCCTGCCTCAGCCTCCTGAGTAGCTGGGACTACGGGCTTATACCACCATATCTGGCCCATTTTTAAATGTTTTTTAGAGACAGGGTCTTGCTATGTTGCCCAAGTGATTCTCCCACCTCGGCCTCCCAAAGTGCTGGGATTATAAGAGTGAGCCACCACACCCAGCCAAGTATGGGATTTCTTTTGGGGTGATGGAAATGTTCTGGTAGTGGTGATTGTTACACATTTTCAATGTAATAGATGCTACTAAATTTTACACCTTAAAATGGTGACTTTTATGCTATGAATTATCTCATATAACTTTTCATTCGGTTGTATGAATTGTCTTTGTGCCAATATCATACTATCATGATTACTGTCACTGTGTAGTTTGTTTTGAGATCAAGAAGTATGGGCCGGGCGCGGTGGCTCAAGCCTATAATCCTAGCTCTCTAGGAGGCCGAGGTGAGCAGATCGTTTGAGCTCAGGAGTTCGAAACCAACCTGAGCAAGAGCGAGACCCTGTCTCTACTATAAATAGAAAGAAATTAATTGCCCAACTAATATATAGAAAAAATCAGCCGGGCATGGTGGCGCATGCCTGTAGTCCCAGCTACCAGAGAGGCTGAGGCAGGAGGATCACTTGAGCCCAGGAGTTTGAGGTTGCTGTGAGCTAGGCTGATGCCATGGCACTCACTCTAGCCTGGGCAACAAAGCGAGACTCTGTCTCAAAAAAAAAAAAAAGTATGAGACCTCCAACTCTGTCCTTCGTTTTCTTTTTTTGTTTGTTTTTCTTTTTGTTTTTTAGACACAGGGTCTTGCTCTATCACCCAGGCTGGGGTACAGTGGCATGATCATAGCTCACTATGGTCTTGAACTCCTGGGCTCAGGTGACCCTCCCAAGTAGCTGGGACTACAGGTACATGTTCTTCATTTTCAAGATTGTTTTGTCCATTTGGGGTCCCTTGGGATTCTATATGAATTTTATGATAAATTTTTCTATTTCTGTAAAACATGCTGTTGGGATTTTTTTTTTTTTTTTTTTGAGACAGAGTCTTACTTTGTTGCCCAGGCTAGAGTGAGTGCCATGGCATCAGCCTAGCTCACAGCAACCTCAAACTCCTGGGCTCAAGCAATCCTACTGCCTCAGCCTCCCGAGTAGCTGGGACTATAGGCATGCGCCAGCATGCCCGGCTAATTTTTTCTATATATATTAGTTGGCCAATTAATTTATTTTTATATATATTAGAGACAGAGTCTGGCTCTTGCTCAGGCTGGTTTCGAACTCCTGACCTCGAGCAATCCACCCACCTCAGCCTCCCAGAGTGCTAGGATTACAGGCATGAGCCACTGCGCCTGGCCTGCTGTTGGGATTTCAACATGAATTGCACGGATTCTGTATATCATGAGACCCCTTCTCTTGCCCCCCTGAGGCTGCTTGGCCTGGCCAGGGGCAGCCAGCACAGCCTGGGCTGGGGCAGTCCTCAGCCCTCACCCTGGCTCTGCCACTTGCCGCCGTGTGGGAGGAGCCAGGGCCCAAGGCTCAGCTTTCCCATCTGCAAGACGGGCAAGCAGTGGCCACGCTGTGGAGCTGTGGGCTGCCAGTCCTGTGAGCACACAGCGGGGCTCCACAGTGAGAGAGAGTGCCCTGCCATTCCAGTGCTCATATCCGTCTCCTAAAAGAAAGAAGTTTCCTCCTGTAAAATCGTGATCTTTACTGAGAAGCAGAGTTTAATGCTTTCTGCAGAAAGGAGAATCCTTGATCTCCTCTTGCTCCTCTCTGGCTCTGGGTTTGTGTCCCTGATACTGGATCTGCAGTGGCCCTAAGTGGTAGGCAGGCCACAGAGGCACCAAGCCCCATCTGTCCTCCTCAACCCACACTGTCCCCTTGTCCCCCACTTGCAGTGCAACAGCTAGAGGCAAGAGCTGAAGACCCCAGGCCCACCTCTGAGCACACCCTGCCCCTGCCCCAGGCCCTGAACTCAAATGAAGGAAGAAAAGCAACAGTAGTGACTGCAGAAATGCACAATGACAGGCAAAGTCCCTGTCCCTCCCTCCAAAGCTACAGCCCCCATCCAAATCACAACATATCCCAATATCCTGAAACCCCCCAGCCCTGCCACTGAGCCCGGCTGGCACTTGACCCCAGAGGTGGTAGCTTGCAGACTGATACACGGAGCCAGGTGAGCTCCTGGGGTGACCCTGGCCTCTGGCAACACAAACCTGCCACCTCCAATCTGCCACCTCCACTCGGGAGCGATGGGGTAACCATAGGCAGTGTCAGTGGGTCAGCATCCGTGGCCCAGCTCTGTTAATGGGGCGGATCACCTAGCTCAGGGCCTCTGAGTGGGGCAGTCAGTTAGAAGACAGGGCTTAGAACCGTCTCTAGCTGCAATGTGTCAATTCACACATTTACATTGAGGGTTTGTTGTGGGATCTCAGAGCACAGAGTGCCTTGAAGAACTCACCCACGCCAGGCTGCACAAAACCAAGCCAGAGCAGGGATGTGCTGTGGCTGAGTTCCCAGACCCTTCAGACCCCTTGGAGCCGATAGTGTCACTGTGCCTAACCAAGCCCCCATCACAAGCGCCAGGAGCAAACTTGCCATGCAGTGCCCCTGGCCCTGGGCCCGCTGCAGAAGTGGGGCCTCTGACTGTCGCTTGTTCCCTCTCCATTCCTCCATGCTGGGGGACGGGCCTCTCTGCAGGGCCTCCCCGCTCTCCACCCAAGAGCAAGAAGCACAGGGACCTCAGTGTCTCTGTGTCAGCCCCTGAACTCTCACAGCACACACTGGCCGTCTCCCGCTCTGCACGCAGCTCTCTCGTTTTGCAGACATCATCCCACTTCACAGAGGAAGACCCTGAGACTCAGGGCAGTAAAATGCCTTGCCCAGGAGCACACTAGTTGGCAATGACCTGCGGCCAGAATATAACAGTGACCACCTGTCTCACCCTCCTTTTTGCTAGTTCCTGTGTGGTAGGCCAAATGGTGGTGCCCAAAGATGTCCATGTCTGAATCCCCAGAACCTGTGACTATGTTATGTTACATGGTAAAAAAAACAAGACAAAAAAACTTTCCAGATATGATTGAGTTGAGCATCATGAGATCAAGAAATTACCCTAGGTTATCTGGGTGGGCCCAGTGTAATCACAAGTGTCCTTATAAAAGGGAGGCAGGGGAGGCTGAGCACAGGACACCAGGGCAACTTGACGACAGAGGCAGAGACTGGAGTGATGTGGCCTGTGGCCAAGGAATGCAAGAGGCCTCTAGAAGCCAGAAAAGGCAAACACAGATTCTGCCCTGGAGCCACCGGAAAGAACCAGCCATGCTAACAGCTTGATTTTAGCCCCGTGAGACATTTCCGACCTCTGTCCTCCTGAACTGTAAGAGACTGGATGTATAATGTTTTAAGCTGCTAAATCTGTGGTGATTTTTACAGCAGCAATAGGAAACTAACATACCCAGCTAGACCCTAACTCTTGCATCCACCTTGCAAGATAAAGGTTATTATTTCCACCTAACAGACGAGCAACTAAGACTCAGGGAAGCTAAATGGCCTTCCCAAGATCACGCAGCTGGGATTTAGGCATGCGCCATTCCGATAGACCCCCCCACCACCCTACCCAGGGCAAAGATGGGCCCAAACCCAGGGCTCTATACACCACCCACACTGTTTCCACTTTACCTGCTTGGGGTTTATTGGTTGAGCTCTTTGTCTCAGTTTAACCATCTGTAAAATGGTATTGTAACTCTAACAGAGCTGGCACACAGAAAATAGGCAACCTGTTTTATCTCTTATTGTTCTTAGTGTCGTACTAAACTGCCATTGGGCTGCATTTGTTTGGCAGTCATTCTGTAGGACCAGAGCCCCTCCCAGAGGCTGTGTTCCACATACTTCTGTACTGGCGTCATCGTGTCCCCAGAAGCCGGGAGATCAGTCACCTTCCCTGAGCCAGCCTCCCAAAGGCTTAGGGTGGATAACAGGAGCCAACTACTCCCAGCAACACACCCTCCGCTTGCGGTCCTGCCAGCGTCCGCGCCTTTCCCAAAGTAAGCCCTGCTCTGCCCGCCAGGGACAGGGAACGGTGCAGGGTTACTCTGGAAACCCGCTGGGGAAGGCAAGTGTGTTCAGGAAAGAGTTTTTTCCCGTTTCCAGTTTGTCACTGCCATGCCCCGGTCTCCTGGCTGGGCCCTTAGGGACTGAGGCCCAAGCAGCACCTGTAATAGGTGAGCCATGCAAATAGCCTGGAACCTGGATCCTCCTCTGGCTCTGGCATCGCACTGAGGAGTGAGCTTGATGAGGCCCTCTGGGCCTTGGTCCCCCTTTGGGTAAAACAAAGTACTTGATTTTCATAACAATATTATTTGCTCCATTACTGTTACCTAAATGCAACCCTCACGACACTGCCATCTCTGAGTAGATGCTATTACATCCCCATTTTACAGATGTGAAAACTGAAGTGCAGGGAGGACAAGTTGCCTTTCTAGGGTCTCTTGGCTGCCAGGCAGTTTGGTTTCAGAACCTGTTTTCTTAACCATGCCATTGAAGACAAAAAACTACAGATTTACCAGAGGCCTTGCTTAAAATGCAGCCTCCCCATCTTTGCTCCAGGGATTATAACTCAGCAGGTCTAGCGGGGAACCTGTCATTTTTAAAAGCTCCCCCAGGTGATTCCCAGATGGGCCCTGGGCTACACTTTGAGAATCAGAGCTCTAAATGTTTCCTAGTTCAAAAACATTCAATGACACCAAGAATGGGACAAAGGAGCACCGAGGGACAGCAGTTCCCAGGGCACCCAGCTTCCTCGCTCCTCCTGGCTCATCTTTGCCTGTCTGATCCACTCTGCCTCACTGACAGCCTGACAGCAAGGTATCTGGGAAGTTCTGGCAGGCGGAGCTCCCTGTTTCACTTCTTAAGGATGAAAGGGACAGCCTGTGGAATTTGACCAGAGGCAGAAAGTCAGGTCTTCACCTTGAAGGGAGAAAGCAGGCACAGAAGACAGCTGGAAGGAGAGGCTCAGAGCCTGCTCCAATTTGCAAATATCCACTTCTGTGGCTGAGGAAGTGGAACTTCTATGGCACCAGCCTAGCCGGTGCTCCCTGCCCGCCCCAGGACAAAAGGCAGAGGCATCAGAGAGGAAAAGCCCTGCCTGTCGGTCCACCAGAATGTCAAGGCCGGGCAGTGGCTGGGCCCAGGCAGGAGAGGCTGTTGGAGTGGCCGGACTCGGCAGCTTATCCGCCCTCCCCTTAGCTGTCCTCACCCTCCGGCTGCAGGGAGCTGCTGTGCCAGGCAGATTAAGACTTTGGGCCGGAGAAGAGGGAGGCGGGCAGGCTGTGACACTCGAGGCTGGTAAAATGTGCCCGCAGAGCTGCCGCCGCACCCAGAGGCATTATTTATGGCGCCGGCCAGGAGGGCTGATGTGTGCTTTCCTCCTGCTCCATCTGGCCCTGCCTGGCAGGGCTCCCGGCTTGACTTACCGCGGGCAGGGCCATATGTCCTGCCAGCCCTGGGAGGCCCGCGAGCCACTGGGGCGGGGAGGAATGATGGGAGCTAATTCCGTCCCACAGCGTGGGTCTGCGCCGACTCTCGTTCTCCCCAAAGCCGGGAGGGTGGGGGGACTCCATACCTGCGTGGAGTCCCGTGGAGCAGAACACCGGGATCGCTTTCCCTCCCCCACCCCATCCCTGAGGACAGTGACTGGCGCAGTGTTCAGTTGGCCTGGGGCAAGCCTCCTACGTGGCAGGGATGCACCTGCTCGGGCTCTGGGGACACGAGCCTGAGCTGGCATCTCGGAAAACTGCACGCCGAGCTGCTGGCTGCACCTGCGGCCTCCCCTCAGGAGGCGGTCTTTCCCCTGCCCGGAGTCCCCGCAGTGGGAGTAACTCCACGCCTGACCTTTAGGAGGCCGAGCTGCCTCTGCTCTTGTGCTGCCTGGGGAAGCCACCAGCGTGCTTTTAAAAAGCTCAAATTTCTGATTGACGGGGAACGCCAAGTGACCCTAGCCGTCCCCCAAAACCAAGTTTACGGCACTAGTGACAAGCTATCTCCACCAAGCCTGACATACAGGTGGGTGAGGACAAACCACCAACAGCCACAGACTCCCGGGAGAGGAAGCAGAGGGAAGCAACAGGGGCAGCATGGGGGGACCTGAAAACAGAGGACCCCCAAGTAGGCCTCAGATATTCGCGGGAAAGCCTGGCGGCCTGTGAGGAGGGCAGCGGATATGGGGTGCACCCAGGTGCAAGGAGCTCGACGGGGCTGAGGCAGCCCATAGGGTTCGTGGAGGTTACAGCTCCTGAAACGGACCCTCCAAGGCTCCCTGCTCTGTGGGACAGGACCCCACAGAAACTGTTGGGCGTGGAGTAAAATTGAGCAGCAGAATAGGGACAACCGAAATGAAGGACAGAAGGGCCAGGTAAAAGTGGACGTGCCAGTTATTAATTTATTGCCTCTCAGTTCCAAGCTCCCCTTTCTTCCTATGCCAGATGAGCTATTGCAGAATCACAGTATATTTCCTAGTTCTGTCCACCAAAACGGCCAATAACAATAGCATCCCCAGAGCCTGGACTGTGGTGTTTTTTGTTTTTTTTTTGACAAACTCTCACTGTGTTGCCCAGGCTAAAGTGCCGTGGCATCAGCCTAGCTCACAGCAACCTCAAACTCCTGGGCTCAAGTGATCCTCCTGCCTCAGCCTCCTGAGTAGCTGGGACTACAGGCATGCGCCACCATGCCCGGCTAATTTTTTCTATATATTTTTAGTTGGCCAGTTAATTTCTTTCTATCTTTAGTGGAGACGGGGTGTTGCTCTTGCTCAGACTGGTTTCGAACTCCTGACCTTGAGCGATCCACCCGCCTTGGCCTCCCAGAGTGCTAGGATTACAGGCATGAGCCACCATGCCTGGCCTGGACTGTGGTCTTGAAAATATTGTTTTCCATAAAATCAGGGCTTCTTGGAGAAATCCGTTGTTTCACATCTAGAGCAGAAAAGTAGAAGGTACAAGATGAGCCAGGATCACCTTGACACACCTGCCAGCCAGGAAGGCCTCAAAGACTAATAGGGTTATGTCAAAAGGATTCAGGAGCCAGTTTGAAGAAGCTCCCACTGATCATGTGAGCTTTAATAAGGATAACAATTGCAATGAATTCAAATCAATCAAATAGGTTTAAATCTGTGGGGTCATAATACTATTAAAAAATAATTGGTCACCAATTTATCTTGAAAACTGGTAAATAAATGAATCAAGCATTTATTTTGCCTTCCTTATATGAACTATATTAAATATAGGTAAAGAAAGCATCACCTTATAAAAGTATGACAATGAATGAAAGAGAAAGAAGTAATAGAATTAGAATATCATCATATTATTGCCCCAATTCCATTAGCCAATGTAGGCATTAAGCATCAATAGCTGCTAACATCACAAAAAGAGATACCCAGATGTTATGTGCCTCCTGAGAGAAGACCACACCACTATCTAAAATATTGCCAGGGACCCAACCTAAGTCTGACCAAACCTCTACACGCATGTGCAGCTGCCAAGTCACCAGAAATGTAGAGAACAGAGGAACACGTCAAACTGCACCATGTGTGTAGAATCAGCAAAACCCAGACTGTAGGAAATTCTACAGACCTGGCAGTCCAAGTACTTAGATGAATTTGTTGTAAAGAAAAAGAAAAGGGCATGGGAGAGTGTGGCCAAAATACCCTAAGTGACCCCCAACGAGTCCTACCCTTCCTCCTGAGCATGGGTAGGACTTGTGACTGACCTGCTCCTGGCCAATAGAACAGGGCAAAGGTGTGGGCTGCTGCCCCTGCTCATGTTTTGTTAGAAGACTCCATCTTAACAGATTGGAGGGAGACACTGGCCTGCTAGTCTTTTTATTTTTTATTTTTTTTTGAGACAGAGTCTCACTCTGCTGCCCAGGCTAGAGTGCCATGGTGTCAGCCTAGCTCACAGCAACCTCAAACTCCTGGGCTCAAGCGATCTTCCTGCCTCAGCCTCCTGAGTAGCTGGGACTACAGGCATGCGCCGCCATGCCCAGCTAATTTTTTCTATATAGTTTTAGTTGGACAATTAATTTCTTTCTATTTATAGTAGAGACGGGGTCTCGCTCTTGCTCAGGCTGGTTATGAACTCCTGGCCTTGAGCAATCCACTCGCCTTGGCCTCCCAGAGTGCTAGGGTTATAGGCGTGAGCCACCGCCCCGGGCCTCTCCTGCTAGTCTTAAAGAAGCAAACAGCCATGCTGTGCCCAGCTTGTGGGGACAGCTGTGTGGCGGGGAACTGTGGGCAGCCTCCCACCAATGACCAGCAAACACCTGAGACCCTCAGTCATAGACCACAGGAAATTAATTCTGCCAACAACCTGAAGAAGCTTGGAAATGGATTCTTCATCTTCAAACCTCCGGATGAGAATGCCACCCAGACAATACGTTAACTGCAACCTGTGAGACCCAGAGCAGAGGATCTAGCTAAGCCACGCCCAGCCTTTTGGCCCGTGGAAGCTGTGAGATAATAACTGTGTGTTGTTCTAACCCGCTAAATTCGTGATGTAACGCAGAAAAACTAGTATAGAGGGAGAACTTGTAAATTAAAAAGACTTATCAAGGTTTCTTCCCTGTATTCCTTTCTGTTTGTGTCTTTTTGTTTTGTTTTGGTTTTTGTGCTACAACATGAATGAACCTTGAGGACATTAGTTAAGTGAAACAAGCCAGTCACAAGAAAGACAAACAGCGTATCATTCCACTTAGTGGGGTACCCAGAGTAGTGACATGTATAGAGACAGAAAGTAGAATGGTGGTTGCCAGGGGCTGCGGGGAGGATGGAGGTTACTATTTAAAGGGTACAGAGTTTCAGTTTTACAAGATGAAAAGTTCTGGAGATGGAGGGTGGTGATGGTTATGCAATTTGATTATACTTAACACCACTGAACTACACTCTTAAAAATGATGAATTTTATGCTATGTGTATTTTACCACAATTCTTTTCATTGGGAAAAAACTGCCCAAAAAGACTTATCAAGCTTTTTGGTATCTCATTCTTTTTTGTTTGTGTCTTAAAATTTTTTATTTTTGGCCGGGCGCGGTGGCTCCCGCCTGTAATCCTAGCACTCTGGGAGGCCGAGGCGGGCGGATTGCTCGAGGTCGGGAGTTTGAAACCAGCCTGAGCGAGACCCCGTCTCTACTAAAAATAGAAAGAAATTAATTGACCAACTAAAAGTATATATACAAAAAATGAGCCAGGCCTGGTGGTGCATGCCTGTAGTCCCAGCTACTCGGGAGGCTGAGGCAGGAGGATCGCTTGAGCCCAGGAGTTTGAGGTTGCTGTGAGCTAGGCTGATGCCACGGCGCTCACTCTAGCCTGAGCAACAAAAGTGAGACTCTGTATCAAAAAAAAAAAAAAATTTATTTTTTATTTTTTGAGACAGAGTCTCACTGTGTTGCCTGGGCTAGAGTGCCATGGCGTCAGCCTAGCTCACAGCAACCTCAAACTCCTGGGCTCAAGCGATCCTCCTGCCTCAGTCTCCCGAGTAGCTGGGACTACAGGCATGCGGCACCATGCCCAGCTAATTTTTTCTATATATTTTTAGTTGGCCAATTAATTTCTTTCTATTTTTTTAGTAGAGACGGGGTCTCGCTCTTGCTCAGGCTGGTCTCGAACTCCTGAGCTCAAGGGATCCTCGGCCTCCCAGAGTGCTAGGATTACAGGCAGGAGCCACCATGCCCGGCCTTAAACTTTTTTTTTCATTTTAAAAAATGAACTTCACTTTTAGATTCACAGCAAAGTGGAGTAGAAAGCACAAAGAGCTCCTGTGTACCCCTTGTCCCTCTCCCCAACAGCCTCCTCTGCTGTCAACATCCCACACCAGAGTCCTACATTTGTTACAACCAATATTCGTACATTTTTAAAAACTGTTTATTTCAAACTAATTTTAGACTTAGGGAAAAGCTGTAAAACTAGTACAGAATTTCTTTATATCCTTCAGCTTGCTCCCTTAATATTAATCTCTTATTTAGGAATAGGAAATTAACATTAGTACAATATTATTAATTAAACTACAGACCTTACTGGAATTTCATGAATTTTTCACTAATGCCCCATTTTGGTTCCAGGATCTCACCATGCATATAGTTGTGATTTTTCCTTAGCCTCCTTCAATTTGCAACTCTTTCTTTGTTTTTTATGACACTTATCAAGCTTTGGGTTTTTTCTTTTTAATGAGCAATCCAAAACAATTTTTTAAAGAGAAGAACAAAGTTGGAAGGCTTATACCACCTGATTTATTAGAGAGGTGTGGTATTGGTATTGGTGTAAGGACAGAAGAGAGTCCAGAAGTAGACCCACAACTTAATGGTCTACTGAGTTTCAACGAAGGTGTCAAGGTAATTCAATGTGGTAATGCAGTGTCTTTTCAACAAATGATGCTGGAAGAACTAGATATCCATTTGAAACAAAAAGAATCTTTTTTTTTTTTTTATGGGGGTACAGATTTTAAGGTTTCAATAAATGCCCATTTCCGCCCCTCCCCCCACAAGTCTGAGTCTCCAGCATGTCCATCCCCCAGATGGTGCACATCTCACTCATTATATATGTATATATCCGCCCCCTTCCCCCCTCCCACCTGCCCAGTACCCTATTACTGTAGTACCTATGTGACCACTTAGGTGCTGTTCAGTTAATACTAATTTGCTGGTGAGTATATGTGGTGCTTGTTTTTCCATTCTTGGGAAACTTCACTTAATAGTATGGGTTCCACCTCTAACCAGGAAAATATAAGATGTGCTATGTCACCATTGTTTCTTAGAGCTGAATAGTACTCCATGGTATACATATACCACATTTTATTAATCCATTCTTGGATTGATGGGCACTTGGGCT
Organism: Microcebus murinus; assembly: GCF_040939455.1. Classification (NCBI taxonomy): domain Eukaryota; kingdom Metazoa; phylum Chordata; class Mammalia; order Primates; family Cheirogaleidae; genus Microcebus; species Microcebus murinus. Next base: position 109,246,467 of record NC_134108.1, read on the forward strand.
GTTTCCACAGCCTTGCAATTATGAATTGTGCTGCTATAAACATTCGAGTGCAGGTGTCTTTTTGTAGAGTGTCATTGGATCTTTTGGGTAGATGCCCGGCAATGGCATTGCTGGATCAAATGGTAGATTCACTTGTATCGCTTTAAGGTATCTCCATATTGCTTTCCACAGAGGTTGAACTAGTTTGCAGTCCCACCAGCAGTGTACAAAAAGAATCTTGATTCCTATCTCACACCATACACAAAATTTAATTTGGAATCGATTGTAAACATAAATGTAAATGTTAAAACTAAAAAATTTCTAACGGAAAATAGAAAGTCCTGTGACCTGGAGGTAGCCAACGACTTTTTAGGACACAAAAAGCATGGATCATAAAAGAAAAGTAATAAATTCAACTTGATCAAAATTTAAAACCCTGGACTTCAAAAGACATTGTCAAGGCCGGGCGCTGTGGCTCACGCCTGTAATCCTAGCTCTTGGGAGGCCGAGGCGGGCGGATTGCTCAAGGTCAGGAGTTCGAAACCAGCCTGAGCAAGAGCGAGACCCCGTCTCTACTATAAATAGAAAGAAATTAATTGGCCAACTGATATATATATATAAAATTAGCCGGGCATGGTGGCGCATGCCTGTAGTCCCAGCTACCCGGGAGGCTGAGGCAGAAGGATCACTCGAGCCCAGGAGTTTGAGGTTGCTGTGAGCCAGGCTGACGCCACGGCACTCACTCTAGCCTGGGCAACAAAGCGAGACTCTGTCTCAAAAAAAAAAAAAAAAAAAAAAAAAAGACATTGTCAAGAAAATGAAAAGACAAGCCACAGAGTAGTAGAAAATATTCATAATACATATATCTGAAAAAAGGACTGATATCCAGATTATATAAATAATTCCTACACTCAACAAGACAAATGACCCAGGTCTTTTTTGTTTGTTTGTTTTGTTTTGTTTTTTTGAGACAGTCTCACTCTCTTGCCCCAGTCTAGAGTGCAGTGGTGTCAGCCTAGCTCACAGCAACCTCAAACTCCTGGGCTCAGGCAATCCTCCTGCCTCAGCCTCCCTGGTAGCTAGGACTACAGGCACGCGCCACCGTGCCCGGCTAATTTTTTTTATTTTTAGTTGTTTGACTAATTTCTTTTTATTTATAGTAGAGACGGAGTCTCGCTCTTGCTCAGCCTGGTCTCCAACTGGTCTCCTGAGCTCAAGCAATCCTTCCGCCTCGGCCTCCCAGAGTGCTAGGATTACAGGCGTGAGCCACAGCGCCCAGCTGACTCGGTTTTAAAAGTGGGCAAAGACTGACCATTATACTTTAAAATGGTTAAGGTGATAAATATTATGGTACATATATTTTACCATAATTAAAAAACATTTAATGGGCAAAATATTTTTAAAGCTCTTTCAGAAAAGGAGATGTATGAATGGTTAATTAAGCACATGACAAGATGCTCAACATTATTGGTCATTTGGGAAATGTAAATTAAAACTATAATGAGATACCACTGTATACCTATTAGAATGGTTTAAAAAATTAATCTAAAACAAAAACCTGACAATTCTAAATACTAGGGAGGATTCAGGGTAACCAGAGTTCTCATATATTGCTGGTGAGAATGTACAATGGCACAGCCAATGTACAATGGCACTTTGGGAAACAGTTTGACAGTTTTGTATAAATTTTAACATACACCTCATATACAGCCTAGCAATCCCATTCCTGGATATTTATTTACCCAAGAGAATGAAAGCATATGTCCACAAAAAAACCTGTACACCAATTTTCATAGTAGCTTTGTTCATGATAGCCAAAGACTGGTACCAACTCAAATGTCCTTCAAAAGAATACATAACGAATGCTGTACATTCATTCAACAGAATACTATACAGCAATAAGAAGGAAGGGAATACTGATACAGACAACACCAGGGATGAATTTCAAAACCATTATGCCGAATGAAAGAAACTATACTCAAAAAAGAAAACAACATACGAATCCATATACCTGAAGCTTTAGAAGAGGGAACCCTAACCTATAGTGACAGAAAGATCAGTGGCTACCTAGGTCCAGGACTGGGGAAAGGGATTGAGTATAAAGGGGCACAAGAGAATTTTGCAGGGGGTTATAGAATGTTCTTATATCATCATCGGTGGTCATGTGACTGAATACACTTGTCAAAACTCAACTGAGCATGGTGGTTCATACCTGTAATCCCAGCACTTTGGGAGGCAGAGGTGGGAGGATGGTTTGAGGTCAGTTTGAGGCTGCAGTGAGCCATGATGATGCCACTGCACTCTAGCCCAGGCAACAGAGTGAGACCTTGTCTCAAAGCAAGCAAGCCAACAAACAAACAAAAAACAATAAAACTCATCACATTGTGCAATTAAAATTGAATTTGGTCCAACCTGGTGGCTCACACCTGTAATCCCAGCACTTTGGAGACTGAGGTGGGAGGATTGCTTGAGGTCAGGAGTTCAGGACAAGCCTGAGCAACATATCAAGAAACAGAAAAATTAGCCAGGTATGGTGGTGCACACCTGTAGTCCCAGCTACTTGGGAGGCTGAGGTGGGAGGATCACTTGAGCCCAGGAGTTTGAGGTTGCAATGAGCTATGATGATGCCACTGTACTCCTGCCTGGGCTACGGAGCAAGATCCTATCTCAATTTTTTTAAAAACGGAAGAAGAAGAAGATTGATGAATTTTATTGGATGAAAATTATACCTTATAAAGTTGATTTTTCAATAGGCAAGACTTAACTATGCTGTCTAGAGATGCACACGGGTGATAAACCTCCTCAGAAGTGCATCCTAGGAGCCAGGATGGGGGGCACTGTTGGGTGGGCCCAGGTCTGCAATTGAGATGGGGCAGGGAGGCATCTTTGGGGGCAGGGTGAGGGTATGCCAAAATGCTAGTTCTTGACTTGGGTGATGATCACAAGGGTGTTTACCTTATTACAACAAAGCTATACCTTTGTTTTCTGTGGTTTCCTGTATCTGATCTTATTTTATAATGGAATTTAAAAATAATTACTGATAAGCATTTATTGAGCACTTTCCAAGTACAAGGCACTGTTCTAAGCACATCACTTGTATTAACCCTTTCACACCTCCCCGGATCCCATGAGGTTGGTACTGCTACCAGCCCCAGTAAAGAGACAAGCAAGCCCAGACCCCAGAGGCTGGGAGTCTGTGCCGTCAACTGCAGGGTGAGGAGCTCTGGTGGGGGAGAGGGTGGGAGCCCTCAGGAGCGCGGTGTGGCCACCTTGCTTGGTGGACTGTGCTAGGGAAGGGGGCGCAGTAGAAGGAGGATATCGAGCTAGGAGTCACAAAACCAAAATACAGCAAAACCTTCATTCATTTCTCTTTTTTCCTTCATTCTATGGATTTGGTATAATTACATTGATCGATTTAAAAAATTTTTAAGAGTTTGAGAAGAATTGGAGTTGCACCTTTTAATGTTTGAAAGAATTCATCAGTGACACCATCTGGTTCTAGAGTTTTCTCTGTTGGGAAGTTACTGGTTACTGATGTCTACCTAAAATGAAAAGGTTGAAGCAAAATTAATGTAAGTAGAGAATTTATTTGGGCCAAGCCTGAGGATTACAACCCAGGAGCATAGGTTCAAGTTGCCCTGAATATATGCTCCCCCATTCATTGTTTTAAGCCATCTTTACCGAGACCCTTTTGTGTGCCAGGCACTGTTCCAGGCTGCCAGGGCCCCAGCCCACAGGCAGAAATCCCTACCCTTATAGAGCTGACATTCCAAACTTTCCGGTGTGTCGGTTTTTCCAGCTGCAAAATGGGTACACAAAGATGTGGTTAGGTGGTTAACAAGAACATAAGGAAGTAGGAGAAATGCTCAGAGGCTTGCAGGTGACTATGTATGGACCAGACCTTGACGGCACAAGGGTCCCCTCCACTGTGGGTCACCTCTGCTGCAATGTGGGATGTCTCATGTCTCATCCAGAGCAGGGACACAGGCAACAGATCCAATAGGCTGCAAATAGGTGGCATTTCCTGGACTCTGTTGTTTCCACTTTGACATTGGTCACAATCAAATAATTCAGGAAAATAGTCACCACACCACCAGACAGGAGCAACGAGAGGGGCTGCTCCAAATATGACCGGCAAAGAGGTGGCAGTCATCAAAGGGGACGTTGCCCATGCATGGTTTGTCCTTGTGGAGGGGTGGAGGGGATGACCCGGCTCCACTTACAGGAGAACACAGGCCCGCAGTCCCAAGGTGCCAGATACAGGCGACTCCAGTGTGTGTGTTCTTGCATGCGCATGCACGCTCCTGCGTGTGTGTGCGCGCACGCACGCGCGTACCGAAGCGCGTGTCTGGAAACGTGTCAGCAGCTATCTACCTGCATATCACAGACTCACGCGTGCTGCGGGAGCTGTAAATGAAGACTCCCAGCACAGATGGCTCTTTTGAGGAGGTTTCTGCACGAGTGGGAAGAGAGAATGTGCTAGAGGATTGGAAAGCTATTCTAGGGGTGGCGAAGGGAGGGGAGGGAAAAGGCGAGACCCAGGGTGTCTCTTGAGGAATGTCTGGTTCACGGTTGTTGCAGCCAGTGCATCGCAACCGTACCCAGGCCATGAACCAGTGTCCCCGACCCCATTCCCAGAGCCCTGAAGATAGAGAAACTTCCTGCGAACACGAACACGGTGCTGGCGGGGGTGGGGGCTGATTCTTCAGGTCTTCCTCCATTCCCGCTGTGACAGGAAAGTTTATTAAAGGCCCAGGAATCTCAAGAGAAAGGAACTGCAACTTGAAAATCTTCACAAGCCATAGTGTACTCGATTCCAACCTGGGGAGACCCCCAAGCGTTCCTGGGGACCCATCCCTGGCTTCCATCTTTAACAGAGGCCCTCGGGTGTTTGTAGATTCCACAAAGTCACTGGTTCTCAACTTTGGCTGCTATAGGAACTGCCACTCAATATTTATGTCCACCAAAAGACACGTACAAGAACATTCTTAGCAGCTTTGTTTATAAATAGCCAAACACTGGAAACAACCTAAATATCCATCAACTGGTGCATATTTCAGCAAATTACGATGTATCTTTGCAGTGGAACACTGCTCAGCAGTAGTATTAATAATTACTAACAGATACCTACAACATGCACGATCCTCAGACCTAATGATGAGAGGGAGCTGATGGGCGACACAAAGTACACGTTGTGGTAACATCATTCAGAATAGTGTGCATGTGGAAGTGAGGGTAGAGGGGTGGTCTGGAAAGGGAGGTTCCTGTGGTATTTGGCTATATGTCATATCTTGATCTGGATGGTAGTTAACATGGATTTATGCACATACACATACATACATGCAAAAATGAATTGAATTGTAACCTAAAGATCTGTGTAGTTTACGGTATATTACACACCAGGAAAAATTGATGCCTAGGCCCCACTCCACAGTGTCTGGCTTAATCCTTCTGGGGTGTGGCCTGGGTGAATGAGTTTTCAAAGCCTTCCAGGGGATTCTAAATGGCAGCAGCAATGAGCTCGCCTCTCACCGCCAAACCAGGTATCTGGCTCCCTGCCCGTGGCCTTGGCCCCAGCAGGATGACCTCACTGCAAAAGGACAGCCCAGGGCAGGGGGAAGCCTGTAGACCCTACAATCAGAACCCAGTTTCACCACTTCTAACCTCTGTTACCTTGGGCAAGAAATATCCATTTCTCTAAACTTCAGGGGTTTTTCATTTGTTTTGTTTTGTTTTTTGTCTTTAACATCTGGCAGTTGGTTACACCTATATCCTATAAGGTATATCTCATGCACAATATAGGGTGGGAGTGGTAAAAATGGGGTTGTTCTTTCTTTCTTTTTTTTTTCTTTTTGAGACAGAGTCTCACTTTGTTGCCTGTGCTAGAGTGCCATGGCATCAGCCTAGCTCACAGCAACCTCACACTCCTGGGCTCAAGTGATCCTTCTGCCTCAGCCTCCCGAGTAGCTAGGACTACAGGTATGCCCCACCATGCCCAGTTAATTTTTTCTATATATTTTTAGTTGTCCAATTAATTTCTGTCTATTTTTAGTAGAGACAGGGTCTCCCTCTGGCTCAGGCTGGTTTCGAACTCCTGACCTTGAGCAATCCGCCTACCTCAGCCTCCCAGAGTGCTAGGATTACAGGCTTGAGCCACCGCTCCTGGCCAATAGGGTTGTTCTTTATTAAGGTAATATCTTTAAAGTATTCATTTAATCCTGTCACTACTGCTTGAAACCTTTCCATGGCTTTTTACTGCACTTCGAATAAAACGTTGGTGCCTCACTGAGGCCGACGTCCCGTCCCATGCGCCTCGTCCTCCATCTCCTAGCTGTGCTGGCTGTGCAGCCCCAGCTCCCTTCTGCATTGTTCCCTTCCCAGGTCTCACCCCAAGCCTGACTCCTTCTCTGTGAGTTTTAGGCCAAACGTCACCTCCCCCCATTACTCTCTGTCACTACACCTGATCATTTTCTTCATAGCTCTCAGCACATGGCAGAAGTACTTGGTGCTTGATTTGGGATCCACGTACGAGCCTGTCCCCCTGTGGCCCAGTGCCAGGGGCCAGTGCCTAACTGCCGGACGGCATTCAGCGAACTGCATGATGCTCCCGAGGAGCCCTCTGCAATGTCAGAGGTATTATTATTTCACCTCCTCCATCACTCAGCAACCTCCCACGTCCTCTGCTCTTCATGAAGTCGTTTCTTGTTTTGAAACTCATACTAAGGAATATGTGCGACGTGGTGCTGAATACTGGAGAGGACACCAATAGGAGGGGGAGAGGCTCGGCCGCTGTCCTCAAAAAGATGCCACCCAAGGACAGGGCCTTTGTCGAGTTCCTGCGCACGGACGTCAGTGTGGAGCATGAACAAGCCTCAGAGGACAATGGGACGGTGGGCTCCAGCAGCCCAGGGAAGGCCAGGCAGATGCAGAATGGCATGGTGGTGACGGATGCCGTGGGTGGGCCACTGCAGACGGCTGGGCAGCTCCTCCTCCTCTGGCGAGGACATTAGCAGGCTGCACAGCAGCACGGCCAAGAAGGAAGGGACCTGGAAGCCCATGTAGGCAAATGAGGCTCAGACGGGGAAGGTCAAGCTGTCTATGTCCTGGGACTCCTCTTCTTGTCGCCGCCCTGGCTTCTCACTATTGGCTCAGTCTCCGGGATGACAGCCCTCCTTTCAGCAGGATCCAGGGGCCCACGGAACCCTGGAGATTTTGCAAGGTGACTACTCCATGGTGGTGTTGCTTCCCGCGGTTTACACCTGGGCCTGCTATACAATGCCCTGTGGTCACCTAAGAACTTCTGTGAGTGGACCCCAGTGGGAACCTGGTGACCCGTTTCTCAAGGCTTGACACAATGGACTCGATGATCCCACAAGTTGTCAAGATGTTCATAGCCTCACTCCCTCCTCCACACACAGAGATAATGGCCCCTCTTTTGAATCAGAGGTAACCCAGCACTAAGGAAAGCCCTACATATAGAATGGGAACTGCATGCATCCCGGAGTCGACGCAGAGAAGTGGGACAGGGTATTGCTGCTTGTCCTCCTCCAGACAAGGGTAACCCCAGAAACAGGCTTAAGTTAAGCTCCTAAGAAACAGTTTATAAGAGGCCAGGTGCGGTGGCGCATGCCTGTAATCCTAGCATTCTGTGAGGCTGAGGCGGGAGGATCACTAGAGCCCAGGAGTTTGAGGTTGCAGTGAGCTGTGATGATACCACTCCACTCTTCCCCGGAGCAAGAGAGCAAGACTCTTGCATCTGCTATAGGTTTTTAAAAAAAAAAAAAAGAGAGCAAGACTCTGACTCCAAAAAAAAAAAAAAGAGAGAAAAATCAGTGAAATGAAAGATAGAAGTGAAAAAAAATCACAACACCGTGCGGCGATTGAAAGAGAATATTAGAAAGAAAAAATAAGAGGTATGAAAGTCTAATAGATGTCTAGGTGAAGTTTAGAGAAATAATAGAGAAAGTGGAAAAGAGACATCGTGAGAATATTTTCCAGAATTGTTGGAAGACGACACATTTTATTTATTTATTCATTTATTTATTTATTTAAGATAGCGTCTCGCTCTGCCACCTAGGCTGGAGTACAGTGGCATGATCATAGCTCACTGCAACCTCCAGCTCCGGGGCTAAAGGGCTCCTCCTGCCTAAGTTGTCCAAGTAGCTGGGACTAAGGTGGGTGCCACCACATCTGGCTAATTTTTTAATTTTTTGTAGAGACGGAGTCTTGCTATATGGCCCAGGCTGGTTTCCAACTCCTGCCTTGCCTTCCCAAAGTGCTGGGATTATAGGCATGAGCCACCATCCCCAGCTGACAACACATTTTTATTTATTTATTTATTTATTTATTTATTTATTTATTTATTTATGTGTTTATTTTTATTTTGGACAGTAACCTGATAGACAACACATTTTGTGTGTGTGTGTTTGGCCTGGTTCCACAGAAATGCATTTTTAGATATACCACAAATCCCAAGTTGGGTAAGTAAAAACAAATCCATGTCTAAGCATATCATAACAAAATGGTAAAACATCAAGAACAAAAAGAAGATCATCAAAGCAACCAGCAAGAGGACAGGTGTGACTGCTCACTTCCTAGCAGCAACGCTGGAATGCAGTCTCCCAAATAGTCTCCCAGGTCTCTTCCCTTACCCAAGCCACAGTGATCCTGCCGCAGTCTCAGATCATGCCACTCCCTGTTTAAATCCCTCCCTCCAGTGGCTCCCCAGCTATCTTTGGAAAAATATTCAAAGTCTTTATGTGATTTTATTTTTTATGTTTAAATCTTTTATCCTTTACGTGCAGAAACTTTACTAAAAAAAAAGAGAGAGAGAGACATAAAATTTAAAATAAATAAATAAAAATCTTTTATCCTCCTGGAATGTTTTCTGCTGTAAAACATTTTCCCTCCAAAGGGTTAGCCAATATCTCAAGACCACCTGTAATCCTAGCACTCCGGGAGGCCGAGGCAGAAGGATTGCTTGAGCTCAGGAGTTCGAGACCAGCCTGAGCAAGAGCAAGACCCTGTCTCTACTATAAATAGAAAGAAATTAGCCAAACAACTAAAAATAGAAAAAACTAGCTGGGTAGAGTGGCGCGTGCCTGTAGTCCCAGCTACCAGGGGGCCTGAGGCAGGAGGATCTCTTGAGCCCAGGAGTTTGAGGTTGCTGTGAGCTAGGCTGATGCCACGGCACTCTACCCAGGCAACAGAGTGAGACTCTGTCTCAAAAAAAAAAAAAGACCATTTCCTCAATAAGCTATGCTTCTACTTATCTGAAATATCACTAGATTGTTCATGAGAGGAGAATTCAGTTTTAGATTTTGTGAATGTGAGGTGCCCATGAGACACATGGGTGCAAATGCCCAGTATAATTTTAGATAAAGATCTCAGAATGAGCCCTGTGGGAGCGGGCTGGGTTAGATGAGGCAAGGGCATCACCCAAGAGGCTGAGGATCTAAGGTCACCTGGAGAGGATGTGGAGTGAAAAGAGGCGAAGGAGGCGCCCTCAGCTCTTCCCAGCTCACCCTGAATGGCAGTGTTCTCCTGGTGCCTCATCCTTGGGTAGCATCTTTTTTTTTAGCAAATATATTAACATTTTTATTTCCCCCCTTTTCTGAAACAGATACTATAGATTGCCTAAAGGCTGGCCCCTCCACTGGGGGCTTGGGTCCTCTCCTTTTATGGGGCACCTCTTTACTTTGGTATGATGGACCCAGGGTTTTACTTGGAACATTTTCAATGAGGTGTGAATTAGAGTTGTTAAGAGGGTCCCTTCCACTTTGTTTTCAACCAGGGCAGGGACCTGAAAGAGGCAAACTCATGCATAGTGTTAGCATTTTGTTTGAGACAGAGTCTCCCTCTCTTGCCCTGGGTGGAATGCAGTGGTATCATCACAGCTCACTGCAACTTCAAACTCCTAGTCTCCAGCGATCCTCTTGCCTCAGCCGAGTAGCTGGAATTACAGGTGCATGCTACTACGCCCAGCTAATTTTTCTATATTTAGTATACACAGGGTCTTGCTCTTGCTCAGGCTGTGATTTTTCTCTTCAAATGTGTCAGATCTATTGTTTAGTCTTTTAAAATTAAATTTTTTTTTTTTTGAGACAGAGTCTCGCTCTGTTGCCTAGGCTAGAGTGAGTGCCATGGCGTCAGCCTAGCTCACAGCAACCTCAATCTCCTGGCTCAAGCAATCCTTCTGCCTCAGCCTCCCAAGTAGCTGGGACTACAGGCATGCGCCACCATGCCTGGCTAATTTTATATATATATATATATATATATATATGTATATATATATATATATATATTAGTTAGCCAATTAATTTCTTTCTATTTATAGTAGAGACCGGGTCTCGCTCTTGCTCAGGCTGGTTTCGAACTCCTGACCTCGAGTAATCCGCCCGCCTCGGCCTCCCAGAGAGCTAGGATTACAGGCATGAGCCACCACGCCCGGCCTAAAATTAAATTTTAAATGTTAATCTGTTTAGTTTTATTTTATTCCTTTTCAGATTTCTTGACTTGTCCTTAGATTATCTTGTTCCTTGTCCATATGTTCAAGCTTCTTTTTTTTATTTTTGTAAACATGTTATTAATTCTTATTTTTCCCACCATCTTAACCACTTTTAAGTTACAGTTCAGAAGTGCAGTTACATTGTTGTACAATCAATCCCCAGAATTATTTTAATCTTGCAAAACCGATGAATACTTATTTTTACACTTGATCTTAGCCAAAAGGCCAAAATACAATAGATACTTACTTTTAAATAATGGTACTACAAAAACACTTCGGGAAACTATAGGTGAATGTTTATATACTCTTGAGATGTGAAGTGACTTTTTAAGCATTATACATGTCTGAAACCATAAAGATTTGAATATATAATCACAAAGTTGTACAAAAGAAAAAAAGGAATTTAAAAAATAATATAAAGAATATTTTGAAATACTATGACAATCAAGACAAGTGAAAAACTGGGGGAAATACTTGAAAATATGTGGCAAAGTGTTAACAGCTTTAATATGTAGAGTGATGTCATATCAGTAAGAAAAAGAATTAACTCTGAATAGAAAAACAGGTAATGGAAATGAACAGATAATCTATAAAAGAAGTGTCAACCTAACAGAGAGAGGCTCTCTAAAAGAAAATGATATTTCATGGGCATTGCAATGGGAATATACATGCCACAGTACTAGCTATGTGTTACTCAGGAAAGTAAAGGAACACAAAGGAAAAATGGGGAGAATTACATATTATTTTTGAGATAATTATCCTTGGCTACAAGGATCAATAACAAGGGTAGCACCAATCTGAGCTTGGAAAGGCAGTTGCTGGGCAGATGTTCTCCCAGAAGTATTTATTTCTGTGGTTTCGATGCCTTTGTGCAAGGTTGTAGTTTTTGCAGAGTCTTTTGGTCTAGTTCTTGTTATCAGGCATTTGTGCATAAGAACTTCGCCTTCATGGCCTTCCCCAGCTCGGTTTGTCAGGATTTTTTTTTTTTTTTTTTTTTATCACAAGTCACTTCATTTTAATTCTGACAACTTTCACAGAATGAACATAAATTCTAAAAAGAAAAAAATATTTAACCACAGTAGTAATCAAAGAAATGCAAATTAGAAGAATAGTGAGATTAATATTTCTTATCTGTTAGACTGGCAAATATGCATAACAGTGATATTATTCAATGTCAGTAGGGTTAATGGGGAAGTAAGCCCTGTTAATATCGATAATTGCTGACACAAGTATAATTGATAAAGCCTTCCTGCAAATCAATGTGGCATGTGTCAAAGACCTAAACATGCATGTTTTGCTACTCAACAATTATACTTCTAGGAATTTACCCTCAAGAAAATACTGGGCAAGGGTGCTAATTTATGTGTAGCATTGTTACTTATAATAGTGAAGATTTTAAAAATATAAATCTAATAATAGGGTGATTATATCCAGTGGACTATTACGCAGTCATTAACATTGTAGTTATTAACACGAAAAGAGAATCACGACATATTGGTAAGAAAAAAACCCAGCCCACAGAACCTATCATACATACTACATATACAAAACATCCTCTTTTTGTCAAAAAATGTATTTGTGTGGGAGCGTATGACTTTGAAAGAGTTTTTCTGGTTGGGATTCTGTTTTTATTCTTTTATTACTATTGTTATTATCTGTATGCTCTTTTCCTGCACAAAGAGCATATAGTACTAGCATAATAAGTTAAGCTTTTGGCGGGAAAAAAAGAAGTAGCGTGTTTCTAAAGCGACAGCCCAAACGTAAGCGACCATTTTTGATATAACACACAGGCTCAAAAGAGACACGCTGCGGTTTGCTGCTGCGTATGCCCCTAAAGCTGTCAGGGTCCGGGGTCAGAGCCACACGACTCTCAGGCACCGCCGAGGCCACCCCAGGCACGCGCGGGTCCTGGCGGGGGGCGGGGCCACGCCAGCCCGGAAGAGACGCTACGCTGCGCATGCCCCTTCCTTTCCAGCCTCGGCTCCGGACCCTGCAGTCGCTGCGGTGAGATCCTCTGGAGTTCGGGTTCCATCGGCTCCCATCCGGGCCCCCCTGCTGCCATAGCGGCCGCTCCTCCCCAGGGTCAGGGCGGGGGCCTTCTCTTACTCTCCCCGCACACCCATTTCTGGGCAGCGACAAGGGGTGGAGGGCGTATTTCAGGGGGTAGGGGGCCGCTAGTAAGCAAAGAGAGGCGTCCGGATGGCCGAGGGAGGAGGAAGCATTTGCGTGGCGAGACAGCATACCGTCTGCACGCTTTTCCTTCGGGACAGGGCTCCTTCGGACTGTCTCCTGGCCTGGCCCTCTAGTTTGGGAGAGGAGTGGTAGGAATTGAAGGTGCAAAGGCCTTAGCCCTTCGGTTTGGGATCAGCGGCCGGTCAAGAAGCTTTACTCCTCCTGGCCCTCCGTGCCTACCTTGAGGTTCGGCCGCGCAGTTCCTCTCTAGGTACAGTCGCTCATGGCCCCCATATGCGCTGAGAACACAGGGTCTCTTCCCTCCCACCTCCCCCGTATACCTTTGTGATTGTGAGCACTTATGGAAGTCTGGAACGAATACGCACCCCTATCCCCGTTTTGTTTGAACGTCTTTGCAGCCTTTTTATTCACCTGAATTGCTTTTTGGGGTGAGGAGGGAGCTGGTGTCTGAGTTTGTTTTGCAGTTTGTAGTCCTCCCTCCTTCATGTTTTCTAGGCTGTGTTTGAGTTTTCAACCGTTAGGTGGTGGTTTTGTGTGGCCCTTTTTGGGTCTTGAACTTGATTACTGGACCTTGACCACATTGTTCCTAAGTGCTCTTGATGATCACTTCCTTGCAGATGTTGATGCCCAAGAAGAACCGGATTGCCATTTATGAACTCCTTTTTAAGGAGGGAGTCATGGTGGCCAAGAAAGATGTCCATATGCCTAAACACCCAGAATTGGCAGACAAGAACGTGCCCAACCTTCATGTCATGAAGGCCATGCAGGTGAAGGGTTGAAAGGGGGAGACCATAGGATTGGGATGGAGATAGAGGGGTTTCCCATTAATGTTTAAGGCAAATTCCAAGGAGAGGTCAGGACAACTGGTGCTGCTTGCTGCTTTGAAGGGCAGTGAGATGCATTGGAAACTTTTAGGAAGCTTTGGATGTCATTTCTAGCTCCAAGTTCCTACTTATGTCACAGCGAGTTTTCTGCCTTATAGTCTCTCAAGTCACGAGGCTACGTGAAGGAACAGTTTGCCTGGAGACATTTCTACTGGTACCTTACCAACGAGGGCATCCAGTATCTCCGTGATTATCTCCACTTGCCCCCTGAGATCGTGCCTGCCACCTTGCGTCGCAGCCGCCCAGAGACGGGCAGACCTCGGCCGAAAGGTATGGTGCCCAAATAAAATGGCGTCCAGTCTGCTCTGAAGCAGCCCTTTGGAGGGGATAGTTTCTTTTATGTGAGGGACGGAAGTGTTCCTGATAACATATTGGTGTCAGCTTTAGAGGGACTGCTGCATGCAGGACCATGGTCCAAACCTGGAACATTGTCCTGTGGCTTGGGACCTGTAATAAAATTGGACTTAGGTGTTCTAGCCATCCTTGACATTGCATTAAACATGAATAGAATATTAGCCTGTGGCTTTCTTCCCCAATACTTGTGCAGATATCCAGACATGTGGTAGCACATTGAGTAACTATTTTGCAGCAGAGTGAGGTGGTACTTATCCCCCAAAAAGTCCAAAGCAAAGCTGTTTATCACATGCGAAAGCAACAAAAAGTTTTGTAGAGTTTCTTGGCAACAGTGGCAAAAATTAGAATGAAGGAGAATTGGTATCTATATAATTATGGAGTGAAAGGATAGCATCCGTGTGTTGAATTACCTTCTCACTCTGGAGATCACTATTGGCTTGCAGTTACTAGGTTATGATTCCCTGTCAAACTTTGTAGGAGCTGCAGAGGGTTTGTGGGCTGGGGTGATAAGATCAGGGATTGAAACACAATTTCAGGCTGAGTTCCCTTAAAGAATGACTTTGTAGAGCTCAGGAATCTGTGTTTGTTGGGAAAGTTCCTGAAGGGTTCTGATGGTTAGATAGAATTACATATTTTTGGAGCAAAGGTTCTCCACTGCATCTTGAAATTACATGGAGAAAAAAATACTAGTGTCTATCTGCACTTTACAGATTCTGATTTAATAAGCATAGTTGGGCCTGGCATTTGTTTTTACCTCTCACTACATGATGAGGCTTTTTTTCATTCTGTTTTAAAGTTCATATTTTATTCATCCAGGTAAGTTCCAAGGTAATTGGGTGGAGGTGATACTAGATTAAATTATTGCTTCTTGTGTTGATGAGAATTTTTCAAGTAGTTTTTGAGGTCTGTAACTTAATATGTATCCCACAGCCTGACAGGTTTACAGAAAATCCCAAGAGGAACTAAAAGATTGTTGGTGACCCCTAGATTATATATTTGATATTGGAGTTGGGGCTTTGAGTTTAAGATGCCTCCTTTCCATTTGCATGCTCAGTTTTCCATGTGGATGGGTCATGTTCTAAATTGTGGCTATTCAGATGTTTGTAGAAACAGCTACATTTCTAAATTTGCTAAAAATTGAAAAATACCTTTTTGTTGAAAACAAAATAGAAGAAAATCTTTTTGCAAATTGTGGCATTTTAACTGAGATGTGAGTTTTCTGGGCTTTTGAGGAACTAAACTGTCAATGATGACAAGTTTTTGTGGAGAAATAGAAGTCTGCAGCTGACAGTTCTAGGTACAAGGAGTCACGTGCCCCCATTAACCCGTCATAACTATGTGATTACTGAGTGAGAACAGGAGAGTATTGCCAGTTTTCCTGGCCTTAAGGGAACAGAGTTCCCACATTGCCCTTTGTTCACAGTGTGGTTTAATTCATGCAGGTCTGGAAGGTGAGCGACCTGCAAGACTCACAAGAGGGGAAGCTGACAGAGACACCTACAGGCGGAGTGCTGTGCCCCGTGAGTAATGGATCTTTATTAGGGCTGATGGGGTAGAATCCCTGGATTCTCAGCGTTGGCCCTGGCTGAGGCTCAGCCCTTGAAGATGCCGAGGTGACCAGGAAATATCTTGGTTTCGATCTCTAGATCATCAGAACAGCCAGAGTCCCTTTCCTTATGCAGGGATTTGATAAATGGGAATTAGAAGGGAAACCTTGTGGGCACAAAACCTTGGTTGAAGACCTTGAACTGAGCAAAAATGACAATTTTGAGGAAAGCAAAATGCTTTTTCTTGTTCCAGGTTGTGTTCTGTGTTGTAAAGTCCCTGAGGGCAGTGCTCACTTACCTTCATTGTTTTCCTGCTGCAAGTGTCAGTGCAAAAACAGTCTTGTTTTTGAGTAGCAAATGTTTGTTTATTCAGAAGATAAGCCATTGCATATGCCAGGCACTGTTCTAGGGCTGGGAAGGTAATAGTTTACAAAACAGACCAAAGGCCCTTTTCATTGAACTTGCATTTTAGTGGTGGGAAGAATAAGTATCTGTCAGTTGGTGTGGGGGGTGGGAATTAAAGCAAAGGGATTAGGTGGTGGCAATTTTCAGTTGAGTTTTCAGAGAAAGTCTTATAGAGGTGAGATTTAAGCAAACACCTCAAGGAGGTGAGGGGAGCCAGCCAGTAGCTAGCTAGGAGAACATTCCAGGTAAAGGCCCTCGAGAGGGGGCACCTGGCTTATCTAAACAATAGAAGGCTTCGGGAGATGAAGGTGTGAGCCACGGTAAGGACCCGGGTGTTGCTCTAGAGCAGGGGTCCTCAAACTTTTTAAACAGGGCCAGTTCACTGTCCCTCAGACCATTGGAGAGTGCGCACTGTGGACCTGGGACAAGTCGGCTGTTAAGCAGGACCGGCAGCGGTGGCAAAAACACCCAGAGGGCCGGATAAATGTGCTGGGCGGCCTGCATGTGGCCGGTGGGCCATAGTTTGAGGACGCCTGCTCTAGAGTAAGATGTGGAGCCATTGGCAGGATTTTGGCAGAGCAGTAACAAAATTCAACTTCTTTTATAGAGTTGTTCTTTGTTGTAGAAACTGTTAACTGTGACATAAAAGCAATGTGTAAAAGGAATTTCTAATTTCTGCTACTCTTATCTCTTTTTGTCATCTTTCCTGATAAGTAAAATAGAAGCGACTATTTGACCTGAATGCCTTACAGGGTAATAGTGAGAATGAATTCCTCCAGCCCTTGGTTCAAAAGAGGTTGATAACTCATACTAGAAGTTACAGCACACAGGGAAGTCAGTCAGGGAGCTGTTTTTGGAGGATGTGACAGTTGGGCCTGACCACAGGGGTTCTCAGGTTGGGGGGAAGTGAGCATTTCAGGCAAGAGCTCGGGATGTGCAAAGGTCCGGGGATGGGGAGAACACAGTGGTTTGCTTGGTTCTTGGGCAGGGAGTTGAGTGGACAGGAGCCTGTGGTAGGTGTGGTCTGAAATGGACCAAAAGGAGATTCTAATTTTAATAATTATTGAAACCATATTCTTTATATCACCCTTAGCCTACCCCCTTCCCCATAGCTATAATATAAAATTTCCTAGTGCCACACTTGAAAAAGCAAGCAGAAATAGGTTATTTCAATGTTCATACATTTCAGCATTGAGATATTTTACATTCTTTTTTCCTTAAGTCTTTCAAATATGATTTGTATTTTGCCCACATCTCAGTATGAACTAGTGGCTTCCATGTAGCAGGGTGCAGGGCTGGATCTTTCATCTTGTCTGCTTCTCCCTCATGATGGTAAAGTTGCTTTTTGCTTCTGTGGGCCCCCATTGCCTTTACCTCTTGGTTTTTCTCTTACTGCATTCCCTTTATGAGCTAGGTCCTGATCCGGAGTGGGTGATAAATAACTCAGTGATGAGAAGTGAAGGTCCTCTGGTACCACATAGAAACAGCATAGGGTCAAGGCTTTCTTGGAGGAATTAATAGTTTAGGTTTAAGTTTTGAACGGTAAAATAAGGAAGGCTTGAAAGGGTGCCCCAGGAGAGAGAGGGATCAAAGGTGGTTCAGAAGGTGTTTCTCACATCTGTTGTAGTTTACTTATACTTCATGGGGTGGTAGGTACATGACTCTTCTGTAGGATTAGGGTCAAGTGAATTGTCTTCTTTTACCCTACAGTAAATTAGATCATATGATGACTCCAAATTGGTGTTTTACTTTACAGCTGGTGCTGACAAGAAAGCTGAGGCTGGGGCTGGGTCAGCAACCGAATTCCAGTTTGTAAGTATCTCCGCATTCACGGTCTGTAAGCAGTTACTTGTTCTGGCCTCAGTCATTTGGCCCTGTGAGTTGAGGATGTGGTATAGTGTGGTGGGTCCTGAATTCCCAATTTTTCCCCAAATTCCAAATAAATTTTACATTGAGACATAGTATGAAAATTATTAAATATATGATTACTGAGATGAGTCTCACAAATCTAAACATGCTTACTGGTATTTTCTGTTTCATTTATGATGGTCATAACCTGAAATAGTTTCATGAACCAAAGCTTGAAATTGAAGTAAACACTGGAGATTGGGTGGGCTCAAGAACCAAATCCTTTGTCTTTCACGTGATATGATCTTAGTTTCCTCTGCCTCAGTTTCTTCATGTATATAGTAGAGGTGATAAATTGTAGCTATCAAGGTAATTGTGAGATTGGCTAATCTAGGTACAGTGCTGGCATATCGCTTTTAGGGCAGCAGCTGTCCTATGGCTGGCCACCACCATAGCACACAGTTGCTCTCAGAAGGAAAAGGAAGCATGTACAATAGAAACAAGATAAGCCCTGTGCTGGGCGCTTCCGTACATGTATAGATGGACACAGGGTAGGTGGCCATATTCTCATTTTACCAGTGAGGAAATGTGGCCCCACAGCCAATAAGGGCAGGGCTGGGACTGATGGACTGCATTCACTCTTCTAGCCATTTACATTTGGGGGCTTCTCCAGTGATAATGAGGCCTGAAAGTTAGTGAAACCTTGAAAGAGGTAGAACCCGAATGCCGCTAATGCTGATGTCCTGTGCTTTCTCTTGCAGAGAGGCGGATTTGGTCGTGGACGTGGTCAGCCACCTCAGTAAAATTGGAGTGGGGGGGGTTATTTTGTGTTGAATAAACCTGTAGCCAGAAAACTTGTGTGTCCTTTTTGTTTGCATTGTGTAGCTGGTTTAAGGGTCGAAATGTAAATGGTTTGGGGAGTTGTCCTTGTCCAGGATGATGTCACTTGTTACTGTTGCCATGTGCCCTTGTTTCTTTAGCCAGCACCTCCTGTGGAGTTGTGTCCAGTGTGGTACTGCACCGTAGAGGCAGTTGGAAAGCTGGGCATCTTCCACAGACCGGCTGTGCTAACTTGGCTCTCTGCATGGGGGATGTTAGTATTTGTTGGCCTAGAATTGAGGTTTTGTGCCTGCTATCTGGAACTAAATGCTGGGGAGGAGAGATGAAACAACCAAGAAAATGGTGTTCTTAGAATCTGCCACAATGTATGGGGAAGGTGCACAGGAATGATGTTTAGGCCAGCAATTTATAAATACAGATCTTAAGGCTCAGGGTTTGCTTGTAAGAATCACAGGAGAGGCTTGGTGTGGTAGCACGTGCCTGTAGTCTTAGCTACTCAGACTGAAGCAGGCAGGAGGATCACTTGAGCCCAGGAGTTTGGAGTTGCAGTGAGCAAAGAATCACAGGACAGAACAATTAATTAATGCACAAAAATAGATTGGGAGAGAATTGCCCGGCATCTGAAATTCTTGGGATTTTTGTGTTTTTCCATGATTAGAGTAAATATTGGGCAAGCAGAGCTCTTGCTGTCCCAGGGCTCCTTGAACAAAGGAGAATGCATTGTAGTTTTTCTGAAGTCTTCATGAGTGGTGGTCCAACATATGATGTGACAGTGGACAAGAGCAGTGCAATCGGCTTGGGTGCCAGAGAAGGATTTTGATGGGAAGTGAGATAGGGTCAAAAGACATTCATGGTCCCATATACCTGGCACAGTGCCAGAAAGCCTTGAATCAGCTCAGGGACAACCCCGCAGACTTTGTTCTGCTGGGCAGGATACCAGCCTTGGCTTGCAGATCAATCCCCATGACTCTGGTTGCTGTATATATGTGCTACTGGGGTGGGGTTGAGGGTAGTTAAGGCATTTGAGACACTGGTTCTGGGCCAACTTGTGACGAAGGACAGGCTTGCCAAGGTAAGGTTTTTCAGCTAGAAAAACCAGTACCTAACCAAAGTGCATCTTATAGGTTCTGGGGACTTGGGAATCTAGTTTGTGGAGTACTGTGAGCCAAGCATAGAGATGGACAATATAGTTGGTCAAATGACATGGATGGTAAAAATCCTAAACTACGCAGAGGTAGCTTTCTGCTGGCAACCACCTTCAGTCTTGATAGGCAGTTGTAAAGTAGACCACGAGGTGGCAGTCGATGGCAACTCTAAATAGGCACTTAAGCTTAGTCCTGGGAGGTGAGTTTTGGAACCTGAACCACCAATAAAATAGAAGCTTGCTTTGGCAGAAAGGCAGTGTCTGGGGAAGCTCAGCACAGCCTTGGCTGCCTTGCCAAAGATTGCCTTCTATCCAACTTTTCTGCTGGCTCGAGTGATGTGGTTTGCCGTGTTCACACGCCTTGTGATTATTTAACCTGGATTCCACTGTGAAATGTTAGTAGCTCGTGCCTTTCTGTTTCCCACTGAGGCCTGCAAGTGAATGGGTTTCCTCCACAGCCTTAGTGATTTTCTGACCTTAAGATGTCACTTTTTCAGCTAGGGCTCTTTGCCAACCTCCTCCCTTGTGATTTAAATTAGTCCCAGAATATATTCCATGAGTTTACCCATGGATTCTGGGGAATCCTGAGGAGTCTAGGTAGTCAGAGCATGCAGATAAAAACATGCAGGTGGGCCTGGCGCTGTGGCTCACACCTGTAACACTCTGGGAGGCCGAGGCAGGCGGATTGTTCAAGGTCAGGAGTTCAAAACCAGCCTGAGCAAGAGTGAGACCCCATCTGTACTAAAAATAGAAATTAATTAGCCAACTAAAATACACAGAAAAAATTAGCCTGGCATGATGGCACATGCCTGTAGTCCCAGCTACTGGGGAAGCTGAGGCAGGATTGCTTGAGCTCAGGCGTTTAAGGTTACGGCACTGTAGCCCGGGCAGCAGAGTGAGACTCTCAAAAAAAACCCATACAGGTTCTTGCTGCCTGCCAGCTCCCCCACCTTGGTAGATGGATCACCCCTGCCCATCAGTAATCATTCCTTAGCTATGCAAGCAAAGATCATTGCTGATTACACGTACTCTGAGAAACAGAAGGCTCAAAATTTGCTCTTAAGCAACCTCGCCATCTAGTCAGGAAAATAAAACCAAAGCTACACATTAAGAATCCATGACAGGCCGGGCGCTGTGGCTCACGCCTGTATTCCTAGCTCTTGGGAGGCCGAGGCGGGCGGATTGCTCAAGGTCAGGAGTTCAAAACCAGCCTGAGCAAGAGCGAGACCCCGTCTCTACTATAAATAGAAAGAATTAATTGGCCAACTGATATATATATAAAAAATTAGCCGGGCATGGTGGCGCATGCCTGTAGTCCCAGCTACCCGGGAGGCTGAGGCAGAAGGATCACTCGAGCCCAGGAGTTTGAGGTTGCTGTGAGCTAGGACGCCACGGCACTCACTCTAGCCTGGGCAACAAAGCGAGACTCTGTCTCAAAAAAAAAAAAAAAAAAAAGAATCCATGACAACAAATAATCTATATAAGTAAGTGGTAAATTGTTATGTCCAGACTGAATTCTAAGGAAAGGGAGATCAGTGAAGGCCAAAGTGGCCCAGAGGTGGGTTTGTGGGACAGCAGAGGGGTGAGACCAGTTAGGGCATCCTGAGAGGTTTTATTGGAAAATAAAAATATCAGATAGTGTCAGGTTATGAAACTGATGTCAAAAAATTAGTTTGTTTTTTTTTTAGAAAAGCTAGGAAAAAACATTTGAATGCTATCACAAGTACCTGAGAAGGTCATCTGGGGGAGGATGTCAGTTATGAGGGACAGGAAAAGGCCCACCTGGGTGGCTGATAGGCACAGCCATCACCGGGAGAAAGCTTTGGGGAAGTTTTGACCCATCTTCCAGGGTTGTCTCCAGGTGCATCTGAGTCTCACATCTGCCCACCAGCCAATCCCATCACCACTGCTGTCACCAGTAAACACTCCAAAGGATTTTTAAAGGGATTTTGGAAGCTAATAGTTGAAGATACATTTTCCAAATATAATACAAACTTCCTGATATGGACACAAATCCCATTTTCCTGAAAAATAGAGTCCCCTTACAGCCAGAGCCAATAGTAGCTTTAAGTCTCTGATGCTTCTGAAGCTCTACTTCTGGTTTGATTAATTTAGTAAACAGACCATTAAGAAGCAGCCACCATGTGCCTGTGTTAAAAGCTGGGAGATAAAGATGTTTAAACGGAATCAGTTTAAAGGATTTCCCTAGAGATTTGGTTTTGAGGAGGTTACATCCTGTAGCCTTCAAGACATGAAGGCTCACTGCAACACTTCCCCTCTGGTGCCTGGCAGGGGCCTCCCACGGGGCGTCATGGGCCCCTTGAGGCTAGGTATTCTGTCAGGGTATTCTCGCCTTTTCTGGAGTTTTATATAAATGGAATTATACAGTATGCTCTTTTTAGTCCTGCCTCTTAGTGTCATTGTTTTAACACTCATCAGTGTTGTTGGATACATCAGTAGTTCCTTTTTGTTGTTGAGTAGTGTCCCATTATATGGATATGCCCCAATTTGTTCATCCCTTTACCTGTTCTTGGACATTGGAGTTGCTTCCAGTTTTTGGCTATTGTGACTAATGCAGTGAATGGTTACATTAAAGCTTTTGTGTACGCGTTTTCACTTCTCTTAGGTGTAGACCTAGGACTGGAGTTGCTGCATCTGTGGTAACTACCATTAGCACTTTGAGGAACTGCCAAACTTTTTCAAAGTGGCTGTGCCATCTTACGGTCCCACTCACCTTGTGTGAGCTTCGGTTGCTTCTCGTCTTCACCAGCACTTGGTCTGTCCAGTCTTTTAATTTTAGCCATTCTAATAGGTGCAAAGGGTTTGGACTCTATCCTGCAGATGATAATGAGCCAGTTAACTATTAAGGTGGGGGTGAGTATGGATGGGGAAAGGAAGTCGTTGGTCGGCAGGCACAAAGTTTCAGTTAGATAGGAGAAGTTCTGGTATTCTATTGGGGCAGCACAGGGACTATAGTTAATAATACAAAATAAATTTTGTATATTTCAAAACAGCTAAAAGAGAGGATTTTAAGTGTTCCCATCACAAAGATCTGATAAATATGCTAATTAGCCTGAGCTGATCATTCCATAATGTGTACATGTATTGAAACATCACATTGTACCTCATAAATATACACAATGATTACTTTAAATAAAACTTAAAACAGTATGAAGGTGAGGGCTGACACAACCAGGTGGGCTAGGATGCTTGGCAAATCCTTGAACCCTGCTGCAGAATCAGTAGACTGAATGTGGGTCTGTGCAGCAACCACACTGGGGCACTGAGTGGTCATGGGTAAACCACTCAGTCAATAGTGACTACAATGCACATTGAGGCTGCTAACGGGAAAGGGAGGGGGAAAATCCATCATTTGATTGCTCAGTTTTAGAAAGGGAAACTAGGACAGAATGAGGGCAGTTGGGGGCGGGGGAAGGGATGAAAGGAATTGTTTAAAAAGTTACAGCCCATAGAAAGCCTGGAGCCCATTTCTATTTAAAAGTGCTTTATTAGAAGCCTGTGATAAATGCATGGCACAAGTCCAAGAGAACAGCCACTTGAAAAATAAGCCCTACATGGTTTACTGACATATCAAAGAGACCATTGTGAGGGAAAGGGCATCTTTAAAAATAAATAAATATTAAATGGGAGAGGATACCCAAGCTGAGGGAACAAGGTGGCCTCAAAATGGGACAAAGCTTATGAAAGTTACAAATCAAATGACGTTTAAAAATGCTGAAGAGTAACTGCAAGAAATGTCAAAGTAAATAGTTCTAGTTTATTTAAGTGTGTGAAAAGTAGGAGGTCAGTTTGAGAATCTAGGCATTATTTTATTAATGTACAAAAGGGTACTGGAGGAATGAGCAGTCAACATACCTTTTTTTCTTTTCGAGACAGCATCTCACTCTCTCGCCCGGGCTAGAGTGCTGTGACATCAGCCTCAAACTCTGGGCTCAAGCAATCCTCCTGCTTCAGCCTCCTGAGTAGCTGGGACTACAGGCGTATGCCACCATGCCTGGCAAATTTTTTCTATTTTTAGTAGAGATTGGGTTCTTGAACTCCTGACCTCATGGGATCCTCCTGCCTTGGCCTCCCAGAATGCTAGGATTACAGGCATGAGCCACTGTGCCCAGCCCTCAACAGACTTTTTTTTTTGAGACAGAGTATCACTGTTACTAGGGTTAGAGTGCCGTGGTGTTAGCCTAGCTCACAGCAACCTCAAACTCCTGGGCTCAAGCAATCCTCCTGCCTCAGCCTCCCGAGTAGCTGGGACTACAGGCATGCGCCACCATGTCCGGCTAATTTTTTTTCTATATGCTTTTAGTTGGCCAATTAATTTCTTTCTAGTTTTAGTAGAGACGGGGTCTCGATGTTGCTCAGGCTGGTCTGGAACTCCTGACCTTGAGCGATCCTCCTGCCTCAGCCTCCCAGAGTGCTAGGATTATAGGTGTGAACCACCACGCCCGGCCCTCAACAAACTTTTTTACATCTTTGCCTTCATTACACAGAGATTTCCCCTTCCATTAAAATTAACAGCATGGAAAATTTCAAGCACATATAAAATAAACATAGGATTATAATTTAACCCATCAGTACCCATCCCTGAGCTTCAAAAGTCATCAACATTCTGCCATTCTTCTTTGTTTTATTTAGAGATGGGGTCTTGCTATGTTGCCCAGGCAGAACTCAAACTCCTAGCTGGGATTGTAAGAATATGCCACCACACCCAGCTTCTGCCATTCTTGTTATATTTATCCATACACCCACCTTCCTCCCACCCGACTTGATAATTTAAGTCAGGTTTATTGAGATACAATTTGTATACAATACAATTCATTTTTTTTAGGCATAGAGTTCTGAGAATTTTGTTTTTGAGACAGAGTCTCACTTTGTTGCCCAGGCTAGAGTGAGTGCCGTGGCGTCAGCCTAGCTCACAGCAACCTCAAACTCCTGGGCTCAAGCAGTCCTCCTGCCTCAGCCTCCCGAGTAGCCAGGACTACAGGCATGCGCCACCATGCCTGGCTAATTTATATATATAAATTAGTTGGCCAATTAATTTCTTTCTATTTATAGTAGAGACGGGGTCTCGCTCAGGCTGGTTTTGAACTCCTGACCTCTAGCCATCCACCTGCCTCAGCCTTCCAGAGTGGAGTTCTGAGTTTTGATAAGCAGTCATGTGACCACCACTACAATGAAGCAATAGAACTTTCCCATCATCCTGAAAAATGTCCCCATGCTGCCTGTTTGTGATCAACCCCTTGGTAACCACTGTTCTTGATTTTGCCTTTTCCAGAATGTCAGATAGATCGAATCATATAGCATGTACTCTTAGGTCTGGCTTCTCTCTCTCAGCATAATGTATGGAGAGCCATCTGTAGTGCTGCATATATTAGCAGTTTGTTCCTTTTTATTGCTGAGTAGTAGTCTGCTGTATGATGTGCTACAGTTTATTCATTGTTTTTCTGTTTTTGATTTGTCTCTATCTGAGATGGAATTTGTTTTCATAGAGGCTTTTTGGGTAAAATTGACATGGAAATACACAACTCTTAACTCTACCTTTTTGACAAATGGGTACAACCATGGAACCCACACCCCTGAGAAACAGAAAAGCAGACTCCAACATGAGGAACTGATCCGATCATTACAGCTAAGCATTGGCATATTTGAAGCTGGTCTAGCACTCACAGCAAGGCCATGCCATTTTTCTGTTGGACCTAAACAATGTCATCAAACATCAGTAATCAGACAAGTTCACTTTTTAACTCTGATAAAGTAGACAGAAAATCAATCGAATGTTTATAGCAGCACAATTCATAATGCAAGGCTGTGGAAACAGCCCAAGTGCCCATCAATCCAAG
This sequence comes from Microcebus murinus, assembly GCF_040939455.1. Lineage (NCBI taxonomy): Eukaryota > Metazoa > Chordata > Mammalia > Primates > Cheirogaleidae > Microcebus > Microcebus murinus. The sequence goes on from NC_134108.1 coordinate 109,272,026, forward strand.
AATGGATTAATAAAATGTGGTATATGTATACCATGGAGTACTACTCAGCTCTAAGAAACAACGGTGATATAGCACATCTTATATTTTCCTGGTTAGAGCTGGAACCCATACTACTAAGTGAAGTATCCCAAGAATGGAAAAACAAGCACCAGATATATTCCTCAGCAAACTGGTATTAACTGAGCAGCACCTAAGTGGACACATAGGTACTACAGTAATAGGGTATTGGGCAGGTGGGGGGGTGGTATATATATATATATATAAGGAGTGAGATGTGTACCATCTGGGGGATGGTCATGCTGGAAACTCAGACTTGTGGGGGGGGCATTTATTGAAACCTTAAAATCTGTTCCCCCATAATATGCCAAAAAAAAAAAAAAAAAAACGAAAACCAAACCAAAAAAAAAAAAATCAAGACCACTTCATAATCTTGTCTAAGCATGGACAAAAACAAGTTCACTATGCAAACCACCAACATATAAAACATCCCCCTCAGGCCGGGCAAGGTGGCTCACGCCTGTAATCCTAGCACTCTGGGAGGCCGAGGCGGGCGGATTGCTCAAGGTCAGGAGTTCAAAACCAGCCTGAGCGAGACCCCGTCTCTACCATAAAAATAGAAAGAAATTAATTGGCCAACTAATATATATAATATAAAAATCAGCCGGGCATGGTGGCTCGTGCCTGTAGTCCCAGCTACTCGGGAGGCTGAGGCAGGAGAATTGCTTGAGCCCAGGAGTTTGAGGTTGCTGTGAGCTAGGCTGACGCCACGGCACTCACTCTAGCCTAGGCAAGAAAGCGAGACTCTGTCTCAAAAAAAAAAAAAAAAAAACATCCCCCTCTACCAGCTAAGACCAGTAATAACTGATGCTTCCCTATTAGTTATAGCTCTAGCTATGTTCATTCCTCCTTCTATGTAAGATTTTTTAAAGATACCCAGTCACAGAATTACCTTATCCACTCCAGAGCAAAGCCTCATTTTCTTAAGGCCTTCTCAAAATCACTTAACACAAGCCCGAATCCTATGTCCTTCTTATTACCTTCTTATTGAGATACCCTGTGTGTCTTCATGATATGTATTCTTCATTACAGCAAGCAAAATCCCAACTTTGTTCAACTGTAGGTATGTTCCTAGTCTTCGGCTGGAGGGCGTGGACATCCCTGTCAAGGTACAGACCGTTGTACTTTCCCATAAAGTTTCCCCGTGTCTCTTCCAGGTTATTCCCCTCGCCGTCACAGAGGATATCTGCGCTGTTTGGCTTCTAATGAACAAAACTGCTATGAACATTTTATACAAGTCTTTTTGTGGACAAATGTGTTCATTTTTGCTGGGTGTATTGTTTCTTATTGCTGCTGTAACAAGTTATCATAAGCTTAGTGGGTTAAAACAACACAAATTTATTATCTTACAGTACTGATGATCAGAAATCCAGAGTGGGTTGGCAGGACCATATTCCTTCTGGCAGCTTTGGGGAGCATCTGTTTCTTGCTTTTTCCAGCTTCTAGAAGCCACCTGTATTCCATGGCCCTTTCCTCTATCTTAAAGCCAGCAAGATGGCATCTTCAAGTCTTCCTCTCTCTGATCTCTGTTTCTATCATCACATTTCCTCTATCTCTGACTCTCCTATCTCCCTCTTCCCATTAGAAGGCCCCTCGTGATTCCACTGGCCCATCTAGATAATACACAGTACATCCCCATCTCAAGCTCCTTAATCACATCTTCAAAGTTTCTTTTCCTGTGTAAGGTAATATAATACATTCACAAATTCTGAGGATTAGGACATGGACATCTTCGGCTGAGGGGGGGAGGTCATTATTCTGCCTACTACACTGGGCAAATATATCCAGAAGTAGAATTGCTCAGTTATTAGGTAGAGATGTTTCACTTAATTGGACTCTGCCAAACAGTTCTCCAAAGTGTTTATACCATTTTATATTCCTAACAGCAATGTATATGTGTTCCACTTACTCAACATGCTCACCAAGATTATTTGGTGCAGTTTTCTTGGGTTTTTTTGACAGTCTTGCTCTGCTGCCTGGGCATCAGCCTAGCTCACAGCAACCTCAAACTCCTGGGCTCAAGCAATCCTCCTGCCTCAGCCTCCCAAGTAGCTGGGACTACAGGCATGCGCCACCATGCCCAGCTAATTTTTTCTATATATATTAGTTGGCCAATTAATTTCTTTCTACTTATAGTAGAGACGGGGTCTCACTGTTGCTCAGGCTGTTTTCAAACTCCTGACCTCGAGCAATCCACCTGCTTCGGCCTCCCAGAGTGCTAGGATTACAGGCGTGAGCCACCACTCCCGGCCTAGGGCCTAGAAGTAGATTATTTAATTTACAAACATTTGAGACTTTTATAGTATCTTATTATTGCTTTTTTTTTTTTTTTTTTTTTTTTGAGACAGTCTCTTTTTGTTACCCAGGCTGGAGTGTAGGGGCACGATCATAGCTCATTGTAACCTCAAACTCTTGGGCTCAAGCAATCCTCCTGCCTTAGCCTCCTGAGTTGTTAGGACTACAGGTGCACACCACCACACGTGGCTAATTAAAAAATTTTTTTTGTCGAGAAATGTTGCCTAAGCTAATCTCAAACTCCTGGCCTCAAGTGATCCTTCTGCCTCAGCCTCCCAGTGTGTTGGGATTACAGGTATGAGCCATTGCACCTGGCCTTATTATTGCTCTTTTCTAACTTTAGTCCTTTGTCATTTATCGAGGCTTATTTTATAGCCAAACATGTGGTCTGTTGTGGTGAATGTTCTATGTGTACTTTAAGCAACTGTGAATTCTACACATGTTGGTTATAGTGCTTATAAATATCAATTAGGTCAAAATGGTTGATAATGTTTAGATTTTTGATATTTTTTCCTTTTTGTTGAGTTTGTCTATCAATTACTAAAGGAGAGGCAATATAATCGCCATCTAAGATTTATAAATCCCTTTAGTTCTGTTTATATATTTTGAAGCTCTATTATTAGGTGGATACATATTTATAATTGTTGGGTTTTTTTGAAATATCTCTCTTTGTCTTTGATAGTATTCCATTTATGAAGCAGATGGGAACCATAGTGTTAAATATAGTGGCATCAAAGTAGAGGGGAGGCATGGGCCAAAACTTGTGACTGGCCCCATAGAAGAAATAAGTAAGCATGTCAAATTTCCCACCTCTATTTAAAAATCTCCCCTCAGAGCTACCCGTGGACTTGAAGAAATATAATCATTAGAGCTTTTTCCTACAGGACTTTTAGAAATTGGGCATCTTAATTTTATTTTTGTATACTTATTTTTTAGAGACAGAGTCTTGCTCTGTTGCCCAAGCTGGAGTGCAGTGGCACCATCATAGCTCACTGCAACTTTGAACTCTTGTGCTCAAGGGATCCTCCTGCTTCAGCCTCTCAAGTAGCTATCACACCTGGCTAATTTTTGTTTGTTTTAGAGACAGGAGTCTCACTGTGTTGCCCAGGCTGGTTTGGAATTCCTGGCCTCAAGTGATCTTCCCACCTTGACCTCCCAAAGCACTGGGATTATAGCCATGAACCACTGTACCCATCCAGGCATTTTTAATAGAATGACATATTTATTTGGATTAATATTTTAGACTTGAATCTATTATGACCCTTTATTGCCTATGGAAGGATAACCTCTTTCCCACAAGAATTATCTCCTTTATCTCGGTTAAGCACATTGCCTGGGGTATATGTGAAATGAATGAATGAATCACAGACCAGGTAACTTTTATGGGAAATGTGGTAGGTACACCAATGATCCTTGTCTCCTGGTAGTCATGCCTTTGTGTAAGCCCCTCCGACACTGAGTCAAGGCTGACTTATGTAATCAATAGAAAGCTATGGAATCGGTAAGTGTGACTTTCAAAGCTATGTCATAGAAGGTATTGCAGTTCAGTTTTGGAACTGTGTATCATTCACTTTGGGGACAATCCAGGCACCATGTATTGAGGATGTTCAAGTAGTCCCTTGGAGAACTCCACATGGAAAGGTACTGAGGACTCTTGCCAACTACCATTCATGGAAGGAGCCATCTTGGAAATGGATCCTACAGGTGCAGTCAAGATTTCAGTTGTCTGCAGCCCCAGCCAATACCAGACTACAATTTATTTGTTTTGTTTTTGTTTTGTTTTTTTGAGACAGAGTCTCGCTTTGTTGCCCAGGCTAGAGTGAGTGCCATGGCATCAGCCTAGCTCACAGCAATCTCAAACTCCTGGGCTCAAGCAATCCTTCTGCCTCAGCCTCCCGAGTAGCTGGGACTACAGGCATGCGCCACCATGCCCGGCTAACTTTTTGTATATATGTTAGTTGGCCAATTAATTTCTTTCTATTTATAGTAGAGACAGGGTCTCACTCTTGCTGAGGCTGGTTTTGAACTCCTGACCTCAAGCAATCTACCCGCCTCGGCCTCCCAGAGTGCTAGGATTACAGGCGTGAGCCTCCGCGCCCGGCCTCAGACTATAATTTAATGAGGTACTTTAAGCCAGAACTACTCAGTCAAGCCACTCCAGTATTCTTTACCTAATTTTTTTTATTTTGATTTTATTTTTTTTAGAGATAGGGTCTCGCTATGTTGTCTAGGCCAGACTCTAATGCCTAGGCTCAAGTGATCCTCCCACGTCAGCCGCCAAAGGAGCTAGGACTGTAAGCGGATGCCCAGCTCATTCCAGGATTCTTAACGTATGGAAACCATGAGAAATAATGATTCATGTTTTAAGCTACTAAGTTTTGGGGAGATTCATTATACAGGAGTGGGTAACTAATACAAAAGTAAAGATCAAAAACAGAAGGTGCTCCTGGGGGACTTGACGGCATGTGGCAAGGTAGGCCTGGGGAGGTGGGAGGAGAGGCATGTTAAGGGTGCGAGATGGAGTAAGGAGAGTGTGAAAAGCAATCTTCTCTATCGTACTCACCATGTCATCCAGGATGGGCTATCACAGATACTGCAGATGGTCCCTGAAATGTGGAAGCAGGAGAATGCTATGTGATCTTCACTCAGAAGACAGATTTTAGGTGTGTCAGGTGGGTGTATTCCTACAGACAAGTTATTCTCATTCCATACTGGGCAAGTGATTGGGCTCTACAATAAAGATCAGGGTCTGGAAGGGCAATAGTTATTCTTTCATTTAACAAATGTTTTTTTCAGCTGTTTATGTGAGGCCCCAGGATAATTGCTGGGTGAATTAAGCAAGGATAAATGACACACTGACTCTGCCTTCAAGAAGTTTTAAATGTGTAGGGGAGATCGGCAGGAAGAGAATGACAGCACTATGTTACAAATAATGTGATAAATCAGGACAATCTCAGGCCAATAGGACACACAGAGGCAGTTAGAGAGGACTTCCAGAGGAGGTGACTTTTAATCTGAATTTTGAAGGATAAATATGATCTGGCCTCTCTGCATGGAAGGGAGGGGCGGGATAATGGAGTGTGTGAGTCTTTGAACAAGTGCCTCCCAGACAGCAGAGAAAGCATGTTCGAAGACTTGGAAGGTTGTCTAGCAGTTCAAGAAACTGTAGGTAGTTCTGAATGACTAGAATATAGGAATTGAGAGAAGGGGTGAGGAAGGCAGGGGCCCAGCTCCTGTAAGGTCTTGTATTTCCTGATAGGGTTCTAATTTTTATCTTCAAAGCACTGAAGAGCAACTATAGGATTTTAATCAGGGGTTTGACTTAATCAGATTTACATTTGAGAAGGATTCTTCTTGCTGAAGTGGGTGGATGGGAGCCAAGAAGACCAGATGGAAGGCCACAGTTTAGGCAAAAGGGAAGAACTCTAATGGAGTAATGGCAGAGGGCAAGGCAGGAAAGGGCTGGGCCTGAGGATGTCAAGAAGGCAGAAGTGATGGAGTTTATTAATTGGACAGTGGGTAAGAGATATATCAACAATGACTCCCAGGTTTCTGGCTTAGGAAGCTGAATAAATACCATGCTCTGATGTGGACATAAGAAAACAGGCAACATTTTATATACTAGTCTTTTCTTTTAGGACTTTTGGAGAAATATTTAACTAGAATAATGTTAGTATAATTTTTTAGAAATTTAAATCTACTACCTTACTATTATTTTCAAGGAAAGGATGGGATCCCTTGGTTAATGCTCCCTGAATGAAGAAAAAATTATTACTACTTTAGGCAAAGGATCTGGGAGTGATTTCGTGGGCTCTTCAAACTAAATAGGTTCCTAAAAAGCTGTGGTAAAAAATGAGAAACCGGGCTGGGCGCGGTGGCTCACGCCTGTAATCCTAGCACTCTGGGAGGCCGAGGCGGGCGGATTGCTCCAGGTCGGGAGTTCAAAACCAGCCTGAGTGAGATGCCGTCTCTACTAAAAATAGAAAGAAATTAATTGGCCAACTAAAAATATATATACAAAAAAATTAGCCGGGCATGGTGGCACATGCCTGTAGTCCCAGCTACTCAGGAGGCTGAGGCAGAAGGATTGCTTGAACCCAGGAGATTGAGGTTGCTGTGAGCTAGGCTGATGCCATGGCACTCACTCTAGCCTGGGCAACAAAGTGAGACTCTGTCTCAAAAAAAAAAAAAAAAAAGAGAAACCGGCCAGGCGCAGTGACTCACACCTGTAATCTTAGCACTCTGGGAGGCCGAGGCGGGAGGATTGCTCAAGGTCAGGAGTTTGAAACCAGCCTGAGCAACAGTGAGACCCCATCTCTACTAAAAATGAAAAGTAATTAATTGGCCAACCAAAAATACATAGAAAAAATTAGCCAGGCATGGTGGTGCATGCCTGTAGTCCCAGGTACTCAGGAGGCTGAGGAAGAAGGATCGCTTGAGCCCAGGAATTTGAGGTTGCTGTGAGCTAGGCTGACGCCTGGGCAAAAGAGTGAGACTATGTCTCGAAAAAAAAATAAAAGAATGAGAAACCAACAGAAAACCTCCATGTATTCTTTCAGTATTTACTCAGCTCTTAATTTTGACAAGGCCTGTGCTAAGAGATGGAGATGTGAATGTAAATGACACAGTCCCTGCACTAGACTTGCTTATTACCTTTATTCTGGTGTACTGACACCTACAGTGCTATTTTCAATCCTGTTCTCAACCTTAAGAAAGTGGCAGATAGTACCGTGTTTTCCCGAAAATAAGACCTACCCATAAAATAAGCCCTAGCAGGATTTCTAAGCATTTGCGCAATATGAGCCCTACCCCGAAAATAAGACCTAGTGATGGGCATGGCTATGCATGGTGTCTGCACAACCCATGCATTTCGTCATGGACCGGTAAAGAAGATGAGCAGTCCTTCTCATTTGCTCCATCGTGACAGCTACTGTCCCAGAGGTGACCAGAAAGTGCCGGCAGCCCCACCAACAAGGTCAGCTCCCCCTGTCAGGTCCCGGCCATCCTGTGCCTGCTGCAAGCTGAGACTTTGATGGGAAAGTCTCAGTGAAGTGAGGATTGGACGCTCATCTTTAGGTATCGCGTGTCCCCAGGGGGAAGAAGGAAAGCTGTGGCTACCATTTTACTATGATGATGTTCCAGATGAAGACGACTTAACTATATTTTAATAAATGTAGATTGTTGTACTGTACTCAGGCAGCAAAGGCCATAAATATGGTCCTTCCCCCTTGATCTGCTTCTGGGAATTATCTTGAGAAACTCACCAAGATAGGGATAAGGGTTTACATACATACGGGGGTGTTTATTGCTGTGGTTCTAAGCTTAGGATCCAACCTAAGCTTCTAACAGTGGGAAATGGCAAAATAATTGATGTTACATCTCTGTGTTGGATTATAGTAATTAGAAATGGTATAAGAAACTTAATGACACAGGGGAAAGACCAGAAAAAAAACCAAGTATGGCTCTTTACAGAATATGCTCAAAGATATCCATTATTTAGTTTTTTAATGGCCCCTGTATTTTTTCAAAGTTTTGATAATGCATATGTACTATTTCTACAAATGAAACTTCCGTTTTTTTCTTCCCTTCTTTTAAATCAAAGACATAATTCCCAAGAGTTTGGGAATTCTGTTGCATAGGCATTGATTGAAATGAACTGAATTCCAAGCCTTATGTGGCAAGGGTTGAGTGAAATGTCAGTATTAGCTACAATGTATTGAGTGTCTTCTATGTGCTTAAGTAGGTTTATTATCCCTATTTTATAGAGGTAAAAAATGATATAATTGAGGTTACAACCCAGGTACGTTTGGTTTCAAATTCTAATGTTTTTTGACTATGCTAAACACAAACAAATTCAAGGTTAATAAGCAATTCACAAACAAATACTGCACAGGAATTTTGGTGTTTAGGGCACTAGCATGGTACTAGGTTTGGAGTGGGTAGCTGAGAACATTCACAGGTCATATCCTGTTTTTCCTTTCTCCAGAACGTGTTTTGACATCCACAATACATACGCCTCGTTTATCGTCAGAAACCATGATGTTTTATGATTTACATTTCGTGTGCAGACTTACACATACACCTTCTTTCCTGGCCCTCTTGTTTACCTTAAGAGGAAGCATTTGCTTTTTGCACCAATAAAGGATTGTAGGGTAATATATCTTCTTTCTAATGGACGACATGCCCACAGCCTTCCAGAGCGTCAGGCTGTCAACACAATCTGCACGACTCACCTCCATCCCCACGCCCCGTTTTCGTGCAATTCCAAATCACACACCTCTCAGGATGCCCTCTCCATTGCGTTTAACTGCATCTTATTATCTTTTCCACACCTTCCCCCTCATCCCCTCCCGGCAGGGACAGACCGGCAGGGACAACGGGCGGGTGGCGTGACCTTGGCTCATCAAATAGGCGGCATAACCTTGGGCGAGTCCTCGCTTCCCCCTCCGCTGACTGGCGCAGCTGGATGGCGGGGTCTCAGCCCCGGCGGCCAGGAGGTCCTGCGCCCGTACCCCTATTCCCCTTGGCTGCCTACTTGCGCGCCCCACCATCCCCACGCCTACGCCGCCGACGTAGCAGCCGCCCCGAGTCGCGCGGAGCTCTCATTCCAGACGCTCGTTTACGCCGCGCGGACTGGGAGGGCGCGATTCCCGAACGCGGCCTGCGCTGCGAGCGCGCGGTCGTTCCGCAGGCCGGCGCGGCCTTACGCCGCTGACGCAGCGCGCCCAAGATGGCGGCGCGGTCGTCGTCGGGGGTGGCGGCGGCAGAGGGGGCGGCGGCCGTGGCGGCAGCGGCGACGGCAGCCGTGACGGCGGCGGCGCGGGACCTCGGTCGGGGGGAATGAGGCGACCACGGTGGGGCAGCGGCGGAGCCGTGTAGCAGAGAAGCAGCTCTACTTGTCTGCTTCCCTCGGCTGAGTCGGGGGCGCGCGCGCGCGCGCGGCCGTCCGGAGCGGGCTCCCCTCCCCTCGACACCCGCGACCCGCACCGCACCCCCACTCGGGCTCGGAGGATGATGAAGCTCAAGTCGAACCAGACCCGCACCTACGACGGCGACGGCTACAAGAAGCGGGCCGCATGCCTGTGTTTTCGCAGCGAGAGCGAGGAGGAGGTGAGGCGCGGGGCCCGGCCGGCCGAGGGTCGCGGGGGTCGCCAGCCGCTTCAGGTCGGAGCGCTGGGGGCGCGGCTGCCGGAGGAGGGTGTGCCCAGGCCGCCCCGCTCGGGGCGAGGGATGTTCCGACGGAATTTCCTGAGGCGAAAAAGGGGGGGAAGGAAAGGGACGCTGGGGCGGAGGGGAAGTGGGTCTGAGCGTGGCCATACGTGACGCCCCGGACGGAGGGGCTGCCAGCCCGCGGCTGGGGCGCTTAGGGCTGGCCGCCTGTCACCAGACAGTGGCTGCCGGGAGAAGGCGGTAGGTTGGGAAGAGTGATTTCGGCCCGAGCCTCCAGCTTTGATCCAGGAAGGGCAGCTCCGCACTTGTCAGCCCAGCACATGTGTGCAGAGGCCGCCTTGCACGAGGCGCAGGCCGGCCTTTGTGGCAGGGAAATAGTCCATTTCATTGGCAGGTTTGGGGTTTGCCGAGGGATTATGTGCGTCTGTGAGCCCAAATTGGGGGGGGGGTATCTTAGTAAGATTTAGGGCGTTGTGCACAAGCTACAACCAGCTGTTTATTTTACAGTGGGGTCGGTAGCCCTCATGGTGTAGCCTGAGAAGAAAGGACATTTGATAAAATAATCTTTGTGGACTGAAACATTTTCATTTTAATTGGAAAGACCAAGATCAGTACTTAAAATCTTTGCCCTGACGTTTTCCCACTGCTCTGTGGGGAAGACCCTTAGTATTAAATTTGCTAGGAAAATAGAAGTGCTTTTAGAATCAGTCTCTTTTTGCTTAGGGTACTTAAAAAAAATCTTAGCTTCCCAAAGCCGTTTCTGTGGTGATGAAGAGAATTCAGAGAAGGCACATGTTTCGTAAATCCACAAAGAATAGCTGCTTTGGAAATTCGTAAGATGCCTGTGGGAACGCATTTCTCCTCTGTGCATGGTGGTAAAATGGCAGTTAAACTGGAAACAATGAAGGACAGTGAAATTCAGTATGTTATATTCTGGCATTCAGCAGTGGGCTATAGTGGCAGGGCTACAGTACAGTGCATCATGTTGAAATGGGGGAAAGGAACTTGACCCGTTAGTTATGAAAAGAAGCTGTGATGAAAGAGACAGATGGATTGCCAGGAATTGCTGTCCAGAGATACTTAGGAGGAAGTGGGAATTTAAATTATTGCCTGAATAAAATTAGTTAGTGAAGTACTTATTGTGCTGTTGAGGGATGGTACCTGTGCTCCCTTTCAGCAAAACGGAAGGAAAGGCGATTTGGAAATGTATACTTTCTGTCCTAGCATGTATTATAAAAGTCCCCCAAACAGATGCATTGTAATAGGGATACTAAGCAGGGCCATGTTGTAAATTATGGACTGTTTTGGAATACATACTTGAGTGAAGTAAAATCATTGGTGGCTACTGCTCCAGAAGTTTTGTTTTCTTCGTTATCCTATCATATGGGAAATCAGATGGGATCACAGGCTGTTAACTAGAGGGAAAATAATTAGCACAATAACATGTCTTACTACATTACTATGGTTAAGCCTATGAGCACCCCAATTATAAGTAAAAAGGTATATAATTTAGTTCTATGGATGATGCAAGACTTTTTTTTTTTTTTTTGAGACAAGAGTCTCGCTTTCTTGCCCAGGCTAGAGTGAGTGCCGTGGCGTCATCCTAGCTCACAGCAACCTCAAACTCCTGGGCTCAAGCGATCCTCCTGCCTCAGCCTCCCGAGTAGCTGGGACTACAGGCACGAGCCACCATGCCCGGCTGATTTTTATATTATATATATTAGTTGGCCAATTAATTTCTTTCTATTTTTATGGTAGAGATGGGTCTCGCTCAGGCTGGTTTTGAACTCCTGACCTTGAGCAATCCGCCCGCCTCGGCCTCCCAGAGTGCTAGGATTACAGGCGTGAGCCACCGTGCCCGGCAAGACTTTTTATATTAAAAAATCATGCTAGAAATTGAAAACATGTGAGTACTTTGGATAAATTGGAAACCCTTTATAGATCAGAAGCAAACTAAAAAAGATTTGATTTTCCATTTTCTGTTAAGAGTTTTATTAAGTACTGACATTAGCAAGCATTAATGTTGCATGCTTACTTGTGTGTTTAGGCTAGCAAGTCAGACCTGGCATAGGACTTGCCTTTTAGGAGCTAAAATTTTTAAACTGTTAAAATAAATGTTTTTTAACGGATTGAAACATCTGAGTTATCATGGAGTTTCCTTTATTGAATTCCTTTTTGGATATTGGTTAATGAGCAGGGGAAGCATGAAAATCTTTAATTACAGATTTAGTGAGTGGTATAGCTAAAGCCTGGAGAGAACAAGAAAATTAATGAAATGGGCCCATTTTAGACTTGTTCAGTTCAATTAAACAAGTAGTTATTAAAGAGCCTCCTATGGGTGCAGCACTCTATCATATGGGACTTAAAGTTTAGTATCCCTCCTTGACCAAAAAGTTGAGTGGTTTTAGATAGGATCCCTTAATTGGGAGGGGTTTTGGATCACAAAATAATCTCTAGGGTGCTGCTCAACTCTCAGATTATATAATTGTGTTGGAAGGGAAATAATTTGTTAGTTCCAGGAGAACTTTTATGTTCTCAGTAGACATGCCAGAGACTGAAAGTATTAGCTGCCACACATTGTGGGAATGTAAAATTTAAACCTAATAGGATAGTTGACCCAATATTTATTTATTTATTGAGACAGAGTCTCACTTTGTTGCCCAGGCTAGAGTGAGTGCCGTGGCGTCAGCCTAGCTCACAGCAACCTCAAACTCCTGGGCTCAAGCGATCCTGCTGCCTCAGCCTCCCGAGTAGCTGGGACTACAGGCATGCGCCACCATGCCTGGCTAATTTTTTGTATATATATTTTTAGTTAGCCAATTAATTTCTTTCTATTCTTAGTAGAGGCGGGGTCTTGCTCAGTCTGGTTTCAAACTCCTGACCTTGAGCGATCCTTCTGCCTTGGCCTCCCAGAGTGCTAGGGTTACAGGCGTGAGCCACCGCACCCGGCCCATTTTTTTTTTAAAGGGCACTAATGGCTTTACTCAAGATAGAATAGTTTACAGAATATTATTAGTGTCATTACAGTAGTAATGTAAGTATAAACAGGACCTGGTTTATAAATTTAACCAGTGTCAAGAAACATACATACAGTGTGAAGGAAAAGAGATAAAGATATGGTCATGCATTGCTTGACCTCAGAAATATGTTCTAGGGCAGTGGTCCCCAACCTTTTTGACAACAGGGACCAATTTCATGGAAGACAGTTTTTCCATGGATGGAGTGAGGTAGGAGGAGTGGCTAACTGGACTCCACCTCAGATCATCAGGTGTTGGATTCTCACGGGGAGCTTGCAACCTGGATCCCTTGCATGTGTAGCTTGCAGTGGGGTTCATGCTCCTATGAGGAGCTGATGCCCTCTCTGATCTGATATGGGGGTGCTCAGTTAGTGTTGCAAGCTATGGGGAGCAGCTGTGGGTGCAGGTGGGGCTTCTTTCTCGCCTGCCGCTCACCTCCTGCTTTACGGAGAGGTTCCTGGAGGGCAAAGGAGGTTGATCGTCCGCAGCCCGTGTGTTGAGGTCCAAAGTTCTAGGGGATACGTTCTGAGATATGTGTTGTTAGGTGATTTTTTTTAATTGTGTACATCATACAGTGTACTTACACAAACTTAGATGGCGTAGCCTACTACTGTGGTCCCCAACCCCTGGGCCGCAGACTGCTACCAGTCAGTGGCCTTTTAGGGACAGAGCTGCAGAGCTTGGCCACCTCATGCCCACCACCCATCCCCGTGGAAAAATTGTCTTCTATTAAACTTAGGAGGTGAGTGGAGGGTGGGTAAGCCAGCGAAGCTTCACCTGTATTTACAGCTGCTCCCAATCCCTCTGCATCACTGCGTCACTGCCTGATCCTTGCCCATTCTGTCCCTGGAAAAATTGTCTTTCATGAAATAGGTCCCTGGTACCAAAAAGGTTGGGGACTGCTGGTCTACTACACACCTAAGCTTTATGTTACAGCATATTGCTCCTAGGCAACAAACATATAGCATGTTACTATACTGAAAACTGTAGGCAGCTGAAACACAGTGGTATTTGTATATCTAAACATAGAAAAGGTACAGTAAAAATAAGTATAAAAGATAAAAAATGGTACGCTTGTATAGGGTACTTACCATGGATGGTGCTTACAGGACTGGGAGTTGGTCTGGGTGAGTCAGTGAGTGAGTGGTGAGTGAATGTGAAGGCCTGGGACATTACTGTGCACTCCTGTAGACTTTATAAACACTGTACATTTGGGTTGTACTAAATTTATAAAAATTTTTCTTCAATAACAAATTAACCTTAGCTTACAATAACTTTTCTACTCATAGAATTTTTAAATTTTCTACACTTTTTGATTTTTTTATAATAACACCTGGCTTAAAACACACATTATACACCTGTACAAAAATATTTCCTTTTTTTAAATTGAGGTTAAATATGTATGTATAATTTACCATTCTTTCTTTATATTTACATATGTATTCTATAAGCTTTTTTTTGAGACAGTCTCACTCATTTGCCCTGGGTAGAGTGCAGTGGCATCATCATAGCTCACTGCAACCTCAAACTTCTGGGCTCAAGCAATCTTCCTACCTCAGCCTCCTGAGTAGTTGGTACTATAGGCATGTACCAAGATGCCTGGCTAATTTTTCTGTTTGTAGTAGAGACAGGGTCTTGCTTTTTCTCAGGCTGGTCTTGAACTCCTGAGCTCAAGCAATCATCCTGCCTTGGCCTCCCAGAGTGCTAGAATTACAGGCATGAGCCACTGAGCCTGGCCTTTATAAGCTTTTATTCTATTTAATTTTTTTTTACTTTTTAAACTTTTTTTGTTAAAAATTGACACAAACATACACATTAGAGCATAATTTATTTACCTTATGATAAGACATAAAGCTTAGAAAATAATTAAATAATGAAGAGTAAAGCGAACCCCCATACACACACACATACATTAGCCTAGGACTCCTATACAGGGTCAGGATCATCAATATCACACCATCTTCCACTTCTATATCTTGTTCCACTGGAAGGTCTTCAGGAGGATAACACACAGAGCTGTCATTTTCTATGATAATAATGCCTTCTTTTGGAATACCTCCTGAAGGGCCTGCCTGAGGCTTTTATGTGTGGTTAACTTTTTTTTTCTTAAATAAGTAAAGGAGTACTCTCTAAAATAATGATAAAAAGTACAGTATAGTAAATATATAAGCCAGTAATGTCATTTAGTATCATTATCAAGTGTTATGTACTGTATATGTAATTATATTTGCTATGTTTTATATGACTGGCGGTACAGTAGGTTTGTGTACTCACCACAAACATGTGTTGCACTGCTACCCCTAAGATGAAGTTGCTATGGCTACGATGTGATAGGAATTTTTCAGCTCCATCATAATTTTTTTTGGACCACTGTTTATATGCGGTCCGTCGTTAGCTGAAGTGTCATTACATGGCACATGCCTGTATTAGAAGATAATAGACGGTGAGTCAAACTCTCTAGCATTCTCTTTTCAGCTCCAGAAAATTTTATTTATAGACCAGCAGTGAGAGTGGCTGAAATTCTGATCTGGGTTCAGATATGTGAACATAGTTAGCAAGTTTATTGATCACTCATTGAGTGCCAGGTTCTGTGATACAGTAACAGGAAACAGACATGTAGGGAACTTGGAGTCTAGTGGGAAGAATGGAGAAACAAAGAGATCTAACATGACAAAAATGAGTTCCCTTTCCTCCAAACCTCTAGCTTCTTTTCCTATTGATAAATAAGAATTAACAGGAAAACTCCCCCACTTACATGTTCTACTAGTTGTTATTGACATTTGATAAATTAAAATCTTCACATTTTGAGCATTTGTGATAACTAACCTATTTATTACAGTACTTTGAACCTGATGTACAGTGGACAGTCTCATAACCAACCTCCACTTTAACCAACTTGGTGCACTGAATGTCTGGCTGTTACCTGGCAGGCCCCTGGGTCTGGGATACCCCAACCATGTGACCTCCTAGCCAGTGAATTGTGTGCTTACAAAGAGTCAGTAGTATTTATTTCTGTATCTGTTTGTTTATCATACTTGTTATTGTAATTGTGCAACTTGATTAAATATTCATAAGTGAAATTTGAGTTCAAAAACAACAGTTTTGTGAGAAGTATTTCAAATGCTTTGGAAGACTTCATAAATGCAAGTCACTAAAAGAAATTGCTGCTCAATTATATGGACAGGCAAACTGGAAAAGATTGGGGAAAGAATCTTAAAAATCTAGAAGGGACTCTGCATATAGGTTACTTCATGAATATTTTCATGTTTTTGTTCTTTATAGAGACTAGGGATTGGAAAACATAGGTCATTCATTGTGGGTGTGGTATACGAAATAAAGACAGCTTGGAATTCAACACTATATATAACACAAAACAAGATCATGGCCCTACAAACAAAGATTAGCAAATACATGTACATTTATAATTTTAAATCTGTCATATCCTCCAGTTGACACTTTATCATAAATAGTATAGAAGACTGAAACTATTTCTTGAGTAAGATTTTATTATCTTAAATTGGGTAATATGGCATTCATCTCTGTCATGTTATTTAGCTTTGGCCCTCCTAAAACACTTCCACTGAGGTTTTTCCTTTTCCCCTATTCTTTCCATTTTTAGAGCCTCTGTGATGAGGAGAAGTGAGAGACAATAGGGATGAGCTTGTTTTTACTTTTAGAAAGGCCAGTGATACAGGATATACACCAAATGACTTCCGCAGTGCCTAGAAGAGTTAAAGCTGCTCCTAAAGGGTCTGTTTTTACCCAGGGGGAAAATGTCTACTAATAGAATTGTGTCAGATTTCTCTTTGTATTAAAACTGTTTTAAAAAAGATAGGATGGGCCAGGCGCAGTGGCTCATGCCTATAATCCTAGCACTCTGAGAGGCCAGGTGGGAGGATCACTCAGGGTCAGGAGTTTGAGACCAGCCTGAGCAAGAGTGAGACCCCGTCTCTACTAAAAATAGAAATTATCTGGACAACTAAAAATATATATAGAAAAATTAGCCAGGCATGGTGGTACATGCCTGTAGTCCCAGCTACTCAGGAGGCTGAGATAGAAGGATTGCTTGAACCCCAGCAGTTTGAGGTTACTGTTTGAGCTAGGCTGACCCCATGGCACTCTAGCCCGGGCAACAGAGCCAGACTCTGTCTCAAAAAAAGGGATGAAATTGTCCTTAAGATATTAGGTTGGTTTGTTGAGCTTTCCACTAAAATCCCTTCATGTCTTGGTAGGGGCGAGCTGCTGCTTATTTTCTCAGATCCTTGAGCTCACCTGGTTGGATGGAGAAATGATTGACATTGGAGATCCTCAGAGGGCAGAGACTCTGGTGGCCTGAGTGTTTGTCTGTAAAATGCCCCAGAGGAGTAGATAGAAGGACGTCATTGCAGACTACACCTTCCAGCAGGCTCTAGAGAAGGGATTAAAGCATGGGTGGCAATCCCAGAGGTAATAACCATAACGAAGGGCTTTCACTAGATCCCAGAGTGGTTGGGGAGTCCTTCTATCGCATATCTTGATCACTGTCCAGTATGACATTGCTCTAAGAATACAGTGGGTACATTGATCCATCATCTGACTAGACATTTCTGCTCCTCATTGCGCAGAGTCTTTCCTGGAGGCTTTTTTTTTTCCTGCTTCTTCTTCTGCCTGCCTAATATCAGTCAGTCATT
Organism: Microcebus murinus; assembly: GCF_040939455.1. Classification (NCBI taxonomy): domain Eukaryota; kingdom Metazoa; phylum Chordata; class Mammalia; order Primates; family Cheirogaleidae; genus Microcebus; species Microcebus murinus. The sequence continues at coordinate 109,289,235 of NC_134108.1, forward strand.
TCTCCCATTACATTTTTTTCTGTTTCCTCCCCAAGATGTGAATTCTGGCCTGGGTTCATACTGCAATCTCCATTCTTTTTTACTCTTCCTCTTGCCCTAGTTCTACTTCTTTGCCTTGGGGTGATTCTCATTTCTCAACAAGAATAGTATTGCATATGTCCTGTGTGTGAAGCAGTCTGTATGTCTCTTCATAGCTTAGTACAAAAAAGAAAGGCCTTTGTTCAGGAATACATTTTTTTAATTCATTCTTCAACATATATTTTTTTGAAAGCCTTGCTATGGACTAGTCTCTGCACAAGACCCTGGGATACACAGATAAATAAGACTGTGGTCTCCATAAAGCCAACCTTTCCACCTGTGTCTATTGCCTCCTGCCTACCCAGCAACCATACCCAACAGCTCTCTAGTCTCTCCTGCACCATTGTCTCTCCTTCTCAGCTTTATCGTTCCCAGGGCAAACAGGCTGCATCTCCCATTTAAAATAAGAAAAATAGGCCGGGCGCGGTGGCTCACGCCTGTAATCTTAGCACTCTGGGAGGCTGAGGCGGGCGGATTGCTCGAGATCAGGAGTTCGAAACCAGCCTGAGCAAGAGCGAGACCCCATCTCTACTATAAATAGAAAGAAATTAATTGGCCAACTAATATATATAGAAAAAATCAGCCGGGCATGGTGGCGCATGCCTGTAGTCCCAGCTACTCAGGAGACTGAGGCAGCAGGATCGCTTGAGCCCAGGAGTTTGAGGTTGCTGTGAGCGAGGCTGACGCCACGGCACTCACTCTAGTCTGGGCAACAAAGCGAGACTCTATCTCAAAAAAATAAAATAAGAAAAATACATCCTTGACCTCATATTCCCTCCAGCTACTTTTCCATTTCTCTTCCTTTTTTAAAAATTTTTATCTTAAAATTTCCATCTAATTCCACTCTAATTAGATATATATTCTTTTTTTTTATTTCAGCATATTATGGGTGTACAAATGTTTAGGTTACGTATATTGCCCTTGCCCCCCTTTCCTTTTCACAGCAATATTTTTCTGTAATTGCTATCTCCACTTAACCTCTTTGCATTCTCTCCCAAATTCATTCCAGTTAGGTACTTTTTCCTACCATTTGCTAAAGCCACTCTTCAAGATAACCAAATCTAGGTTCTAAATTGAGTGGCCAGTCTTTGTGTTACTTGGTAATTCCTTTATTCTTGAAACACTTTCTTCACTTTGCTTCTGGGGTATCTCTCTAGTTTTTCCCTCCTTTTCTGGTTGCTCCTCCCTAGTATTGTAGAATCTTCCTCATTTTTCTGACTTTTTTTTAAAGCGTATTATGAGGGTACAAGTGTTAAGGTTACGTATATTGCCCATTCTCTCCTACCCCCCTCGAGTCAGAGCCTCAAGTGTGACCATCCCCCAGACATTGCACATCTCACTCATTGTGTTTGTATATACCCACCCCCTGACTTCTTTGTAGTGAGTGACGGCATAATATTTGAACCTCTTCTCCTCCGTGACCCACACAGTAGACACACCCGTCTTTAAATACCATCTTTATGCTGATTACTTTCAAATGTCTATTTTTAGCCCTGACTTCTCTCTTGAAATCAAGAGTTGAATATCTAGCAATCTACTTGATATTTCTATTTGGATATCTGATAGGCATCTTAAACCTCAAATGCTGAAACTAATTTATTTATTCCTTTCCTTTCCCTTTTTCCTTTCCTTCCTTTCTTTGTCTCACTCTGTTGCCTAGGCTAGAGTGCAGAGGTATCATCATAGCTTATCACTGTAGCCTAAAACTCTTGGGCTCAAGCAATCTTCCTGCTGTATGTAGTCTCCCTAGTAGCTGGGGCTACAGGTGTGTGCCACCACACTTGGCTAATTTTTCTCTTTTTTGTAGAGACAGGATCTTGCTATGTTGCCCAGGCTGGTCTTGGAACTCCTGGCCCCAAGCAATCCTCTTGCCTTGGCCTCTTAAAGTGCTAGGGTAATAGGTATGAGCCACTGTGCCCAGCCTCCAAACTGAATTCATTATTCCATTATTATTCACCAAGAAACAAACAACAATAAAAACCTGCTTCTTCTATAGTCTTCCCTCTGTCAGTAAAAGAAATCCCTAATCTATCAGTTGCTCAGGGTAGAAACCTTGGAGACATCCTTGACTTTTCCTTGTCTCAGACTCACATCTTATTGGCAGAAATCCCAAATCCAGCCATATTTCTTCAACCTTCACTGTGTTGTTCTAGCATAAGCCATTATTGCCTCTTGCCTGGACTATTGCCCTGTCTTCCTAACTGGTCTCCCTGCTTTTGCCCTCACTTCTGGAGTCTTCTCTGCCATAGCTGCTAGAGTGATTCTTCAACACAGAAGTCATATGTCATTCCTCTGCTCCAGTTGTGTTCGGTCTCAGAGTGAATCTAAAGTATTAGTGACTTCTGAAGCCCTGGCTCATCAAGTCCCCTGCCATAGCTGTGATATCATCTCTTACTACTCTCCCTCTTGCTCATAGAGCTCGAGGCGGATTTGGCCCAGCTGAGTGGGGAGGTGGAGGAGGCTGCCCAGGAGAGGCGGGAGGCAGAGGAGAAGGCCAAAAAGGCCATCACCGATGCTGCCATGATGGCTGAGGAGCTGAAGAAGGAGCAGGATACAAGTGCACACCTGGAACGGATGAAGAAGACGCTGGAACAGACGGTGCGGGAGCTCTAGGCCCGGCTTGAGGAGGCTGAACAGGCTGCCCTCAGAGGTGGGAAGAAGCAGGTGCAGAAGCTAGAAGCTAAGGTGCGGGAGCTGGAGGCCGAGCTGGACGCGGAGCAGAAGCAGCATGCCGAGGCCCTCAAGGGGGTGCGCAAGCACGAGCGCCGGGTCAAGGAGCTTGCATACCAGGCTGAGGAGGACAGGAAGAACCTGGCTCGCATGCAGGACCTGGTGGAGAAGCTGCAGAGTAAGGTCAAGAGCTACAAGTGCCAGTTTGAGGAGGCGGAACAGCAGGCCAACACCAACTTGGCCAATTATCGCAAGGCCCAGCATGAGCTGGATGACACGGAGGAGCGGGCAGACATGGCGGAGACCCAGGCCAACAAGCTGCGGGCACGGACCCGAGATGCCCTGGGCCCCAAGCACAAGGAGTGATGGCCTGAACCCTAAGACCCCAGGCTCTGCAGAGACGTCTTGCTGTTTACTCCTCCAGCTGAGGCTACCCACCCTTGATCCTGTCATCTCTTTATCCCCATCTGCTGCCCTCAGCACATGCTGAAGGCCACACTGCTCTCTGCTGTTTCTCTCCTGTATTATCTGCATGGGTCACTGCCTCACTTAAGATTTTTGCTTATCACCTTAGCAGACATGTCTGTGATGATCACCCTATATAAAACAACACTAGTCCATTGTCACTGTTTGTCTCTAATGCTGCTTTTTTCTTGGCAGCACACATTACCACCAGGCATATATTCATTTGTTTATTGCCTTTTTCCTCCCACTAGACTACAAGCTAGTTTGTGAGGATGGGAATTTTTGTCTATTTTATTCACTTCTGTATCCTGGGTGCTTAGAACGTAGAGATAGTCAGTATTATTTGTTGAATGTGTAAGGAATGAATGAACCCCTATAATCCTTGCTTTCAAGCACCTTACAGCCTAGTGGAGTAACTGATAGCCAAAACACACTGAATGCTAGTGTCTAACAATAATGCATTGATAAATGTGTTTCAGAGAAGTCTCCCAGCTCTCTCTCTTTTTTCTTTTTTTTTTTTTGAGACAGAGTCTCACTTTGTTGCCCAGGCTAGAGTGAGTGCCGTGGCGTCAGCCTAGCTCACAGCAACAAACTCCTGGGCTCAGCAATCCTACTGCCTCAGCCTCCCGAGTAGCTGGGACTACAGGCATGCGCCACCATGCCCGGCTAATTTTTTGTATATATATATTTTTAGTTGGCCAATTAATTTATTTCTATTTTTGGTAGAGACGGTGTCTCGCTCAGGCTGGTTTCAAACTCCTGACCTTGAGCAATCCGCCCGTCTTGGCCTCCCAAAGTGCTAGGATTACAGGCGTGAGCCACCGCGCCCGGCCCCAGGTCTCTCTTTATTTCCAGTGTTTTAGTGACAGGGTATCTGATAATTTTGAGTATTAGCCTGGTAGAAGTATCTGTGCATTAAGTTGTAAATCTTTTCTGAATCTTATTGGATAGTCCTGTGGTAGGATGCTTTGGATTTATTTCAGACATTGAACTTGAGAGTCTACCATCTCACAGGATTTGTATTGGGTGATTGATACAATGTACTGATTCCCAACCCTAGTGGTGCAGTACCTGCTGATATCCTGGGGCCTTTTATTAATATGCACATAAGTAAGTATACAAACAAACAATAATCAAATGGTAGTTACTGTTTTCTCAATCTTTTTTTTTTTTTTTTTAATTTTATAGAGACGGGGTCTCGCTCTTGCTCGGGGTCTCGCTCTTGCTTAGGCTGATCTCGAACTCCTGACTCGGCCTCCCAGAGTGCTGGGATTACAGGCGTGACCCACCACACCTGGCCGGCCAGTAGTTACTGTTTTAATGATTCCTTGATAGAGGTTCATCACCAACAATGTATGTCAAGTCTTCATTCTAAAATTAGTTAAGACTGGATACGTTCTGTCAGAAGGAATTTTCTTAAAAAAAAAAAAAAAAAGACTGGATACAGTGGCTCACTCCTGTAACCTCAACAATTTGGGAGACCAAGGTGGGAGAATTGCTTGAGGCCAGGAGTTCAAGACCAGCCTGGACAACATAGCAAGACCCGTCTCTACAAAAAATTAACCAGGTGTGATGGCATGGGCTTGTAGTCCTAGCTGCTTAGAAGGCTGAGCAAGGAGGACTGTTGAGCCCAGGAATTGGAGTTGTAGTGAGCTGTGATCATACCACTGTATTCCAGCCTGGGCGACAGAGTGAAACCCTGTTTCTAGGAAAAAAAGTTAATATTAGAGTAGGTAATATTGGAGATGGAGGTTGATAGGGATGATCATAAAAATTTCCTCTCATCATCATTTTATTCTTTATCTAAGTCAAGGTTTAAGAAACATGATGTAAAGTTTGTGGGTGCTGAGTCTTGAAGCGTTGGCTTGTGGTGGTTAACATAGGAAACAGAACAAAGGAACCATCACAGGCAAAAAGATAATGTGTGGATAAAAGAAGAGTAAGGAGTTAAGTTTGGAAATAAAATCCTCAAACTTAAAATTTGTTAAGGAAACATATATACCTGAAGTCAACTTTCTGAGTAAAATCCTCTCAACACCAGAGAAAACATCCTTGAATCCATTTTGAGAATTTCTGCCCTAAAGCACCATGTCTACAATCTCCCCTCCTGTTCCCACCTTCCTGAAGGAAGCCTTAGCTTCTTAACCCTTTCAATAGGGAAAACTGTTCATTCATTCATTTACTCATTCCTTCCCAAACTTTTATTGACTGCCCACCTCCAGTCTGGTTGCTGTTCTGGGAACCCTGTGGTAAACAGGCAGAATGAAAGCCCTTGCTCTTACGGAGCATACGAGTACAGGGAGACAGTAAGTGAGCAAACAAATCAGTGAACATGATGATTTTAGGCAGCTCTTGAGTGCTAGGCAGAAAGTAAGCATGCAGTATGGCTGAGAGTGGGGTTTTGGCAAATTTTAATTGGGTGGTCCCTGAATGGCAGGGCAGAGGGAAGAACAATTATAGAGGTCCCAAGGTAGAAATGATTTTGGCATGGAGGAAGAATGGGAAGCAGGCCAGTGTGACTGGAGGCCAGCGCTGGGGAGATAACAGGGATCAGATCAAGTGGGGCCTTGTTACCCCTCCAGTTTTTATGGTTCTTATTTATTTATTTATTTTTTGAGACAGAGTCTCGCTTTGTTGCCCAGGCTAGAGTGAGTGCTGTGGCGTCAGGCTAGAGTGAGTGCTGTGGCGTCAGGCTAGCTCACAGCAACCTCAAACTTCTGGGCTCAAGCGATCCTGCTGCCTCAGCCTCCCGAGTAGCTGGGACTACAGGCATGTGCCACCATGCCTGGCTCATTTTTTCTATATATATATTAGTTGACCAATTAATTTCTTTCTATTTATAGTAGAGATGGGGTCTCGCTCTTGCTCAGGCTGGTTTCGAACTCCTGATCTCGAGCAATCCGCCCGCTTCGGCCTCCCAGAGTGCTAGGATTACAGGCGTGAGCCACCGCGCCCGGCCTTCCTTTATTCTTTTAAAGTAAGCAGACAAACAAACCAGTGACATCCCATGAAACTACCTTCTTTCCTTTCAATGTGAGGGGCAGGAGTGAATGGGATGGTAAGAGTTTATTAGAGAAAGCTGTGTTTAAGTGATGTAAGATGGAGATAAAAGAAAATACTATAATCTTTTTAAGAGGTAAGTTTGAAAGAACCCAAAGAAAATGATATTTTCTCTCTCTCTCTAAACATACACAAGAAACTGGTAACAGTGATAGAATCTAGGGTGAAGAACTGGGTGAAGACATATGGAAGGAGATTACCTTTCACTCCATACCCTTTGTATCATTTGAATTTTGTACTCTGTGCATATATTACCTATTCAAACAAGCCTTTCTGATTAAACTGCCCTAAGAAGAATATGAAGAAACTTTAGGATCATCACACAAGCATTTCCTTATTTTTGATGAAGTTTCTTCTTTCCTTTCTCCTTTTTCATCTTCCTTTTCTCTCCTGCCTCAAATTTTCTTTGGGTGATAAATGCCTATGAGCCACCGTGTCTGGCCAGAGACCATGTCTTAAACTTCTTTTGTATCTTTTCCCACCAGTCTCCAAAATGCCAACACAGAGCTGGGTATGGGAAAACTTGACTGAAGCAGATCTTTGCAGTTCAACCTCCTTATTTAATTTGAAACAGAAACATTACTAGAACGATACACCCATATACAAATGTAAACACCAAAAGTATTTGGAAAGCAAGCATAGTGTGGTTTTTTTTTTGGACATTTGATCATTTCAATATGTGTGCTTCTGCTGCTTTCTTAGTGCAGTTAATCAAGTGGACTGTTGCTGCAAGTCTGGTTACGTAGCTGAGGCAGGGCAAGGTCATGACTTTTTGTATGCTTTATCCAAATGTACTTTAAAAAGTTCTTATACAGTTTGGAACACTTTTTAACTCAATTTCAAAATGGGAAATTAACAGTTTGAGTGTCATAAAGCATTATCTTCTGTTGGTGTATTTTGTGAGCACTTTTAAAAGAAAAGAAACAGAATGCGTTTCTAGTCCCTATATCAGAGAGCATGTAAAAAAATTATTACAAAAAGAATACAAATTTAAATCTAAAGCAAGTAGAAACAAACAACAAACTTTTATAAAGAAAAATCAAGACTATTATAAACATAAAAAAGGAATGATCCCTTAAGTAGACTATCCTAATAAAATATACATTGAAAGAAGTTACATACTTTTATAAAACACTTTTAATTTGTGAGCAGCTTGAACTAATATATTTTAAATATGTGGTCATTGTGATCATACTTGGAAATTTGTTTGATTGTTTAATATTTTCATTTTGCTTCTACTTTCTAGAAATGGTTAGGTTGCTAGATTTATAATCAACCATCATTAACTGAATGTGCCGAGCCCTAACTCAGGGATTTGACCTCCATCACCATGGTGTTGCTTTCTTCCCGGGAGGTTTTGTAGTTTGAGTAGTCTGCCTTAATAATGATAAGTTCTTCCCAGGAGGTTTTGTAGTTTGAGTAGTCTGCCTTAATAATGATAAGTTCTTCCCAGGAGGTTTTGCAGTTTGGGTAGTCTGTCTTAATAATAATAAGACAAAACTTTCAGATTTTATTGGTAAAATGAGTTAAGAATGTAATCTAGAGAGTTTCTGTGTATAATAATTTTATTTCTATGGTATTTTTATAGGTGCCACAACTGTTTGATAAGGATCTAGTTTGGGATCATCCTTTTGCCAGGCACTGTGGGTGATGATTTTTCTTTCAAAAGGGAATTAATTTTTTGGTTACAAAAGTAATTGTATTGTGTGTATAAAGAATACTTTAAACTGAGCATAAGATGTATAGAATACAAAATCTGAGCTTTAGTTTGCTGGCAAGATGCAATTTAGAGTGTAAAACAACTAGAGAATTGTTGGAGTGGAGTGTTTATAGGAATTTGGAGGAGTCTGTGAAGAAAGATGCACTGGAGTGTCAGGTTTGACTCTGTGGCCAGACTTGAACAGCATGGTTAGATTTGGACACCTGGAGAAGAATATCCCATGTGGAGACGTTGGGTCAGCTAAACCAGGGAAAGTCAGAGGCTTGGATATGTAGCCTCTAGAAGCCGGTTTGTCTCAAAGTTTTGTGGATAAAGAAAGCTCTTGTTCCCTTCCTCCTTCCTGTTGACCCCTACCCAGCCTGTACTGTGAGAAAGAAATTAAGAGGGTCGAACCCAATGTCTGGGAGAGGGATAAAGATTCTTGTTTTTACACATCCACAAGGATGTGAAAACAAGAAGCTTCACAGAGAACTCTACCAGTTTTACAGCTGTAACTGCCACTGAAACCAGGAAAGTCCTTGAAAATTTAACCTACTTTTTATTTCATGGTATTAATACTATATGCCATTAAAAATTGTTATTTTGCGGCCGGGCGCTGTGGCTCACGCCTGTAATCCTAGCTCTTGGGAGGCCGAGGCGGGCGGATTGCTCAAGGTCAGGAGTTCAAAACCAGCCTGAGCGAGACCCCGTCTCTACTATAAAAAAATAGAAAGAAATTAATTGGCCAACTGATATATATATAAAAAATTAGCCGGGCATGGTGGCGCATGCCTGTAGTCCCAGCTACTCGGGAGGCTGAGGCAGAAGGATCACTCGAGCCCAGGAGTTTGAGGTTGCTGTGAGCTAGTCTGACGCCATGGCACTCACTCTAGCCTGGGCAACAAAGCGAGACTCTGTCTCAAAAAAAAAAAAAAAAATGTCAAAAAATTGTTATTTTGTTGCATGTCTAAGAAATTATTTTATTTTATTTATTTATTTGTTTGTTTATTTTTGAGACAGAGTCTCACTCTGTTGCCTAGGCTAGAGTACAGTGGCGTCAGCCTAGCTCACAGCAACCTCAAACTCCTGGGCTCAAGCAATCCTCCTTCCTCAGCCTCCTAAGTAGCTGGGACTACAGGCATGTGCCACCATTCCTGGCTAATGTTATATACATATATATTTTTTTAGTTGTCCAGCTGATTTCTTTCTATCCTCTTAGTAGAGACGGGGTCTCGCTGTTGCTTAGGCTGGTCTCGGACTCCTGAGCTCAAATGATCTGCCCGCCTTGGCCTCTCAGAGTTCTAGGATTACAGGCGTGAGCCACCACACCCAGCCTTAACATCTGTTTTTTAATTTAAAATCTCTGTGGGCTGAGGACAGTCACTCATTCCTGTAATCCTAGCAGTCTGGGAGGCTGAGGTAGGAGGATTGCTTGAAACCAGGAGTTTTAGGTTGCAGTGAGCTATGATGGTCATACTGCACTCCAGTCTGGGCAATAGAGCGAGACTCTGTCTCTGAAAAAAATCATTTAAAAAAAACCCTCTGTGGATTGCTTTTATAATAAAAAACTAGAAATACAGTGCTGTGGGAGAAAGAAGAGGGGAGATGAATTCTTTTTGGGTTTGATAAGGTGTGTGAATGAGAAGGACTTGACAGAGGGCTTGATCAAGGGACTTGGAGGAGTGTGTGCTTGGCATACTGGGCAGAAGAGGCCCAGGACAGTAGAGGCAATAGCATACACAGTGACGCCTCTGGAGAAGAGTTTGGGTAGCTATGATGCAGGGATGTGGAGTATTTTGAGTGATTGATTTTTTTCTGGCATAAAATCAGAAAGCATAGAATAATGTTTTTGGGGTTCTGTGAATAACTTTGAAAGTGAATGTATCTGTGGGGAGAGGGGTATTTACTATTTCTAGGATTTTTGGCCATCTCCTTCCTCAGAGTGCCCCTCTTTCCTTTTTGGAGAAAGCCCCTCTTGGATAGGAGAAAGGGCCCACCCTCCACAGTAACTGAATGGGCCAGTATGCTGGCCTCCTCTCTGGTGTGCCCATGTGGATGCACAACTAAGGCGCTCAGTGCCACAACTAGTTGGCTGCTCAGTGCTTGGAGTCTGGGTCTTGAGAAGGCCAAGTGGAACGGTAGGGGAAGATGGTGGCTGTGTGCTGACCAGATGTTTGTGCTGTGGACCCAGGCCATGGCTGTTGCTGCCAGGCCTGGAGTGTGCATGGTATGGGCTCATCTTCCAAACCTGGCTCTATAGTCCCTGCCACTCCAATTTTCTGAGCCTTTGATATTTCTTCTAGTAAATTTCCTTTTGGCATCAGACAGCCAGGTTTGGTTTCTGTTCCTTGCAACCAAGAAACCTATCTAATCTATCACCTGGGTAGTTTTTAAGGTAACTTCCTCACTAATCCAGTGCAGCAGAAGAAATATATATGTGTCAAGTCAGAAAAAACTTTATTTCTTGGTGGGAGAGCTTTTTCATTTTATTTATAAAGTAGGCTTTAAAATTTCTCCACTTTTTGTAGTAAAAATTTCTTCACGCTGAAGCTTGTAAAATTGAATTTAAATGGCCAAAAAGTAATTCAGTCAAATTAGAGTACTGGAATTGACGGTGGCCGGAACTCCAGTATATTTATGAAATGCTTGTTTGGCATCATGCATTCCCCATATTGGATGCTTACATTTTCTCTTTTTAGAATTGTCCTATAGAATATTTGAGGATGTATGAATTCTTGTTTTCTTTTTTTTTGAGTCAGAGTCTCACTCTGTTGCCCGCGCTGGAGTGCTATGGTGTCAGCCTAGCTCACAGCAACCTCAGACTCCTGGGCTCAAACGATCCTTCTGCCTCAGCCTCCCAAGTAGCTGGGACTGCAGGCATGCACCACCATGCCCGGCTAATTTTTTCTATATATTTTAGTTGGCCAATTAATTTTCTTTCTATTTTTAGTAGAGATGGGGTCTTGCTGTTGCTCAGGCTGGTCTGGAACTCCTGACCTTGAGCGATCCGCCCACCTCGGCCTCCCAGAGTGCTAGGATTACGGTGTGAGCCACCGGGCCGGCCTGTATGAATTCTTAATGTTTTAAATCTTGTGGGTGTCAAGGACCAGATAAAAAATGAATTTTAAAAATTCAAGTTTATAAAAACTGTAGGATGCTTCTTAAAATACATATCTTGTCTCCAAGTTCTATCTTGGTTAACAAGAATCTATTGAGTCCTTACTTTATGCAAAGCACTGTTCTAGGTGCAGTAATGATTTTAAAACTGTGGACATGTTCACTGCTCTTGAGGAAGAAAGCTTTTCTAAATTGATGAATTAAATTACTTTTAGCCATTTCAGTATAGTTGAACAAAAGGCTGTACTATGTGTCAGATAGAAAACTTAGACTGGACTTAAAGTACATGGAGCAATTAGAGAAAATGTAGGAGAGGCCGTGCCCTGGAGATACTTCATTTTGGAGGCAAAATATTAAAGCAGTCAATTAAAGCAGTGAATTAAGTGATGTTGCCATCAAAGGAGTGAACAGGTTTGGTGACAGATGATATGTTAAAGATGAAGGAGCTTGTGGTTGAAGATGACTTTTAAATTTTGGTCCTGAGTGACAGGAAAAATGGAAATTTAGAAGCGAGGTTGGGAGAGAAGATGAGACTTTGATTTTGTCATGTTGAATTTGGAGTAATGAACTGAGTTGAACTGATTGACGATAGCTGAAGATGTGGGACTTTAGAGAGAGTGGAGAGTCAGCATGAGAGAAAGTACGTGAAGAGGAAAGCTGAGCGCAAGGCCTGAGCTTGGGGCATCTTAGTGGTTACAGAGGAGCTATCATAAAAGCTGAGGGAGAACATTTCACAGAGGTGTGGTGGGTTATAGTGTCAGACTTAGAGTTATCAAATATAATGAAGACGGGATGTAGCCAGGGAGTTAATGATGACTTTATAAAGTAGTTCTAGTAGAATGGTAAGATGGATGTATGGATTTGGGTTAGTTAGGCTTTATGAAAGAAACACATTTTTTTCAGAGATCTGAGTTAGATGAATGAAAATTAGAGCCTGAATTATAAGGATGTGAATTTGAGAAGACTTTTTCCAAATGGCCCTGTTCTGGGAAGGAGAGAAGTTCAGTATTATTTACTCTTCCAGTCAATACGCTGGTCTGGCAGTAGGTATTTGAGAGGCAAGAAAAAGTCTGGCAGAGTGGCTGTGGTATGGGCAGCCATGGGTATGTGGTATGGGATTGAAATGATTTTATGAATCAATGAATGAGACAGAGTCTCGCTCTGTTGCCCAGGCTGGAGTGCAGTGGCATCCTCCTAGCTCACTGTAACCTCGAACTCCTGGGCTCAAAGTGATCCTCCTTGCCTCAGTCTCCTCAGTAGCTGGGACTCAGGTGTGCTACACCATGCCCAGCTAAATTAAAGGAAAAAAAATATTTTTTGTAGAGACAGGATCTTGCTGTTGCCCAGGCTGGTCTCAAACTCCTGGCCTCAAACTGTCTTCCCACCTTGGCCTCCCAAAGTCCTGAGATTAGAAGCATTAGCCACTGTGCCTGGCCAAGAGTATCTTATAAGGTCAGAGGAATCAGGAAATTGAGAGTTTCTTTATCTGTAAAATGGGATGAATAGTACCTAATTCATGAACTTATGAGACTTGAATGAGGAAAGATAGTAAAGTGCCTCCCAGGTACATAGTAAGCACTCAGGAAATGTTAGCCCTTGTTACTAAGACAGGAACCACTGAAGAAATCACACAGATCAACAAATAATTATGAAATAGTAAGATGAGTGCTATTAAAAAAAAACAAAACACCCTTTCTGGAATACCTTAGGAGTGGAGGAGTAGACTAATGCTAGATTGAAAAGTCAGAAACAGTGGGAAAGGAGTAGATCTGGGTGTTGAAGGGTGAAAATAAGTTTGCCGCCACTCCTATAAAGATTGTGCAGGTCACGCCTATAATCCTAGCACTCTGGGAGACCAAGGCGGGCGGATTGCTTGAGGTCAGGAGTTCGAAACCAGCATGAGCAACAGCGATACCCCCATCTCTACTATAAATAGAAATAAATTAATTGGCCAACTAATATATATAGAAAAAATGAGCCAGGCATGGTGGCGCATGCCTGTAGTCCCAGCTACTTGGGAGGCTTAGGCAGCAGGATTGCTTGAGCCCAGGAGTTTGAGGTTGCTGTGAGCTAGGCTGATGCCATGGCACTCACTCTAGCCTGGGCAACAAAGCGAGACTCTGTCTCAAAAAAAAACCAACAAGAGGCCGGGCGCGGTGGCTCACGCCTGTAATCCTAGCTCTCTGGGAGGCCGAGGCGGGCGGATTGCTCAAGGTCAGGAGTTTGAAACCAGCCTCAGCAAGAGCGAGACCCCGTCTCTACTATAAAGAGAAAGAAATTAATTGGCCAACTAATACGTATATAGAAAAAATTAGCCGGGCATGGTGGCACATGCCTGTAGTCCCAGCTACTTGGGAGGCTGAGGCAGCAGGATTGCTTGAGCCCAGGAGTTTGAGGTTGCTGTGAGCTAGGCTGACACCATGGCACTCACACTAGCCTGGGCAACAAAAGTGAGACTCTGTCTCAAAAAGAAAAACAAAAAAAAAAAAAACAAAAAAAAACCCAACAAGATTGTGCAGGTATTAAAAAAAAAAATCCAGTCCTAACAGCCTCACACAGCTATACAAAGATAGATTTCAGTATGGTATGTGATCTAAAAATACAGAAACTGGGAAAGAGGGGAAAGATTTAATACAGTAAATGAAGCTGTTTGAGTTTACTTAGAAAGGGCTTTATGGAAAGAGGTATAAGACCTGAGGTTATAGAATTTTAAAATTTATAAACCTGAAAGTAACTTTAGATGTGATCTATCCAGCCACCTAAGTGAGAAGGGAACTGAAACCAGAAAGGTGTTCACGTCTGTCGATTGGGATATTTCTGGTAAAATAATGTGCACAAAAACAGAATGAATTTCTTCTGACAGAGCCACAAAAGGAGTTAAACAAGTAGAATGGAAGAAATTTGAATAAAAATAAAAATATATTTCTAAAACTGACTCCCAGCACCAGCATATTAAAAAAACAAAAGCAGGTGGAATGAGAGGCTGTAATACAATTATAGAAGCGTAATCTATACCTACTTCAGCCTGTCTATTGCTCTGTTGTCACTGTTAGCTGCAGCTCATCACGAATCCTGGTGCCAGTGCATGTGTGTTGTGGGAAGAAGTTGAATTTGTCAGAAACATGGATATTTTTGGTCAATCTTGAATGCCGAAAAATACTTTTGAAGGTAATTTTAGTAATCTTCCTTCCATTGTAAAGATGTTTCACACTCACTATAGCAAATTTGGGAAATATCCTTTCGACCCTCTAGGTTATGTTACCAGGGTTCCAAAATGTCATTTCTGCTCAGTTTATCCTCCATGGTACCCACATGGTGCTGTATACACAGGAGCCCCACAGTTATTTGTGAGGATAAATACCATTCAACCTCCAAGTAGTTTCTTCCAAAACATATGAAGGAAATTATTCTCTTTAGTCATTTTGGTTTTTAGTTTTACAACATTTTGATTGATTTATATACAATCTTTAAAAATTAATTAATTAATTATTTTTAGAAACAGGATCTTGCTTTGTTGCCCAGGCTAGAGTTCAGTGACACAATTATTGCTCACTCTAACCTCACATTCCTAGGCTCAAGGGATCCTTCTGCACAAGCCTCATAAGTAACTGGAATCACAGGCATGCACCACCACACCTGGCTATTTTTCCTATTTTTTTGTAGGGACAAAGTCTTGCTATGTTGCCCAGGCTGGTCTGGAACTCCTGGCCTCCCACCTTGGCCTCCCAAACTGCTGGGATTAGAGGTGTGAGCCACTGTGCCTGGTTGAATCATTTTTTTTTTTTTTAAGAGATAGATTCTTGCTCTGTTGCCTAGGCCAACCTGGAATTCCTGATCTCAGGATCCTCTTACCTTAGCCTCCCAAGTAGCTGGGACATAGGTGTGCACGACTGCACCTGGCTATTTATGTACAATTTTATAATTTATTTTTTGCACATAGTAAGTCCTTTTTTCCTGATCTTAATTCTGTGTATACATTTTTAGTGGTTCCATGCACTTTAAATGGGTGAAATAACTTATTTAAATGCTCCTCTCTTGTTGTAGATGATATTGGTTTGTTTTTGTTTTTGTTTTGAGACAGAGTCTCACTTTGTTGCCCAGGCTAGAGTGAGTGCCATGGCGTCAGCCTAGCTCACAGCAACCTCAAACTCCTGGGCTCAAGTAATCTCCTGCCTCGGCCTCCCAAGTAGCTGGGACTACAGGCATGCGCCACCATGCCTGGCTAATTTTTTCTATATATATATTAGTTGGCCAATTAATTTCTTTCTATTTCTAGTAGAGACGGGGTCTCGCTCTTGCTCAGGCTGGTTTCGAACTCCTGACCTCGAGCAATCCGCCCGCCTCGGTCTCCCAGAGTGCTAGGATTACAGGCATGAGCCACCCTGTCCGGCCGATGATATTGTTAAATCACAGAAGAGAAAAGTATTGGTGACCTCAGTAATTATTGGGGTTTTTTTTTTTCCTTCAAAACATGTATAGTTTTTGAATATATGACACTTAACCAACCATTTTCAAGAATTACCATTCCCTTCTTGCCACTCTCTTCCCCCAGTGTTCATTAATAAGAATTAGTGTGATTTCTCTTTTCATCTAATTGGTGAACCACATAAACCATGATTGCTAGGATGGAGAGGGAATATCAGACACTGTTATGTATGCCAATAAGCATTTGTTTAGTTAAGAGCCATTTCTAGTGATTTCAGAAAGTACTTGGTATAGATTTATTTGCAGTAAGAAATCAATACCACAATTCAGTAGTGATTATACTTTCCTGTTTCCTGTGTTGCATCTGTATCTGCTAGGTACAAGACTTTCTGTCTTCAAAGCATTTTGCATAAGATTGTCCTTTAAAGGCACAGGAAAGTGTATTAAACATTTTCAATGCATCTTTTCATGGTGATAATCATCAGCAGTACAGCAACAACTATGAGAAAAATTATATTTATATTTTAACCAAAGAATATGTAAGAATTCACCCATTGGTGGTAGAATTCATGGGCTTGATGATCAAATTACATTAACACCATTGTTCAGATTGTCAAATCCTGTGCAAGGAAGGAAGTTGAACATTGATTTCCCACATTTTGGCTCAAGTAGTGTGTGACAAACACTGTTGTTTGACCCCACACCCATCCTGAACCCCTCACTTCCCAGCTTTCTTTGCAGTTAGCGGTAGCTGTGTGACCCAGAGCAGAAGTTTGCTAAAGAACAGATATTGCTGGCACTGTTACTTACCTCTTCTGCCTTAAATGTTGAAACAGTATCTGGAGTTGTAGCAGCCGCTTTGAGGCCATGAGGTGACAAGCATGAGGAGGGATGGGGAAGTGCAAAGATATAGAGCTGGGCCTTGATAGCATTGAGTGGTCAAACCAGTGCTGTCTTCCTCAGCTTTCTCCTTAGTGAGAAAAGTAAGTTCTTATTTATTTTAAATAGTGTTTTTCTGTACCTGTGCTTGAAAGCATTTCTGACATCAAGAGAACTTTTCAGCACTGTCTCTACCTTTCCCACTCTGACTATTCCTGTGCTTAAGAGTTCTTCTGATTAATGATTGTCAGACTTATTGATCTAAGGACCCTGGTATCCTCTTAAAAATTAATGAGAACCCTAAAGAACTTTATGTGAGTAATACTTATTGATATTTACCCTATTAAAATTAAAACTGGGAAATTTAAAAAATACTAATTCTCCAATAACAATTCTCTAATGATAAGACCATTGCGTGTTAACATAAACAACATACCTTTCTGAAAAATAACTGTGTTTTCCGAACAAAAAAATTTACTGAGAAGAGTATTTTGCATTTTTTGCAGATCTCTTTAATGTCTGGGTTAATGGAAAATAGCTGGGTTTTCATATATGCTTCTGCACTCAGTGTCTTGCAGTATGATGATTTGAAGTATCTGAAAAAAATTGAACCTTACCACAGATATGTTGTCTGTTATTTCATAGAATGTTCCTTAATTTGTGTCTGATGGTTTCTCCTGATTAGATTGAAGCCATAAATTGTGACAATATATCAGAGAGTATGTGATGTTGATACTTTTTTTTTTTTGAGACAGAGTCTTACTCTGTTGCCCCAGGCTAGAGTGCAGTGGTGTCAGCCTAGCTCACAGCAACCTCAAACTCCTGGGCTCAAGCAATCCTACTGCCTCAGTCTCCTAAGTAGTTGGAACTACGGGCATGCATTATGATGCCTGGCTAATTTATCTTTTCTCTTCTTTTTTTTTTTCTTTTCTTTTTTTTTTTTTGAGACAGAGTCTCATTCTGTTGCACTGGCTAGAGTGCTGTGGAGTCAGCTTAGCTCACAGCAACCTCAAACTCCTGGGCTCAAGCGGTCCTTCTGCCTCAGCCTCCCAAGTAGCTGGGACTACAGGCATGTGCCACCATGCCCAGCTTATTCTTTCTATTTTTTGGTAGAGACAGAGTCTCGCTCTTGTTGGGGCTGGTCTTGAACTCCTGAGCTCAAACAATCTGCCCGTCTTGGCCTCCCAGTATGTTAGGATTACAGGTGTGAGCCACCTCGCTTAGCTTAATTTTTCTATTTATAGTAGAGACGGGTCTCCCTCTTGCTCAGGCTGGTCTCACACTCCTGAGCTCAAGCCATCCTCCCGCATCGGGCTCCCAGAGCGCTAGGATTACAGGCATGAGCCACCACGTGGGACCAATAAATCACATTTTTGTCAAGTCATCTATTCCTGGAGCTGTTTAAGGATTTTGCCTAATCAGAGTGATTTATTATACATTTGAAATTATTTTGCTTAGTATTTACTCTTTTTTTTGAGACAGAGTCTCACTCCGTTGCCCAGGTTAGAGTGCCGTGGCGTCAGCCTAGCTCACAGCAACCTCAACTCCTCAAGCAGTCCTTCTGCCTCAGCCTCCCGAGTAGCTGGGACTACAGGCATGTACCACCATGCCCAGCTAATTTTTTCTATATATTTTTAGTTGGCCAATTAATTTCTTTCTATTTTTTAGTAGAGACAGTGTCTTGCTCTTGCTCAGGCTGGTTTCGAACTCATGACCTTAGCTATCCACCTGCCTCAGTCTCCCAGAGTGCTAGGATTACGGGCCTGAGCTACTGTGCCCAGCCTATTTACTCTTTTATGTGAAATCCTAATTCATCTTTATTTCTAAAGTTTATAGTCAAAGCCAAAGCCTTTTTGCACAGTTAGTTTTGGGACAAGCAAGAAAACAACCCCCCCCCTCCCAAACCTGCATCATCTATGCTTTTGCATAGATGCTTTTTCTATGCTTTTTCTTTGCTCTTGATCCTTAACGTGTCATACATATATTGTCTCGGTTTGTGTGTTTAAAAATGATGATATAGACTGATGTTATTTCATATGTAAGTTTGAAAAGACAACACGTAGGTGATCAGCCCTTTTCTCTTATTCAGATTGAGTGTGTTGCTGGGTGGCTAAGTCCAGGATTTAGGGAGCTCATCTTGGTTGGTGGGTCACCACTGTATTGGTGGCACAGTGACCATGTTAGGAAAGAGCTGTGTACCCCTGCTGAAGTGATCAGCTAAGTATTGCAGCTGTTTCCCTGTATCTCACAATTCGTATATTGCTGTAGGTTTGAGTTTTAGTGCCCTTCATGTGTTTCTTTTGGAATTTAGAATGATGATCCAGGAGCTTCTTGGTAATGATAATCGCCTTGGTTGTGCACAGGAAGATCCCAGCCCATTTTGCAGAATTAGCACTGTATTGTGGATTGACAACAATCCTGAAGACAGCTGGAGTTATAGCTCAGACTTTGCCAGAAAAATCCTGTGTTTAGGTAAAGCTTTTCCTGAGGAGTACAGAGGGACTAGAAGCTGTCACCTAATTCCACTTGTAAGTAGTATGTTGATAAAGAAGTAGAAGATTGATTAAGAATTCTATACACATTTCAAGACATTGACAAGCAAATTGTAGAGTGAATATGACTTTGAATTCTAGACCAAAGGAATGTTAGTTCTGTGGAAGAATACACATGAACAACCTTGTCAAGGGTCCTGATACTTGGGCCTGGTGCAGACACACCGAATGGCTTATTTAAGCATTTGGTCAGTGGGACACCCAATATTATATTGCCATATATAATATTAATTGGCAATAACAGGTTACTGCCGAATAGTTTTCTCCTAATAATTGCTAAATAAAGATACACATTGGCTGGGCGTGGTGGCTCATGCCTGTAATCCTAGCATTCTGGGAGGCTGAGGCGGACGGAGAGGGGAGACGGATCACTCAAGGTCAGGAGTTCGAAACCAGCCTGAGCAACAGCGAGACCCCATCTCTACTAAAGATAAAAAGAAATTAATTGGCCAATTAAAAATATATATAGAAAAAATTAGCCGGGCATGGTGGCGCATGCCTGTAGTCCCAGCTACTCGGGAGGCTGAGGCAGGAGGATTGCTTGAGCCCAGGAGTTTGAGGTTGCTGTGAGCTAGGCTGACGCCGTGACACTCTAGCCTGGGCAACAGAGTGAGTCTCTGTCTCCAAAAAAAAAAAAAAAAGATACACACTTAAAGAGAAAGACTAATGATAGCAGGAGGAATTAGTTAAATATAAGTGGAAACATCTGTGACACCAGTGTCAATCAGCAATTAAACACTATATAGGTTATCAAGTCTCTCCCTAAAGACAGGCTTCATCTGTCTGAAATTGAAGTGCAGTCTTTCTTACATGTAGAGAATGATCTGGTTTTCAGCCCCTTTCACCCTGGTTTTATAATTAGCAAATGATGAAGTAGTCTTAAAAACTCTCCTTACAAGATTAGAAGATAATTTGTTAAAATCTTTTTACTGAACTTGGCAAAAAGTGTCTTAAAAATGTATGATCCGGCTGGGTGGGCACAGTGGCTTACGCCTGTAATCCTAGCACTCTGGGAGGCTGAGGAGGCAGGCGGATCGTTTGAGCTCAGGAGTTCAAAACCAGCCTGAGCAAGAGTGAGACCCCGTCTCTACTAAAAATAGAAAGAAATTATCTGGACAACTAAAAATATATAGAAAAAATTAGCCAGGTGTGGTGACACATGCCTGTAGTCCCAGCTACTTGAGAGGCTGAGGCAGGAGGATCGCTTTTGAGCCCAGGAGTTTGAGGTTGCTGTGAACTAGGCTAACTCCACGGCACTCTAGCCCGGGTGACAGAGCAAGACTCTATCTCAATCAATCAATCAATAAATGTAAAATTTTAAAGTATAGTGGAGCTTTTTTTCTTCTTTAAGCAGGACCTTCTTAATTGACACTTATTTGGCAAAATGCTGGTTAATAGTCTAAATCCTATAGTGTGGCATTTTCTTTTTGATTCGTAAAATCATAGATATATAGTATTATTTCCTAGAGAAGGTCCTTACTGCCTGGCTTTAAGTAATTGACAAGAATGATTTGTAGTTAACATGGATTTTTTTCATATGAATAGGCACTGGAGATTGTTTAAATTTGGGGGGGGGCTATACATTTACTTAGTAGATCATAGATTGAATAAAAGTTAAATTATTGCTCAGCTCTTTAATTATAAATTTAGATAAATGATATATGAGTTAGCTGGTGAATCTTTTTTATTTTTTTGAGACAGAGTCTCCCTTTGTTGCCCAGGCTAGAGTGCTGTGGCATTATCCTAGCTCACAGCAACCTCAAACTCCTGGGCTCAAGCGAGCCTTCTGTCTCAGCCTCCCTAGTAGCTGGGACTATAGGCATACGCCACCATGCCTGGTTAATTTTTTCTATATATACTTTTAGTTGGCCAATTAATTTCTTTCTATTTTTAGTAGAGACAGGGTCTCACTCTTGCTCAGGCTGGTTTCGAACTCTTGACCTTGAGCAAGCCTACTGCCTTGGCCTCCGAGAGTGCTAGGATTACAGGCATGAGCCACTGTGCCCTGCCAGCTGGTGAATCTTGTGCCAGATGCTTCATGCAGTTTTTTGATTAGAAGATAGTTTGATAAATAAAGTCACCTGGCTGGCTGTTTATTTCTTAGGGTCCTAATAGCATTGTAGTTCTAAAAAGTATTAAATTTTTTTTTTTTTTTTTTTTTTTTTTGAGACAGAGTCTCCCTTTGTTGCCCAGACTAGAATGCGTGGCAGCAGCCTAGCTCATAGCAACATCAAACTCCTGGGCTCAAGCGATCCTCCTGCCTCAGCCTCCCAAGTAGCTGGGACTACAGGCATGCGCCACTATGCCGGGCTAATTTTTTCTATATATATTAGTTGGCCAATTAATTTCTTCCTATTTATAGGGTCTCGCTGTTGCTCAGGCTGGTATCGAACTCCTGACCTCGAGCAATCCGCCTGCCTCAGCCTCCCAGAGTGCTAGGATTATAGGTGTGAGCCACTGTGCCTAGCCATCTCCAAAACTTTTTAATCTTTCCAAACTGAAACTTTGTATCCATTAAACAATAAGCCCTCATTCCATTTCTGCATTTCCCCAACCCCTGGCAACCACCATTTGTTAGGGACCGACCTTCCACAGCCCCACCAGACAGAAAAGCAGAGACATCGAGGATGCAATCACACAAGAGGAGGTTGATGTTCTGGCTAGCCAGGGTCCAAGCCCCAGAGCACCAACGCAGTGGCCACTCTCACAGGCAAGGACCCCGACCCGGAACAACGGCATGCCTTTTATCCCCATGGTGTACAAACTGCGCACAAGCTGACTACGCATGGATCATGAGTTGACCTTTAAAATGATTGGTTGCCCACTATTGCCTTTTGAAATAATTGGTGGGTTGGTTGCCCCCTATTGCCTGATGGGCCAGTCGCCCATGCTTTAATGACCTCATCCCATAATTCCTCATACAGCGGTGTAGCAAGCAAGCAATGACCAGAAGCAAAGGTTTGCAGATAGCTCATTGCCCCACCCAAGTAAATTCCCGACAATTGGAAAAACTCCTCTGCCCTTCCTCTGTCCTACAAATTCCTCTGCCTTACACATTCTACTTTTTGTCTCTGTGAATTTGACTGTTGTAGGTACCTCATATGAGTAGAATCATACAATTTTTATCTTTTTGTGACTGGCTTATTTCACTTAGCATGATGTCTTCAAGGTTCATCCATGTTGCAGCATGTGTCAGAATTTCATTCCATTTTAAGGCTAATGTTTTAGAACTTTATTTATCTTAAACTTTACCTGTGAAATTTTAAAAGTCTGGAAATTATTGGTCAACACCATGCCCTGGATGGACTAATATTTCACTGATTGGTTCTTTTAATAAGTATTTGTTGAACTTACATATATGGGGTTGGATGCTATTGGTGATACAAAAATGGCCAAGGTGTAGGCCCTGCCTGAAAGAGTTTGCCTAACAAGGAGTTTGTTAGGCAAGGGAAAGTTTCACTTGCCAAGTAAAGGTTCGGCATAAGAGATGACATTTGTTTTGTGCCTCAAAGGATGGGTAGGATTATGTATTGGCTTCCCATTGTTTAGATATAGAAAATGTCGCTAGCACTTGTTATTTTTTAAATCTACTTATTAAAATTCTGCAGAAGATAACACAACTTGGATGTCTCTAAAAAAAAAAAAATTCTGCAGAAGAGAAACCGCGTGAACTGTTGTTGGAAATACTGGAAATGAAATGGGAGTTTTATAATGCTAGAGAACAAAGGGGTAGTTTCTAGATAAGGGCAAAACCGTAGCAAGTTTATTTATATTTACAATAATTGACAGTAAGGGCAATTTATCAACTGTTACTGTTTCCCCCAGCAGTCATGTTTTCTGACTTTTTACAGTCATCTAAAACATGTTTCTTAATTTTTGATGTCCAACAGAAGTAGATACAAAGAGCCCTTGTAATAATTTGACGTCAATAGAAAACATCAACAGAAAAATTTGTTCCTTAAAAACAGGGTGTGATCAAGTTTAGTCTTACTGGAGATCTTGACACAACCTGGTTGGTTAGCAACTAGTTTCATTTTTTAGCTTCTGGTGGATAAAGGGGAAACAGATAGTGGGAGACAAACAGGAATCTGCCACATTTCTCTTCTTCCTTTCCTTCCTGCTTTCCTTAGGCAGCCCCACCGTCTCACCCACCCACAAATCAAACATGGAGCATAGAGGAAGTTCCTATTGACTGGAGGCAGGGTGCAGGGGGAGTAAAGGTGAATGATGAGAGTCAGAACTATAATATAACTGTCAAGTTATAGGGCAGTGCCAAAAACAGTGTTGGGCTTTGATCGTAATTATTTCCATGGTGAAGATGATTATGGGGGTAGAAGGAACTTTTCTGACATTTCAAAAGACTGGTAGCTAGATTAATTTTGAACTGGACATGTGAAAGTTACAAATGTGTAATTACTAAAAATACATGCTGATCAGAACTCTCACCTAGTCTTGTTTAATACATCTATTTTGGGCCCTCTTTTCCCACTGCCAAGACTCCCTAATCTCCCACAACTGCTGAGTTTGCTTCTTACCCTTAAATAACAAGCCTGTTTCCCTTATCTGTTTAAGAGCTAGGTAAAAATTCAGTTATTTTTCAGTGCTGAGAGTGGATGAGGAGTTAAGTCTGCCTTTTATGTTTTTATTTCCCTTTGGTTATTTGTCACTTCTGCTGATCTCTTTTGCATAGCTACCTTCCTCTAGTGGAAGTGACTAAATGCCAGTACTTGTTAATTTGTGAAGGAACCAACTAACCCTTTATCCTTGTGAGATATGGATCTGGAGGACTCCCAGGCTCTGCTGGCCCAGAATCCCAATAAAGCTTGATGTGCTGCTAGCATGTTATGCAGCCTCTCTGTTCATAAACCAGCTATGAATGTCAGTTTTTGATTACCCAGAAAAGTAGAGGGGAAGACCATGTCCTTCCTGGTTTGAGTGTTGTTCTTAATTTTTACTGTATATACTGAGCATGTTTTGCTAATTTGAGCTATTATGTAATAGAATCCATGTGCTATGTAGAATTGAAGCTACAGAAAGCTCTTTATTCAGATACAGATTCTCAGGACTATGAGCAGTGTTAGCTGAGTGAGCGGAGTGAGCGGAGTCTCACTTTATTGTCCAGGCTAGAGTGGATAGTGCTGCAACAGTCCAGTGGAGTCAGGTGGTATAGTGGAAAGAACATGGCTGTAGAGTAAGATCTGGAGTTCAGGTCTGAGTTATCTTCTTTTTTTTTTTTTTTTTTTTTTTTTTTGAGACGGAGTCTCACTTTGTTGTCCAGGCTAGAGTGAGTGCCGTGGCGTCAGGCTAGCTCACAGCAACCTCAAACTCCTGGGCTCGAGCGATCCTTCTGCCTCAGCCTCCCGAGTAGCTGGGACTACAGGCATGCGCCACCATGACTGGCTAATTTTTTATATACATATCAGTTGGCCAATTGATTTCTTTCTATTTATAGTAGAGATGGGGTCTCGCTCTTGCTCAGGCTGGTTTTGAACTCCTGACCTTGAGCAATCCGCCTGCCTCGGCCTCCCAGAGAGCTAGGATTACAGGCGTGAGCCACCACGCCCGGCCTGAGTTATCTTCTTTAAACCAGTTTCTTCAAGTGTAAAATTGAAATATGTCCAGTAATACTATCTAATTCCTAGGGTTATTGTGAGAATTTAATTAAACTATATTTATGTGAATAGAACTTGTAACATTCTAAATTGCTATAGAAATATTAGTTACAATTATTACTAGTAATTCTATGAGCTTAGGTTGAACCTTTACTGATCTGTTGAAGTAATCCAGCAATATGGCTTTTAAATATATCTAGTACACTTATAGCAGGTTTAGGTTCACAGCAAAATTGAGTGGAAAGTACAGAGTGCCCCTGCCTCCACACACCATCTTCCCCACTGTCAACATTGCACACCATAGTGGTTCATTTGTTACAGTTGATGAGCCTACCATGATAGATCATTATCACCCAAAGTCTATAGTTTACATTAGAGTTCACTCTTTTTTTTTTTTTTTTGAGACAGAGTCTCGCTTTGTTGCCCAGGCTAGAGTGAGTGCCATGGCGTCAGCCTAGCTCACAGCAACCTCAAACTCCTGGGCTCAAGCGATCCTCCTGCCTCAGCCTCCCGAGTAGCTGGGACTACAGGCATACGCCACCATGCCCGGCTAATTTTTTCTATATATATTAGTTGGCCAATTAATTTGTTTCTATTTATAGTAGAGACGGGGTCTCGCTTAGAGTTCACTCTTGGTGTAGTGTAAATATCCATGGTTTTTGTGTGGACATTAGTTTTCACCTCATTTCAGTAAATACTGAGGAGTGTAATTGCTGGATCACGTGGTAAAAGTACATGTAGTTTTATAAGAAACTGCCAAACTGTCTTCCAAAGTGATTATACCGTTTTGCATTCCCACCAGCAAGTGAATGAGAATTCTTGTTGTTCCACATGCTCACCAGCATTTGGTGTTATCAGTGTTCCGGATTTGGTCCATCCTAATAGTTGTCTAGTGGAATCTCATTGTTTTAATCTGCATTTCTCTGATAACATATGATGTGGAGCATCTCTTCATATGTTTATTTACCATGTGTACATCTTTTTTGGTGTGGTGTCTGCTCAGGTCTTTTGTGCATTTTTAAATTGGGTTTTCTTATTGTTGAATTTTTAAGTGTTCTTGGTATATTTTGGATGAATGTTTTATCATACAAGTATTTTGCAAGTATTTTCTTGGTCTCTGGCATGTCTTCTCAATCTCTTGATATTCTGTACTTTTTTTCTTATTGTCTGGGAGGAAAAAAATGTAGTTATTTGAGCTTTCTCTTTGTATATGAGAAGGAGGGAGAGAGAATAGGAATTTAATATTTCCTTCATAAGTTAGGTAATTGTTGCAGACATTCTTAACCTAAACATTTGTACCCCCGTAATATGCTGAAATATAAATAAATAAATAAATAAATACAAGATTTTTCTTTAAAAAAAACCTAGTTTTAACATGTCTCACCCAATAGGATAGAAAATAAGTGTTAGTGAGCTTGTGGTCACTCATTGCTCAAACATTGCTGGTGGGAATGTAAAATGGTTTAGCTGCTGTGGAAAAGTTTGGTGGATCTTCAAAAACTTAAAACACAAAATGTTTGACCAAATAATTCCACTTTTAGGCATATACTCAAAAGAATGGAAAACAAGTACTCAAGCAAATATTTGCACAGGAATGTTTAGGACTATTCATAATAGCCAAAGGGTAGAGATAACCAAATGTTCATCAGTGGATGGGTGGATAAACGAATTGTGATATATGGTATATACATACAATGAAATATTATTTAGCTGTAAAAAGGATGAGGTGCTGATATGTGCTAAACGTTGATGGACCTTGAAAACATGCTAAGTGAAAGAAGCTAGACACTAAAGGGTCACACATTATATGATTCTATGAAATATTCAAAATAGGTAAACCCATAGATACAGAAAACATATTGATGGTTGTCAGGGAGTGGGAGGGATGGGATGAGGAGTAACTACTTAATGGATGCGGGGGTTTTATTTTGGGGTGATAAGGTGTTTTGGCACCAGGTAGAAGTGGTAGTTTCACAACATTTTGAATGTAATAAATGCCACTGAATTGTTCACTTTAAAATAATTTTATGTTATATGTATTTTACCTCAATTTGAAAAACTAGTTTTAAGATCACAACAGTTTTTTAAAGCATTCACTTAAAAGTTTTTCTGTTAGGGTGGTCTGTTACTAAATGACAATTTACAATGTTATAGTTGCATGGATGAAAAGACTTTGCTTTCTACATTCTTCATTGGGTGGGTGTTGTGAGGCTATTTCATTCTTCAAATGCTTTAAGTACAATTGAAAGACAAATTTGGGAGCAAGTTTTTAAAGTAAAAGTTTCAGAATCACTACAAAAATGTGGTTGAGTTCATTGCTGAGCAGTGATGCTTTTCCAGAGTTGGGCAGAGTCATTTTTGTTTTGACCTCTCAGTGGTTGAAGAAAGAAATTCAAGAATAATTTATAATTTGAAATTTTGGTTTCCTTTAAGAAAATGATCTTTGAGAGTTTTCATTAAAAATATATGAAACAGGTCAGTTAAAGATTTGAAAACATCAGTGGGAGAGATGTTCCAAGAATTCAATATCCACGAAATCTAGCTCTCTTATGGATTAGCTAAAAAGAAAGAGGAAAAGATGATAGGACTAATGGCTTTTTAGTGACTAGTAAAAGAACACATATTTGTTAGTCTAGAAATAGACTTTTCCTGACATTACATTTATAGAGGAAATTCTCATATGTAGGAAATTTGAGTGCTATAATAGCAGTGTCTTTAAATGTGGTTTTTCATTTGGTCATTTTATAATGTTAAAGGCTCTTAAAAATTAAATTCATTTGTTTTTGAATAGGCACTACTTCGCCATCATTCAAAATTCAAAAGGAACAAGTGGGATACAATGAAAATTCTCCCTCCCAAGCTTGTCTCCCCTAGCCACCCAGTTTCCTTCCCCATAGACAACCAGTGTTACCAGTTTCTTACGATTCCTGTAATAGATGTTTGATTATATAAGGTTCATTTACATTAATTTTCTATAGGGTTGGAATAAATAAAACATCTTGGTCTGCAGTGGACTCTCCTTCCGCATTTACACCTGTTCATTCTGTGAGTCTTAGAGCAATGGGTTGTCTTCAAGTACAGACACTCTTAGCCAAGAATTCTCAGTCTTTTTTTTTTTTTTTTTTTTTGAGACAGTCTCACTCTGTTGTCCGGGCTAGAGTGCCATGGCGTCAGCCTAACTCACAGCAACCTCAAACTCCTGGGCTCAAAGCAATCCTACTGCCTCAGCCTCGTGAGTAGCTGGGACTACAGGCATGTGCCACCATGCCTGGCTAATTTTTTCTATATATTTTTAGTTGGCCAATTGATTTCTTTCTATTTTTTTAGTAGAGATGGGGTCTTCCTCTTGCTCAGGCTGGTTTCAAACTCCTGACCTTGAACCATCTGCCCGCCTTGGCCTCCCAGAGTTGCTAGAATTATAGGCGTGAGCCACCGCGCCCAGCCAAGAATTCTCAGTCTTAATGCAGTTGCTACCTAGTTTTTCCTGTGATTTCTTTCAATAACTCCTTATTTTCCTAAGTAGAATAAAGTGTAATTTATAGTAGAATAAAACAGTTTGACAGTTGAATTTAATTCATTTAGAAACACAAAACATTGTGAAATAGTACTTGAAATTAAATAAAAGTATTTTTCCTATAAAAATTATCTTTGTTATCTTAATTTTCTCCTATATAGTTAAATATTTGCTTTATTCCTAGTTTACCATATGTTTGGTCCTTTTTTGTTCTCATTTTTATAAGAATTGTAAGTTTGAATTCACATATGTGTAAACAGCTGTTTGTGCCCTGCCTGCCCTCTGGTTAGTGCTCCTCTGCCCAGCTCTAGCTCCAGCCCCACCATAAGGTATGGCTTTCCTGTACATCTCATGGCATAGCTGCACAGCTGGCTAGGCCATCATGGTTTATAATACATTGGTGTAAAGAAAAAACTTCTCTTTTACTTTAAAAACTAATTTCCTCCTCATAAGCACTACTATTTTAATAGTAACCTTTAAAATGTGCTGTAACTTCTTTGAAATAATAAGCCATAGTAGAGTTAGGAACCCATTGTAACAGTAACAATAAATAATAAACTTAAGAAATGGATGAGATCTGTGCAAAGGAATCTTTTTAAATGTTACTGAGAAGATTTGAAGAAGTACCATACATATTCTTAGGTAGGAAGATTCACCATCATAAGATGTCAATTCTTGATGTGTTAATCTATAAATTTAACTTTATTCTTGTAGAAATTATAAGTTGTGTTTTTTAAACCACTTATCCATCAAATGCATAAACAAACTTGGAAGAATAGCCAGTGTAATTCTGAAAAAAAAGAGTGAAGGGCAGGAATAGTGATGTCTAGTCCAATGAAAACATACATATATATATATATATATATATATATACATTTTTTTTTTTCAAGAGACAGGATCTTGCTCTGTTGCCCAGGATGAAGTGCAGGGGTGCAGTCATAGCTCCCTACAACCTTGGACTCTTGGGGTCAAGTGATCCTTCTGCTTCAGCCTCCTGAGTAGCTAGGACTATAGGAGCATGCTACCATGCCTGGCTACTTTTTAAAAAATTTTTTGTAGAGACAAGGTCTTGCTCTGTTGCCCAGGCTGGTCTCAAACTCCTGCCCTCAAGCAGTCCTCCTGCCTCAGCCTCCCAAGTAACTGGGACTACAGGTGCAAGCCACTGAGCCTGACTATTGTGTTTTCAAAAAAATTGTCAGTGTGAACTCTTGGATTTAAACATATTTGAAGTCCCAGTTAGTTGCAGTTATCATTCTTATTGACACATTTTTAAATAGTGTAAGCCTCTTCATGTTAACTCCTAAGTCCTCTTGATACAAACTCTAGAGGTTATTAATTAATCAGTTAATTAATTAATTATAGAGTCTCCATTTGTCACTCAGGCTGGAGTGCAGTGGCGCAATCATAGCTCACTGTAACCTTGACCTCCTAGGCTGGAACCATCCTCCCATTTCATCCTCCCTCCTGAGTAGCCGTAGAGGTTTTTGATAGCTTCTTCAGTACTTAAATTGAGAAGATGTTTCAGAAGTATCTATTATGTGCCTTGTTGGTCATGGAATTAGTTGTATTAGGAATGAAAATATAGTATTCTACAGAAAGAATCAGTATTGGTTTTACAGATAACAAAAAAGGATAATAAGGGAATATTATGAATAATTTTGAGGCAATCAACTCAATATTTTTTTAAATTTTTATTTCTTATAAATTTTTTTTATCTTTTCCTATTTCTTTTTTCTTAGCACCTTAAATTGATGCAACGATGCTGGGATCAATATATATATATATGTATATATATTTTTTAAATGGGCAAATTTCTTGAAAGATACAAACTATTAAAGCTAACTTAAGAAGATATAGATAAGTCTGTATCTATTAAAGAAATTGAATTTGTAATTAAAAACCTCACAGGGTTGGGCACGGTGGCTCACGCCTATAATCCTAGCAATCTGGAAAGCCCCGAGGCAGGCAGATTGCTTGAGGTCAGGAGTAGACCAGCCTGAGCAAGAGCAAGATCCCATCTCTACTAAAAAAAGAAAAAACTAGCCAGGTGTGGTGGTGTGCACCTGTAGTCCCAGCTACTTGGGAGGTTGAGGCAAGAGGATCCCTTGAGCCCAGGAGTTTGAGATTGCTGTAAGCTATGATGACACCACTGCACTCTAGCCCGGGCAACAGAGTAAGACTCTGTCTCAAAAACACACACACACAAAAAAAGCAAAAAATAAAAACCTTCTTACGAAAATAGCTCTAGGCCCAGATGGCTTCACTGGTGAATTCTCACAAACATTTGAAGAAGAAAGAATATAATTCTATACAAACTCTTTTAGAAAATAAAAGAAGGAACATTTGCTTGCCCATTTTATGAAACCAGCAATACTTTGATAACAAGACCATACAAGAAAAGAGAACTCCAGGCTATTATCCTTCATGTAGAGAGACCCCAAAACCCTTAAGTAAACATGAGCTTGAATTTAGCAATATAAAAAATGAATAATATATCTTGACTAACTGGGGTTTGTTCCAGAAATGTAGGCCTGATTTAACTTTGAAAATCAGTCAGTGTAATTCACCACGCTAATAGACTAAAATAGAAAAACTGTATCATTATATCAGAAAAAGCATTTGATAAAATTCAACATCCATTTATGATAAAAATTCTCAGCAAACTAAGAGTAGAAGGGAACTTTCTTATCATGAAAAAATAGCATCTGGCCGGGCACGGTGGCTCACGCCTATAATCCTAGCACTGGGAGGCCGAGGCGGGCGGATCGCTCAAGGTCAGGAGTTCGAAACCAGCCTGAGCAAGAGTGAGACCCTGTCTCTACTATAAATAGAGAGAAATTAATTGGCCAACTAATATATATAGAAAAAATTAGCCGGGCATGGTGGCATGTGCCTGTAGTCCCAGCTACTCCGGAGGCTGAGGCAGAGGATTGCTTGAGCCCAGGAAACTGAGGTTGCTGTGAGCTAGGCTGACACCACGGCACTCACTCTAGCCTGGGCAACAAAGCGAGACTCTGTCTAAAAAAAAAAAATTAGAAAAACACAAAGTAGTAAAATGAGCCCAAGACTAGATCAGACCCTTGATGAAAGTAGGAACCCAAATGCCCAGAAAACATTTTTATACTTAACCTCGTTAGTGATCAAAGATGCAAAATAAAGCCACAATTAAATACCATTAAACATTCACCAGACTGGCAAAAGAGAAAGGATTATAAAATTGATTACATAAAAATAGAAAGCTGGTTCTGCATGACACAGTCACCATAAAGCCAAATCAATCACCAAGCTAATTACTTAATATATAAAGAGTTCTTCCAAATTAGTAAGGAAAAGATCACTAGCCCAATAGAAAAATGGGCAAAGGATATGAAAAGGAAACACAAATGAGTCTTAAGAGATATATGGGCTGGGTGTGATAGCTCATGCCTATAATCCCAGCACTTTGGGAGGCTGAGGCAGAAGGATCTCTCGAGGCTGGGAGTTCAAGACCAGCCTGGGCAATGTAGTGAGACCCTGTATCTACCAAAAAATTTTAAAAACTAGCCAAGCATGGTAGCCACATGCCTCTAATCCTAGCTTCTTGGAAGGCTGAGGCAGAAGGATTGCTTGAGCCCAGGAGTTTGAGGCTACTGTGAGCTAGGCTGATGCCACAGCACTCTAGCCTGGGCAACAGAGTGAGAACTCTGTCTCAAAAAACAAACAAACAAAAAAAACAACCAAACAGATAAATAAAAGATGGTACACCTTTCTTGTAATAAGAGAAAGAGAAATGCAAATTGAAACTAAAATGAGACATCGTATTTCACCCATCAGATTGACAAATGTCAGAAAGTTGAGTAATACCATATATTGGTAAGGTTGTGTGGGAATAGTCAATCTCATATGCTGCTGGTAGGCATATAAATGGGTACAACCTCTGTGGAAAGCAAAGCATCAATATCTATTAAATTATAGGCCTGGCGCGGTGGCTCACGCCTGTAATCCTAGCACTCTGGGAGGCTGAGGCGGGCGGATTGCTCGAGGTCAGGAGTTTGAGACCAGCCTGAGCAAGAGCGAGACCCTGTCTCTACTATAAAATAGAAAGAAATTAATTGGCTAACTAATATATGTAGAAACTAATACATATAGAACTAATATATATAAAAACTATATATATATATAATAACAACTAATATATATAGAAAAAATCAGTCGGGAATGGTGGCACATGCCTGTAGTCCCAGCTACTCAGCAGGCTGAGGCAGAAAGATTGCTTGAGCCCAGGAGTTTGAGGTTGCTGTGAGCTAGGCTGATGCCACGGCACTCACTCTAGCCTGGGCAACTCTGTCTCAAAAAAATACATACATATATATATATATACACACACACACATAAAATTATAAGTGTGCTTGTCTTTGACATGCAGTTCCTGTCTTAGGTTATGTAAAGAAACTACCTTTGTCACTGTACAGATGACCTTCATGTTGCCAAATCCAGTGGTCAGTTCTCAGTTCTCATCTTACTTGACCTCCCAGTAGCATTTAACCCAGTTGATCATTTCCTTCTCTGTGAAACACTTTGCTTGTCTTCTTGTATGCCCCACTGTTGGTTTTCTTTCTTTCTCACTGGTTGTTCTTCTCAGACTCCTTTTTTTGGATCCTTTAAAACAGCAAAGAATTTCACGGCTCAGGCTAGCAGTGCCCCAGGCTACTTTTCTATGTTATCTCATCTAACCCCGAATTCCACATACTGCCAAATATTAATCTCCAGCTCTGACCTCTCCATGGAACTGCAGACTCATCTCTCCAGCTGCCTTCTCAGCCACTCCACCTGTGTGTTGAATAGGCACCTCAGACTTCACACATGCAAAATTGTTCCTCTCCAGACCTGCTCCTGCTTGTCTTCCCCTTTTGTCGGATTTGCTCAGACCAAGGAACTTGAGTCATTGTTTTTAATAACAGAAGATTAGAAATGCCCAAAAGGTCCATTTTAATTGATTAAATAAATTAAATATGGTATAACCATATAATAAAATCCGCAGTGATTACCATATGGTTTCATTTTTATGATGATCCAGAACAGGAATAAATATGTATGTATTTATACTTAAGCTGGAATATCTCAAGAAGTCTTCACAGGAAGCTCCCTTAGGGATGGAGGTGGGAGAAAAGACTTGCTTTTCACTGTGTCCTTTTGTACCTTTTAAATATATGCAGTGTGTACTATTGAAAAAATAGATTTTTAAAAAGAGTAGCATTAGGAACCACAATTCTAGACACATACATGTAGTAATTTAGAGTACTATGTTAATACTGCAAGGGTTTTAGAGATTTAGGCCACCTTGTATAAAACCAAAAAAGCTGAAATCTAGAGAGCTGTAAGGTTTTGTTTCGCAGTTATAACTGATTGGTGTTAGAGGCAGACCTGTAACCCAATCTCCTGACTATCCTTCCTTCTCTGTAAAGTAGACAGCTTACATTTGTGGTTTAAACTTTGACGAATTAAATTGAAATGTGATTAATATGTTGATGCTACTATGAGCACACAGTGCCTGCCTTTGAGTTTACAGTGAGTGCCTTCTATATGAATCTGTATTTTGAAGGCCATTATTTTGTAGGTAGCTTGGAAAAATAAGCATATTAATGAGTAGGGATTTTGCAGTGTATTCTTATAGTTCTAAGACTGTGGGAAAATAATGCATGGATGTCAGGAATGCTGTCAACTGTGGCCTTATTTGTTTGAAACTTCAAGAAACTGGAGCATTCTAAATGTCATTCAATCCATTTGGCTTTCAAAAATTTCCTAGGAAATAATGCTTAGCATTCATCTTGGCCAATTATAAAAGTCTTATATGCCTATTCTAGAATATTCAGGCTGTACACAGGTTTTAATATGAAACACCTCCTCAGCACCACCAGTTGTACTGTACAGAGGCAATCATTGGTTGTCTAGTATTATGCCCCATACCCTGGGTACTCGTATTTAAGACTGATATCTGTGTTCAATAGTTGGTGTTTGGGACTACCTCTTCATATTACTCTGAAAATACCCTGTTACTCCCAAGATAAAAACTGTCAAAATCAAAATATCTTTTCACAGCACAGTATGGTGTTTCTTTACCAGGCAGGGAATGCCCTCTTTTGTTAAATAAACAGCCTGATCAGCTAAGTAAGGTGAAGCAACGTTGATAAGGTATTTTGTAAATTGATTGTTTATGTCTAGTGGTTTAACAGTTTTTTGAGCCTCCCACATGGTAAAAAATAAAGAAAAGCCTTAAATTTTTTAAATAGCTATTCAAAAAAATAGGTAAAATGACTTTAAAACTTTACGAACTGAAATTTCTTCTTGGTCCTGTGAGTATTGATTTACTTTTAGCAAGTTATTTCACCTCATATTCAGCTTTACTCATCCTTTAAACGTTCTGTGGAATCATTGTAAACGAGAACTTGTGGCTGCTGTTCTTTAAGACATTGTGTAAAATATAGTAAACTTGCATTTATGTGGAATCCAAACAAGTACAGAAAATCATTCATTTTTATGTTGGTCTAATTTTGAAGAAGGGACACATAAACTATTAGAAAGGACTCATCTGTAGCAGCAGTTTGCAGGGCATATCACAGATTTGATAGTGTATAGCCCTTCCGCCATCTGGAATACCAGCAGAGCTCTCTGGCAGTAACAGCACTGCTGAGAAGCTGTTTAATGCCAGGGGCCTCACATTGCATTGCATTGCATTGCATTGTTGGAAACAAGATCATATTAGGTGCATTATTGCATGTGATTCTCTGGAAACTATTAATATGTCTAACCATCTAGTTTTTTTTTTTTTTTTAAGTGTTGATCTTATTTTATTATCTGACTGGAAAACTAGACAATCCACCAACCCAGAAGGGGATCGGTGGGCTTAATCCTCCTCCTCATCATCTCCAGCTCCAGCCCCACCCTGACCCTTCTTGGCGTTCTTCCTCTTCACACGGCCCGGGCGGCCACCGCCATACGGAGAGCGGAGGGATAAGTCAATGTGCTTCTGGTATCTAGTTTGTTAATCAGGATTTCCTATAATAATTTATATTATCACCATAGGTAACCTGATTTCTTTAAGGAAAATATTTCCAAAGCTTTAATGTGAGATATCGGGAGTATGTCTATATCCACTACACCCTTGGCAGTGGGAATGAAGACTTGTGTGACACCAAGTGGGGTGGGGAGTGGGTAGGGAGAAAGGGGCTAGCTCCTTTAGCCAGTGAGCTTTGCAAATGTACATATTCTCCCTTGCGTTAATCTCATTCTGGCTGGAAGATTTTGAGGCCATTGTTTCCCAAATCACTGTCTTTTTGCTTCTTCTTAGCCCACATTATATGATTTCCCACTAGAAATATTTCTCACTAGAAATATTCATTAGACATCTCACTGAACCTTCAAAATTCTTATGTTCAGAGAATGACTTCCCAGCTCTTCCTTGTTGGTTCCCTCCTCCACTGACCCCTCCACATTCTCCTTGGAGCTGTTCCACCATTAACCCGGTCCACATCCAGGGGGGATACTCCCATGTCCTGTCAGGCACTTGGCCTTGTAGATTCTTCCTTCTGTATATCACGAAACCTGTTACTTCCAACTCCTACTATCCTAATCCTTTGTCAACCTGAATTACTGTGGAAACCTGCTCCATTAGCATGCTTTTCCTTCCTCCAGCCCATGTCAAAGAGACTTTTCTAAAACTCACTTGAGGTTATGTTATTTCATTCTTTAATAAACAACTTCATTGACTTCCCCATTGCCTTCAGCTTCAATCCAAACTGTAATTGGACCCTTGCCTTTTTGTCCAGCTTCCCTAAGTGCTCCCTTCTATATGCTCTGTGTACTCCTTCTGAAAAGCAGCTGTTTGTTCATTCAGTTATTGGTCCATTCTTTCATTTGCTCATCAAACATTTATTGGCCACTTATATGAGTCAGGCTCTAGGCTTCAGGATTGGGTGTGAGGCAGTCCATAGAAGAGATCATTAGACATTTCACTGACCTTCCGCAGGTTAGGCTAGGTTGTGATGCAGTCAGTAACAAATTTACTTTGAAATCTCATTATTTTAACACAACAGAGTTTTCATGTTATGATGCCTGTCAGTCTTGGGTTTTCAGAAGCTCTGCCCCACATAGAAACTCTCCTTCATTTAGGGGCCCCGGCTTATAGCTGCATCAGCAGGAACTCACAGAGTCCTTGGGTACTGTGGCAGAGGAGGAAAGAAACTTTTTACTGCCTCACCTCAGAAGTGACACTTATCCCTTCTGGTCACATATCTTTAGCCAGACTGGTCACAAGGCCCCACCTCACAGCAAAGGGGTTGAATACTGTAGGTAAGCACATGGACTATCTGGTGAGCATCGTAATCTCTGCCGTAGTCACTGAAATATAATCGGTCACCTGACTTTTTTTTTTTGTCTGTCTCATTCATTGTACTTTAAATTTCTCTAGCGTTGAGGCTGTAACTACCTTGCTTTTGTGTCCCAAACACATGGATACACAGTAGGCATCTTATGATATTTTTGTTGAATAAATGTCCTTCTTGAGCTTAGATTTATCTTAAGTCACTTCCCTTAAGAAACCTTCCCATATCATCCCTCTATCATGCCCCTTACCCCAAGTCTGGGTTAGGTGGGTGTCTCTTTTTAGTGTCATTGTGATGTCCTATCCGTACCTCAACCAAAGTACTCCTCACCCTGTATAATTACCTTTTGTTTCTTCCACTAGATACTCAGTTCCTTTAGGGCAAGGACTATGGCCTTCCTTTATGTTCTTTAAAAAATTTGTTTTAAGCAATATTAAACAAAAAAAAACTGTAAGAAATAAAACATTACTGTTCCTGCTGTATTTCTTCCTCCTTTCATTACATTTATCATTCCCACACATTTCTTTATCCTTTTACTATGTACATATCATTAATACAATGATTTTCCCTTTGTATCTGTATGGAACAGAAGTTGTGCCTCCCCACCTCTTGATTTCTGCCTACTCTGCAGAGCTACCTATATCATGAATCCAAGAGTCTGTCTATGGGTGGGTGTGTTCCATGGATCCGTTTATCCATCTCTATACCTATACCTCCTGTCTCAATGACTAGAACTTCAGAAAGGTTTGATACCTGGTTCACCACTTTGATCTTCCTCCCAACTGCAGTGGTTTTAATCTGTGCATCTCCCATTCCTGGCTCATGATGATGCTTAATGTATGTTTGTTGAATAAATAACACATTCTGCTTTTTTTTCTTTTAGTGTGTTATTTTCAGAATCTTTTAGGAGCTTTGCCATTTGGTTTATTTTTAGAGAATTTTATATTTCAAAATCAAACTTCAGAGTAAGAATTTACTGACCAGAACATGATTTAGTATTTTACCAGGTAGGAAGGAGCTAAATCCCTGGCTAAAGTAAAGGATTTTTTTGTTTTGTTTTTTTGCAGTAAATTTTTGATGGGTTGTCAAGGAAACTTACCAAGGAAAGCTATTTACCAGTAATAGCGATTGCTTTGAATTGTAACTACAAAGTAAAGAGGCTTGCTTTCTACAGCCTCATTATTACTTATGGTCTTACTTCATATAGTCATGCTTTGAATGTACAAAGCAATAACGCTTGCTAGATTTACTAATTAATATTTCACATTGATTGAAATTTAGAAATTGAATGCTTGTACTTTATGCCAGAGTTTCCTTTTCTTTGTTTTAGCTTTGAAATGTTCCTGTAAAGGTTTTTTATTTGAACTATAACTTAATTGGGTGGCCCTAGTCAGCTTTGAAGCAATGCTTAGGTTTTTTTTTTTTTTTTTTTTTTTTGAGACAGAGTCTCACTTTGTTGCCCAGGCTAGAGTGAGTGCCATGGCGTCAGCCTGGCTCACAGAAACCTCAAACTCCTGGGTTCAAGCAATCCTGCTGCCTCAGCCTCCCAAGTAGCTGGGACTACAGGCATGCGCCACTATGGCCAGCTAATTTTTTTTTCTATATATATTAGTTGGCCAATTAATTTTCTTTCTATTTATAGTAGAGACGGGGTCTCACTTTTGCTCAGGCTGGTTTCGAACTCCTGACCATGAGCAATCCGCCCGCCTCGGCCTCCCAGAGTGCTAGGATTACAGGCGTGAGCCACCGCGCCCGGCCAATGCTTAGGTTTATAATGACTGGTAAACACTTTGCCAGGAAGTAGGGGAAGAAAGACTGTGTTGTGATTTATACAACAGATCATGAAAGATTAACCCACTTTACTACTTTTTCTTCTTGAATCTTCTTGCAGATTAGATAGATATGATTTAAATGCCTTTGTCTATAGAGTCTTTTGAGGACTTTTCTTTTAACTTTGTAGTTTGATTCAACATGCATGCTTATATTTAGGTTTAATTTTCTTTTGATAAGGAATGTTTAAAAATATAAGATTGGTCACAATTATTGAAGAGAATGAGCATAGCAATGATCCCCCTTTTTATGGAAATAGTATATATATATTTTTTAATTTTTTTTTTGAGACAGAGTCTTGCTTTGTTGCCCAGGCTAGAGTGAATGCCGTGGCATCAGTCTCGCTTACAGCAACCTTAAACTCCTGGGCTCAAGCAATCCTGCTGCCTCAGCCTCCCGAGTAGCTGGGACTATAGGCATGCACCACCATGCTCGGCTAATTTTTTCTATATATATTAGTTGGCCAATGAATTTCTTTCTATTTATAGTTAGAGATGGGGTCTCGCTCTTGCTCAGGCTGGTTTCGAACTCCTGACCTCGAGTAATCCTCCTGCCTCGGCCTCCCAGAGTGCTAGGATTACAGGCGTGAGCCACCGCGCCAGGCCGGAAATAGTATATTTTATAGTTTTATAATTTAGTAATATAACACTAAGGATAACCTTCTGGAAGGCTGCTTGCTCTGGGGAAGAAAGTAATAGCACTAACTCCCTCAACTTTTAAAAAATCACTGTAATCTTAAAACTAGGCTTTTAAAAATTGGGATGAAATTCACATAGCATAACATTAACAATTTTAAGTGAACAGTTCATTGCCATTTAGCAACCACCACTTGTTATCTACATTCTGAACACTGTCATCATCCCAGAATAAAACTCTTGTTACCCAGTAAGCAGTTGCTACCTGTTTTTGTCTTCCCCCAGTTCCTAGTAAATCACCAGTCTGCTTTCTGTCTATGGATTTGCTTATTCTGCATATTTCATATAAATGGAATAATGCAGTATATGACCTTTTGTGTCTGTCTGCTTCCACTTAACATAATGTTTTCAAGGTTCTTCCATGTTGTAGCATGTATCAGTAATTCCTTTTTATGGCTGAATAATATTCCATTGTGTGTATGTGTCATATTTTGTTTATCCATTCATTCACTATTGGACAATTGGGTCGTTTCTGCATTTTAGCTATTGTAAATGGTGCTGCTATAAACATCAGTGTGCAAGTATTTGAGGATCTGTTTTCAGTTCTTTGGGGTATATAGCTAGGAGTGGAATTACTAGGTCATATAGTAATTTTGTTTGTTTAATTTTTTGAGAAACAAGGCCGGGCATGGTGACTCACACCTGTAATCCTAGCACTCTGGGAGGCCAAGGCGGGCGGATCACTCAAGGCCAGGAGTTTGAAACCAGCCTGAGCAAGTGCGAGACTCTGTCTCTACTAAAAATAGAAAGAAATTAATTGGCCAACTAAAAACATATAGAAAAAATTAGCCAGGCATGGTGGGGCATGCCTGTAGTCCCAGCTACTTGGGAGGCTGAGGCAGAAGGATTGCTTGAGCCCAGGAGTTTGAGGTTGCTGTGAGCTAGGCTGATGCCACGGCACTCACTCTAGCCTGGGCAACAAAGTGAGTCTCTGGCTCCAAAAAAAAATTTTTTTTTGAGAAACAACCAAACTGTTTTCCATAGTGGCCGAACAATTTTACATTCCTACCAGCGATGTATAAGGATTGCAATTAGTCCACATCCTTGTCAACTCTTTTTATGTTCTGTTTGTTTGTTTATTTTTCTTTTGTTGCTCATGTTTTTGGTGTCATGTCTAAGAATTTGGCATATCTTGCCACGTCCAAGATCATGAAGGTTTAACCCTCTGCTTTCTTCTAAGTGTTTTATAGTTTTAGCTTTTATATTTAGATTGTTGGTCCATTTTGAGTTAATTTTTTGTATATGGTCTGAGGTAGGAGTCCAGTGAGGACTCTTTTTTATTAATAATAGCAAAATTTCATGGAGTCTCCTGATTGTACTTTTAATATCCTTTAATTGAACATGTATATATATCAACCAAAAACTACTCTGGATTTTATCTCAGCATTTAAAATTATTTTACATTGTATTAGTCAAAGCAGAACTTAAAATATATTTTAAAAATAGTACTTATAATACTTTTTTTTTCAGTCCATGGGCTATGGTGACTTGATGTGGATTTATCATAAGTCCATGGTCTATTCTGAGTCTACAAATTGAAGACTGTGTAGATGAGCATGAAAAGAATATATCACAACAGGAAAAAAAGGGATTAGGCATAAGGGTAGAATTTCCAAGGGCCTGTATTTGCGGAGACGTCAAAGTGAAGAGGAGATGACTGGAAGGTCAGGAAGTGGAAGACAGTGGTGGAATTTGTAAGGGCCAGAGAGGAAGTAGCACTTTCTTTCCGGCCACAAAGATGACTGCAGAGTAGAAGTGGAGTGTTCGGAGGGAATGTGGCTTGGAATAGAGATGGAGGCTCACAAGTCATCATAAGAAAGTGATAGTTTAGGGAACAGTTGAGGATTCTTTTAGTTTTGGAAATAATGCCAAGCCAACTCTGCCTCCAAATGAGGAGTCCAGCTGGTTTTGTTTAGCATCTTTCCTAGAGAGGGGCAAGTAAGGAAAAGGAACTAGGGAATTCTAGATTTTTATTTTAACCATGCCCAGAATGCTGGTTAAGCTGAATTAGTAAAACCATATCCTGTATCAGCATTTTGTCTGTGTTTTTGTTTGTTTTTCTTTCTATTTCCTAATAAAATTTCCTAGTTTAAAAAAATTCCAGTTTTATCTTAGCAGAAAGTGTAAGGAGAGGAATTTTTCTATTTCTCATGTAGCTAAGAGAGTTAGGTTGTCAGTGTGCACTTAGAGCATAGGGTAGTGTGTTGTATTGGCCAGTGAGCATCTGATGGAGCAGGTACTGGGACCCACCAGAGTGAGAACCTAGAGAGAAAGTGTTGGACCATGATGGCAGCGCAGCCAAGGGCCTCTTTCCTTTTGGCTAGCTTTTTCAGTGCTTGCAGGCTTATCAGTGCCTTTCTTCACCTCGCCAGAACTGTGTTCAAGGGCTTCAGAAACAGGAACAGGGAGGGATAGATAGGACAAATTACTGAGGGACGTCTGAGTGAGGATAGAGATAATGGCCTTCAGATGCCCTTCTGGTTTTACTAGGCAGATTGTCTACTTTTTCAAACAGAAATCAAAGCTACCTTGATTTGGAAAGGTATAAACAAGGAATGGGTCTTAGTTACTTTGACAAATGATGTTTAAACTCCGAATTTGTATAAATATGTCTTTTTGAATATTTAACCCACTATGTGACCTCTGTGACTTCAGGTGCTACTTGTGAGCAGTAGCCGCCATCCAGACCGATGGATTGTCCCTGGAGGAGGCATGGAGCCTGAGGAAGAGCCAGGTGTGGCAGCAGTCCGTGAAGTCTGTGAGGAGGTATGCATGGAGAAGAAAGGGCACAGCTGTACCTTGTAATCATGAACCTGTCCTGTGTATGCACTTCTTTAGTTTATCACCACTCACTGAATAGACAGACTCATAATCACAGAAAGATGGCATTTAGTAGTGGTTACCATGTGCCTCCTTTATTAAAGGGGTGATCGAGTTGTGACATAGTAATGTTTACCAGGCACTCTATGCAGGAAGAGAGCTCAAGGTAGTGAATATGTTGAATGATACTAGACAGCCCTTTATGACTTCCCATGAATCTTTTCCAACTATGCCTCTGTTACCTGTGATAGAAGACCAAGAATTAAATAATTCCACAGCCCTAAGAAAGGAGAGGAATAGGCTGTATAAATGGCTCATTCTTATTAACCTTTGGATGAGGAGGAGACCTTTGCTCTCCTGTACTTCCTTTGTCCTAGCCATGGAACTGGGTGGGGCTAAAGCAACAATTCTGTTAGCCAGAAGTTGTTAATGGTACAACTTGAGAGAGAATAGTATCTTTTGCATTTAGTCACATAATGTATGCACATGTAATACGTACATGTATTGAGTTCTGGGCCATAATATCTTACTGGATACTTCAGAATAAACAGAAGAAGTAAAGTTGTGGACCCTCAGGAGGAATAACTAGTGTTTCTCCATAGCCTTTTGTGGGAACATCATACGCCGCTTTGCTCATGTCATCTCATTTCTCATAACTTGATGGTGTAAATTTTATTGCCCAGATTTACTTGTCCTGGTCACACAAATATTGCTTTTTAACCATTTCCTAGTTATAGAGGGGATTTAAGACTGATTCTAAGGGCATATAAAATAGCACTTAGAAAAAGTCTAAATTCTGTGTTTTTTTGGGTTCAGCTCTTCCTGTAGTCCTCTTAGATTATTCTTTTTTTTTTTTTTTTTGAGACAGAGTCTCGCTTTGTTGCCCAGGCTAGAGTGAGTGCCGTGGAGTCAGCCTAGCTCACAGCAACCTCAAATTCCTGGGCTCAAGCGATCCTGCTGCCTCAGCCTCCTGAGTAGCTGGGACTACAGACATGCGCCACCATGCCCGGCTAATTTTTTCTATATATATTAGTTGGCCAATTAATTTCTTTCTACTTTTAGTAGAGATGGGGTCTCGCTCTTGCTCAGGCTGGTTTTGAACTCCTGACCTCGATCAATCTGCCCGCCTCGGCCTCCCAGAGTGCTAGGATTACAGGCGTGGGCCACCGCACCCGACCAGCCTCTTAGACTATTCTTACCCTTAGAATAGTCAAGGAATTCTTCCCTTGCTCTGAACTCCTATAGACTTAATTGGTTTATGTCACTCTCATTTTATCATGTATCTGGTATTCATAACTAGATTGTAATCTCTGAGGACAAAAATCTTGCTTCCCATTTAAAATCCTCCCTTTTTGTGCCTAGTGCACAGCTAGATGAACAGAAAGTAATTAAAACATGCTTCTTTGATGGGTGGAACAATGCAAATGCTGATGAAATATCCAAAATGAAAATTATAGGCTGGGCGTGGTGGCTCACGCCTGTAATCCTAGCACTCTGGGAGGCTGAGGCAGGCAGATTGCTCGAGGTCAGGAGTTTGAAACCAGCCTTAGCGAGACCCCATCTCTACTAAAAGTAGAAAGAAATTAATTGACCAACTAAAAATATATATACAAAAAATTAGCTGGGCATGGTGGCGCATGCCTGTAGTCCCAGCTACTTGGGAGTCTGAGGCAGTAGGATTGCTTGAGCTCAAGAGATTGAGGTTGCTGTGAGCTAGGCTGATGCCATGGCACCCACTCTAGCCTGGGCAGCAAAGTGAGACTCTGTCTCAAAAAAAAAAAAAAAACCAAAATGAAAATTATAAGAGTATAAGAAATGATAAACATTGACAGAGAGGATGTGAGATGGCATTCTTACAGTGGGTGGTAAGGAGCCTAACCTGGATGGAACCAAATGGAATCAAAAGGGGTGTAATGAAAAGAACATTGACATGGGACTCCTGGTTTCTGATATTGTCAGTTAATAGCTATATGACTTATGAAAAAATAACTTTAAACTCCCTGGAAGTTGGTCCTGCATTTGAATACCTTCCTGTTTACTCCATTATGGAGAGATGGGAGGAGG
The DNA here is from genome assembly GCF_040939455.1 of Microcebus murinus. Taxonomy (NCBI): domain Eukaryota; kingdom Metazoa; phylum Chordata; class Mammalia; order Primates; family Cheirogaleidae; genus Microcebus; species Microcebus murinus. The sequence goes on from NC_134108.1 coordinate 109,333,075, forward strand.
GTGTGAGGTTCAAATGAGAACATGAGTAGGCATGTCCTTTGTAAATTATGTATCACTCTATCAGTTAGGATGTATGCAACTGAGAAGAATATTATGTTCTTTATCATTCAATAACAGGTTTATGATATCTCATAACAAGGAGTCCCAGGTTGGCTAACTCAACAATATCAAGAGCCCAGGTGCTTGCCATCTTATTATTCTGCCGTCTCTGGTACATTGGCTTTTGTTCTGGGGCTTGCCTCCTTGTGGTCCCAAGATGGCGACCACAGTCTTATGCTCATTCATTCTCTTCAGATGCAGGACACAGTTTCACCTCATTGGTCTCTTTTTATTTGGGAAAAAAGATACCTTTCCCAGAAGTTCTCCCAGCAGACTTTTTATGTCTGGTGTTCCAGAGTTAGTTCACATGCCCATGCTTAAACTAGTTCCTGCCAAAGGGAATAACAGCTCCATGTTTAAACTGTTGGAGCCTCCACCCTCTAGGATTTGACTTTCAGAAGCCTCTTAGTTTCAATTTAAAGCAATTTAAAAGCATGGCCAGGAGGAGAAGATAAAATCTTTAGAGTTTATTTTGTTAGAAATTTAACTTATAAGCTTTGCGCAGTGGCAGTATCGTAGCCAATGAGGTTTATCCGAGGCGCGATTATTGCTAATTGAAAACTTTTCCCAATACCCCGCCATGACGACTTGAAATATAGTCGGCATTGGCAATTTTTGACAGTCTCTACGGAGACTGAAAAAAAGAAAAAAAAAAAAAAAAGAAAAAAAAAAAAAAGAAATTTAACTTATATTGAGATATACCAAATATATATTTATTCTAGAATGTAAAAGAATGGATAGATAATGTATAATTCTAGAGTAGGAAAAAATTCATTATTTAGGCCATCAGTCTGTGTCATAACTACTTAACTCTGCCATTGTAGGGCCAGTGTAGCCATAGATAATATATTACATAAATGAATGGGCCTAGCTGTGTTCCAGTTAAGCTTTATTTATAAACACAGTGGTGAACCATAATCCCTGGTTTAAGCCCTTGCTACTTAGAGTGTGGTTGGTGGACCAACAGCATCAGTATCAGCCAGTGAGCTTGTTAGAAATGGAAAAGTCTCAGGCCCCAATCCCAGACCTACTGTATCATAGTCTGATTTAATTAGGACCCTCAGGTGACTTGAGAACCCACTGCATTAGAGTATTGAATTCTTACCAATGAATGTTCTGAGAATTCCTCCTGATAGAGCTGTGGAGAGAAGTGCTCTTTGAGGGATAAACTCTGGATTGGCTATCTCCACATCCATTCTGATACGAAGAGACTTAGTGCTAAAAAGTACTTTTCCCAGACTCTTATAAGGAATGTAACTAAGTCTGCTTGATGAGATTTAGGTGTGCCCAGTACAAAGCACTTGCGGGAGACTGCTTTAATCACAAGGATAGAAGCAGGGCATGTTCTGAGGGTAGCAGACCCATCCGTTTTGGTGGCACACATTTTGACAGGAGATATGGTTCTGGAATTGGGTGCTAAAGTGTCAGCTTCCTGTTTGGCTTGTAGCTTTTATTTGGCAGCTTCCTGATTCATCCCAGAGGCAACAATTCACTTGGCAGCCCAGTTCTGCAACGTGTTTTTGGGAATTATACCTGGAACCTTGGCTTGCAGTCTAATTCTTGAGCTCTCCCAGTGATTCTGTAAGCTGTTTTTATCTCTTAAATAAATCCTTTTCTTAAACTAATCTAGTTGGATCCTACTGCTTACAATTAAGAATCCTGACCAATCCAGATCCCCAGTGAGTAATAACTGCTTTAGTTGTATCAGCCATCCTCTCCTGCCTTGCCCATGCTATAACCCAGTGGTCCCCAATCTTTTTGGCACCAGGGACCGTTTTCACAGAAAACAGTTTTTCCACAGACTGGGGAGAAGAGAGATGGTTTTGATATGATTTAAGCACATTTTATCATGCACTTTATTTCTATTATTATTACATTGTAATATATAATGAAATAATTATACAACTCACCATATGTTGAGGACCCCTGTTATAACCTATCAAGGAATTGTGATGTGTTGTATTAGCAGAGCATCCCCCTCTAGAGAAGGGTGTTCAGTGGCCCGTGAGAGATGTCAGTGGTTTAATGAGACAGACCTGATTCCATGGTAGAGTGAAGCCGTGATAGAGTCCAGTTAATCTGTACCTTCCTCATACCTATTTACTGATTGAATGTTGTCTGTTCATTCAGCAAATACTGAGTGCTCATCCTTCTTGCACTAAGCACTGGGCCACATGCTGGCGACACAGAAATTTAGGTTTTGCTGTCAGCGAGCTTAACATCTCACTGAGAATACAGAGTAAATGGGAAATTATAATATGAAATTTAAGATTTGAAGGAACAGTTAGTACAGCATGCTAGAGGGCCTTCTTGGCAGAATACTCACCTCTGGCACAAAGATGGATTTCTAGGAGGATGTCTGGATGGTTATAGACTTGCTCATTTAAAATTCTTCCATTTTGGAGGGACTTTGCTTGGGGGTGCAGTAGATAGTGTGGTGGTGGTGGTGGTCCAGTGTAAGATTTCCCCAGGTAAGGGAGATGATAGAGGAGCAGTGAAAGCAGGTGATGAGTTTTTCCTTACTCTGGAGCAGAATTGGGGTCCCATTTTCCCGTTGGACCTTGGATAATGGGGAATGAGCAAGGTATAGGCTCATCCTAAGGGGCAGACATACTTTTGTACTTTGCCTCCCTAGGCCTGAGGGAGCCAGAACATTTCCTTGGTTTTTGCTTGAGAAACCTAAAGGTTTGACTATTCAAATAAGTGTGATAGGGCCAGTTGGTGGACCTAAACCGTGTGATTTTTATTTAAATCCATTTGGCTCCCATGGATTCTATGGTACCTAAGGCAAAAGTGTTGTTTGACAGAGTTAATGTGCCATTGTGGATTTAGGCAGATTGTTGCAAGACTTGAAATAGAGTGATGGTTCTAGAGTAGAGAGAAAGGGACACTTTCAGAGACCTTGTGTAAAGACTTGGTACTTGGTTTGGGGAGTTGTGGTTGTAATCTGACAGTTCTTTTGTAGAGTATAATCAGATTTAATGTCTGTTTCAGGAAAGCTGATCTTAATTGTTGTTGCTATCTGTATTAGAGTATTATACTTTATTTACGAGACAGAGTCTCATTCTGTTGCCCTGGCTAGATAGAGTGCTGTGGCGTCAGCCTAGCTCACAGCAACCTCAAACTCCTGGGCTTAAGCAATCCTCCTGCCTCAGCCTCCCAAGTAGCTGGGACTACAGGCACGCGCCACCATGCCCGGCTAATGTTTTCTATATATTTTTAGTTGGCCAATTAATTTTATTCTATTTTTTTTATTTTTTCTTTTTCTTTTCTTTTTTTTTTTTTTTAGAAAAAGTTATTCAGTCCAATTTTTTATTCTATTTTTATTAGAAACTGGGTCTCACTGTTGCTCAGGCTGGTTTTGAACTCCTGACCTTGAGCGATCTTCCCACCTCGGCCTTCCAGAGTGCTAGGATTACAGGCGTGAGCCACCATGCCTGGCCTTGAGTGTTATACTTTAATTGTCCCTGGGTTATACAAATGCAGCTTAAGATGTAGAAGACTAGTTGGTTGCAAAAGGAAATGCAGGGTACTATGTTTACCCTTGTTTCCTGGAAATTACATACTATCCTTCTGCAGGTAAAATGGACAATACAGTAAAGTAGAATAAAGTGCTTATAAAGCAAGAAAATGAAAGATGCAGGACAGATTAAATTAAACTGTGCTACTCATATGTTTAGTATTTTACCTATCTCCTGTCTTGAAGGGAATCCTGATCTTGAAATTAAGCCCTGCCTCCAATTCTCAGGCCTAAAGATTCTTACCTAACTTTGAGCAAGTTTTTACCCTGCAGTCCTTTACTCTAGCATTATTGAGAGTATAAAGAAATGTCTATGTACTGCTTTGAACTTGAGAATAAGGTTCCAGGCCGAGTGTGGTAGCTCACGCCTGTAATCCTATTGTTTTAGGAGGCCGAGGTGGGAGGGTCACTTGAGACCCCAGGAGTTCAAGACCAGCCTTGGCAACATAGCAAGACTTTGTCTCTACAAAAAAAAAAAAATTAGCTGGGTATGGTGGCACACAGCTGTAGTCCCAGCTACTTGGGAGGCTGAGGCAAGAGGATTACTTGAGCCCAACAGTTGGAGATTGCAGTGAGCTATGATTGGGCCACTGTACTCCAGCTTGGGTAACAGAGCAAGACCCTGTTTCTTTAAAAAAGGAAAAAAAGAAAAATTTCCTAATAGATCAGATGTACGAACAGTAAAAATTACAGAAACATGTCATTACAAAACCAGAAACAATTCCATAGCTTCCATCAGAATAGAGTAGAGGGGGTGGTTTTTCCAATTCCATGTCTGTCAACAAAGAACCAGACTTGAAGTCAGAGAGTATGTTGGTAGATGTTTTTTAATTGTCCTTGAAAGGAAGCTTTAGTAAACAGAAACAACTATTTAGAGGTTTATTTAGTTTTCAAAATGTTATTATTTCCTTAAAGTACGTATCTAAAACCTAGTTCTTTCATATGTTTTCACATCTGATTTTTCTATTTGTAAGTGTAAGATATTTTAATAGTCACTTTTAAAGGGATTTTGGATAATACCTCTATACCAGTTAGTTGAAGACCTTCAGATGTTTCAAATTGCATTTATAAATTTAATATATTTGATTGGTTTTAACGAACTTCAGTTGTCTGACTTTATATATATAAAGCTCTTCAATTAAGAATAAGTGAAAAACTAGTAGAAGAAAACACGGGATTAAACTCTTCAGACATTAGACTGGGCAAAGATTTTATGGTTATGACCTCAAGAGCACGGGTAACAAGAGCAAAAATAGACAAATAGGATTATTTTAATATCAACTAAAAAGCTTCTGCACAGCAAAGGAAACAATCAAAAGAGTGAAGAGACAACCTACAGAATGGTAGAAAATATTTGCAAGCTATTCATTTGATGAGGGATTAATGTCCACAATATACAAGGAACTCAGCAACAGAAAACCCAAATAATCCAATTTAAAAATGGGCAAATAATATAAATAGACATTTCTCAAAAGAAAACATACCAATGACCAACAAGTACAATTCACTGTTTTTTGTTTGTTTGTTTGTTTGTTTTTGAGACAGTCTCACTCTGTTGCCCGGGCTAGAGTGCCATGGCGTCAGCCTAGCTCACAGCAACTTCAAACTCCTGGGCTCAAACAATCCTACTGCCTCAGGCTCCCAAGGTAGCTGGGACTACAGGCATGCGCCACCATGCCCAGCTAATTTTTTCTATATATATTTTTAGTTGGCCAATTAATTTCTTTCTATTTTTAGTAGAGACGGGGTCTCGCTCTTGCTCAGGCTGGTTTCAAACTCCTGACCTTGAGCAATCCTCCCGCCTCAGCCTCCCAGAGTGCTAGGATTACAGGTGTGAGCCACGGCGCCCAGCCTGTGTATAACTTTTGACTTCCCAGAAATGTAACTAATTGCCTACCTACTGTTGACCAAAAGCCTTACCAATGACAAACAGTTGATTAACACTTATTTTGTATGTTGTCTGTATTATATACTGTATTCTTACAATAAAGTAAGCTAGAGAAAAGAAAATGTTATTAAGAAAATCATAAGGAAGAGAAAATATATTTATTATTCATGAAGTGAAAGTGGATCATCATAAAGGTCTTCACGTTGAGTAGACTGAGGAGGAAGAGAAGATTGATCTTGCTGTCTTAGTAATGGCAGAGGCGAAAGAAAATCTGTAAGTAAGCAGACCCACGCAGTTCAAACTTGTGTTGTTCAAGGGTCAACAGTATATGAAAAAAATGCTTAGCATCACTATTTATCAGGAAAATGCAAATCAAAACCATAATGATCTATCATCTTCCCCTAGTAAGAATGGCTATTATCAATAAGACAAAAAATAACAGCTGGCAAGCATGTAGAGAAAAGAGAACTCTGATATACTGTTGGTGGCAATACAAATTCTTATAGCCATTATGGAAAACAGTATGGAGGTTCCTCAAAAAGCTAAAACTAGAACTACCATGTGATCCAGCAATCCTACTGCTGAGTATGTATCCAAAGGAAAGAAAATCAGTATATCAAAGCAGTATCTGAATTTTCATGTTCATTGCAGCATTATTCACAATGGCAAAGATATCGAATCAACCTAAGTGTCCACCAAACAGATAAATGAATGAAGAAAATGTGTCAGCAGGGTACAGCAGCTCACCCCTGTAATCCTAGCACTTTGGGAGGCTAAGGCAGGAGGATAACTTGAGGCCAGGAGCTCAAGACCAGCCTGAGCAACATAGTGAGACCCCTGTGTCTGCATTAAAAAAAAAAAAATTAGCCAGGTATGGTGGCATACACCTGTAGTCCCAGCTACTAGGGAGACTAAAGCAGGAGGATTGCTTGAGCCCGGGAGTTTGAGGTCACAGTGTGTTATGATGCTGCCACTGTACTCTAGCCCCAATGACAGAGCAAGATCTGTCTCAAAAAAGAAAAAGAAAATGTAGATACTATTCAGGTATAAAAATGCATGAAATTCTGTCATTTGTGGCAACATGTATAAGCCTGGAGGACATTATGTTAAGTGAAATAAGCCAGGCACAGAAAGTTAAACACCACATGTTTTTGCTCATGTGGGAGCTAAAAAAGTTGATCTCATAGAAGGAAAGAGTAGAATAGTGGTTACTATAGGTGGAGAAGGGAAGGATAGAGAGAAGTTGGTTAACAGATACAAAATTACAACTATTACAGTTCAGTTTTATATATGAAAAAAAAAAATTACAACTAGATAGGAGGAATGAGCTCTAATGTTCTATTGTACTGTAAGGCAACTATATTTAACAATTTATTTTGTATTTTCAAATAGCTATAAGAGAGGATTGTGAATGTTTCCAACATAATGAAATGATAAATGCTTGAGTTGATGGATATGCTAATTGCTCTGATTTGATCATTACATGTTGTATGCATGTATTGAAATGTTACTCTGTACCTCATAAATGTACAATTATTATGCATCATTTAAAATTAATAACATTTTCAAAGAAACATAAAATGTTATAATGCATAGAAAGCTTTAAAAAAGAGTCCTGTGGGCCGGGCGCGGTGGCTCACGCCTGTAATCCTAGCTCTCTGAGAGGCCGAGGCGGGCGGATTGCTCGAGGTCAGGAGTTCGAAACCAGCCTGAGCAAGAGCGAGACCCCGTCTCTACTATAAATAGAAAGAAACTAACTGGCCAACTAATATATATAGAAAAAATTAGCCGGGCATGGTGGCACATGCCTGTAGTCCCAGCTACTTGGGAGGCTGAGACAGAAGGATCGCTTGAGCCCAGGAGTTTGAGGTTGCTGTGAGCTAGGCTGACGCCACGGCACTCACTCTAGCCTGGGCAACAAAGCGAGACTCTGTCTCAAAAAAAAAAAAAAAAAAAGAGTCCTGTGAATCTTGTATACTAAACTTACAAATAAGATGTCTTAACATTCTTTAAGTCTTATCAAGATTTACAACTTAAAATCACAAGTCATAAATAAGTTAATCAGTTATACATTTTACATTTTAGGTTACAGGGCTGCCAATCTACAGATGATATTCTTATAAAAATTACAAAATCATAAACTATATCTGGTCTCCTTAAACACAAAAACATTGATACAATTATTAATATAATATTATACACATATAAGATATTTATGATTTTGAGTCTCTTAAACATTCTATATTCTAAATATTTCCAGGATTGAAAGATGCTTACCCAGCATAGAAATTGATCCTTCCTGTTAAATGAGACCAGGACTCTCGGGTGACCTGATAGGACACACTGACCCTATTCACTTTTGCTCTCTTAAGACTCCATAACTTCACAGGGTGTGAATGGGTGTTTAGTGAGCAACCTGCAGAATGTGTCATGCATAGCTAATTTTATGCATCAACCTGAAGGTTACTTTTTTTTGTTTTGTTTTTTTGAGACAGAGTCTTGCTTTGTTGCCCAGGCTAGAGTGAGTGCTGTGGCATCAGCCTAGCTCACAGCAACCTCAACTCCTGGGCTCAAGTGATCCTTCTGCCTCAGCCTTCTGAGTAGCTGGGACTACAGGCATGCGCCACCATGCCCGGGTAATTTTTTCTATATATATTAGTTGGCCAACTAGTTTCTTTCTATTTATAGTAGAGGTGAGGTCTCGCTCTTGCTCAGGCTGGTTTCAAACTCCTGACCTTGAGCAATCCGCCTGCCTCAGCCTCCCAGAGTGCTAGGATTACAGGCCTGAGCCACCGCGCCCGCCTGGCCTGAAGGTTACTTCTTTCATGAAGTCTTTGTGATTCCTCCTAGCTCCATTGTTGTTTATTTCCATTGTGGTCTGTACTTCTAGCACCATTGTATTTATTATGCTTTATTGATACTGCTTGCTTAATTATCTGCCTTTTGCTATTGACTTTACACTCTGTGGAGTCAGGCACACTTCTTTCTTGCTCACTGTTGAATACCTGATTCCCAACACACAGCATATGTTTAATAAAATGAGTACTTCAATTAATGACTTAACTATTAGAGCAGCCACAGAAATGCAGTTAGAGTCAGCCCTTTGGGTTATCAGAAATAGACACATTCTCTAGGTTCCTCAGTTAAGTGAGGGAGAACATAGCATTGTCACAGCAGCTGCCCAGCCAGGCTATACTAGCTGAAACCTAGGTCACACAGTGCACAGGCAGGCAACACTCACGGCAGGCGGAATGACAGTGGGAAAGCAGTATAACTCGAGGAGTCTGGTCATACACCAGTGGCTCAGCCCCTCTCTCCCACAGTGGAGGACCTGCCTTTCTAATCTCTTCTCAGCCTCTCAGCTTCTGCTTACTTCTTTGGTTTTGTTTCTCCTCCCTTCTGTATCATTCACCTGTCTGTTGACTCTGTCTGTCTATCTCACACTCAGCCTTCCCAAGAGAGGGCCTGATTGGTTTTGCCTAGTTACAACTTCATGTAGTATGTCTCTTTGGGTAGAGGTTGTTAGGGTGGAGAGCTAGTGCAGGTGGGTTTTGAGAAACATTTCTCCAGACAAAGACTAGGATTAGCAAGAAGTTTATTTACTTTTTCCTAGGCGGAAAAGGGCCAAGAAGGAAGAGGAAGAGTGTGTTGGCAGAGAGAATCAGGTACTCAGGCTTTTTATTTAGGGAGGGAATGTTTATGCCTATAACCAAATTAACAGGGTACTGAACTGTATCCGCTCCTCTTCTTCCTAGTAGCAGGCAGGTAGCACAAGTGGCTGTCAGAGATCTTGTCTGATCTTGCCCTTAAGACATGATTTTGGGCAGGAATCTGAGGCCTGCAGTTTGTACCCCTGTTGTCAGTCCAGGAGCTCCTCAGGAGCTCTTTGAGGCTATAAAACAAATTCTAAAAAGGCAGTTTTAGTCAATGGGTCTAGTGATCCTCATAGAAAAAATTTACATTTGCCTTTTGTCTGCTAGATGCTGTGAAAACAGCTCCACAGGGTGCCAGAGAGAGAGAGGTTTACTCACACATCCTGATTAAAGCAGGATGAAGCAGTATTTGTGATATGAAACCACTTGATGGGGAAGAAATGTGTGTTCACTTGTGGAGAAAGAAGAATAGATAGCATTCATTGTACACTTACTGTGATTAAGGCTGTTCTAAGCATTTGCGTGTATTGCCTCATTCAATCCTCACAAGAATCTATGAGATAGGAATGGTTATTATATACATTTTATGGAAGAGGAAAAAACTAAGGTTGAGTGATTTGTCGAAATAAATTGTGTCTAGCCTGATGTGTGCAAATGCTCGCAGTAAGATTCGAATCTAGGACATCTAGTTTCAACACCCACACTCCTAATGCTGTGCTCTTTGACAGGATGTCCACCAGAATATTCACAGTGGTTATCTTTGGATTAGCTCATGGGTTATCAAGTTCTCCACATGGAGCATATATTTATTTTGTTACTAGAAAAAATTTCTATATAAATATGAATAGGGCCGGGCGCAGTGGCTCACACCTGTAATCCTAGCACTCTGGGAGGCTGAGGTGGGCGGATTGCTCGAGGTCAGGAGTTTGAAACCAGCCTGAGCAAGAGTGAGACCCCGTCTCTACTGAAAATAGAAACAAATTAATTGGCCAACTAAAAATACATAGAAAAAATTAGCCAGGCATGGTGTGCATGCCTGTAGTCCCAGCTACTCAGGAGGCTGAGGCAGAAGGATTGCTTGAGCCCAGGAGTTTGAGGTTGTTGTGAGAGCTAGGCTGATGCCACGGCACTCTAGCCCAGGGATAATATAATATAATAAAAAAATAATAAAAAATATATAAATTTATTTATATATATAAAATATAAATATATTTTTTATTTTATAATAAAAATAAATAAATATGAATGGGATGAGATTATTAAGTAATTTGTCATGGCATTTTCAAACCTAGGTATCATTAAACTCCATCTGTTCTACAGCTTTGTTCATCCTAGCTTAAAATTTTTAGCATGTTGGCTGAATTTCAGAAACAGAACTCCGAAGCACTGGAAAGATTTAGCCAGCACATTTGAAGGAAGGGCTAAAATATTCCCTTTTGTAAATAGGCCACCATGTTTTAGCTGCTTATGGCCAAAATCCTACTGTAGTCACCCATCACAGGGTTAGGGGAGCAGACTTTCTCCCAGGGCTTGCCATGTGCATTGGTAACACTGCATCTGTAGCCCAGGGAAGGCTTGTGTGGACAAGTCATGTGGTAGTCCCTCTATAATAAAAAAGAAAAGCACCTCTTTGTGATCTTCAGAGCTATTCTTTCTTGCTAATTTAATTTAAGGTAAAACTCTTGGCTGACAGGTATAAAAAGAGAGAAGCTGAATCTGGAACTATTCTGTCTTCTGTTATCTGTTAAATTTCCATTTCTTTTACCCATTTTTACCTCAGCCAAACAAAGAGTATTTTCACAAAGATATGGTACATCTGAAAACTGAAGGAGAAAATTCATGTATACAGGGTAGCCATCCCTTGGTATCACACAGGGGATTGGTTCTAGGACCCCCTGCAGATACCAGAATCCATAGATGCTTGAGTCCCTTGGCGTAGTATTTGCATATAACCTATGCACATTCTCCTGTGTACTTTTTTTTTTTTTTTGAGACAGAGTCTCACTTTGTTGTCCAGGCTAGAGTGAGTGCCGTGGCGTCAGCCTAGCTCACAGCAACCTCAAACTCCTGGGCTCGAGTGATCCTTCTGCCTCAGCCTCCCGAGTAGCTGGGACTACAGGCATGTGCCACTATGCCCGGCTAATTTTTTATATATATATATCAGTTGGTCAATTAATTTCTTTCTGTTTTATAGTAGAGACGGGGTGTCTCGCTCTTGCTCAGGCTGGTTTTGAACTCCTGACCTTGAGCAATCCGCCCGCCTCAGCCTCCCAAGAGCTAGGATTACAGGCGTGAGCCACAGCGCCCGGCCCTCCTGTGTACTTTAAATCATCTCTAGATGACTTACAATGTCTCACAAAATTAAATGCTATGTAAATACAGTCAACCCTTAACTCGGGTCAGCTCATACGTGGAGTATGCCTGCTTCTCCTGCTTCCCCTTCCACCTACTTCACCTCTGCCTGAGACAGACAGCAAGGTAAACCCCTCTTCTCCCTTCTCAGCCTATTCAGTGTGAAAGCAAAAAAATAAGGTCTTCATGATGATCCACTTCCACTTAATGAACAGTAAATATATTTTCTCTTCCTTATGATTTTCTTAATATTTACTTTAGCTTACTTTATTGTAAGAATAAAGTATGTAATACATATACAAAATACGTGCTGATTATTTATGTTATTGGTGAGGCTTCCGGTTAACAGTAGACTATTAGAAGTTAAGTTTTTGGGGAGGCAAAAGTTATACACAGATTTTTTTTTTTTTTTTTTTTTTGAGACAGGGTCTCACTTTATTGCCCAGGCTAGAGTGAGTGCCATGGAGTCAGCCTAGCTCACAGCATCCTCACACTCCTGGGCTCAAGCGATCCTCCTGCCTCAGCCTTCCAAGTAGCTGGGACTACAGGCATGCGCCACCATGCCCGGCTAATTTTTTCTATATATATATTAGTTGGCCAATATATATATATTAATTTCTTTCTATTTATAGTAGAGACGGGGTCTCACTCTTGCTCAGGCTGGTTTCGAACTCCTGACCTTGAGCAATCTGCAATCTGCCCACCTCGGCCTCCCAGAGTGCTAAGATTACAGGCGTGAGCCACCGCGCCCGGCCTAAAATAATTATTTTCAATTACAGGCATGCTCCACCATGCCTAGTGGCTCTGAATTCTGGAGGTATCATTAGCAATCTTAGTGATACTACATTAAAGCATCTAGACTTTCAAACTTTCTTTAAAAAGGGTGAATTAAGTCAAACATGCTGTGGAATTTTTATTTTATGTATGACAGTGTACTAAAAACTTGAGGGAGGGCAACAAAAGGTACAGAGAAGTCTAAGGAAATACCACTAACCTGTCTCAAAAAAAATAAAAAAATAAAAAAATATTTTTTTAAAAAAGTACTGAAAAATAAAGCAGGCTTTATTTTGATGGAATTCTCTGAATTAACATTATTTAATTTTTAAAGGATTTTAAATCACTTGAATATGAATTACTAGTAATGATATATATGCATGGCTCTATGTAGCTATAGATTTATCTTTTTATTTTTTACAGGCAGGGTCTTGCTCTGCTAAGTTGGAGTGTAGTGCCATGATCATAACTCACTGCAGCCTCGAACTCCTGGGCTCAAGCAGTTCTCCTGCCTCAACCTCCCAAGTAGCTGGGACTAAAGGAAATAGGCATAAATACTTATTATATGTCAGCCGAATTTAAGATTTTGATCTGGAAACTATGAAGGACAATGATATGATGGATACCACATTCCCTAAGACAAATTGCATGTTTGTCAGTATTACCATGTCTTTATTTTTACTTGGTAAGAAGGCAGATATTTTTAGCTCCTTTGGTCACAGTGCTATAATAATGTAAGAATCATTATGTCTCTTAGTATATTACATGTAATGATCTTCTGATAATTTGTTCTTTCTAAAGGATTTAGTGGGAAAGTGGCTCTGATTAAATTATTAGGAAAGTCTTTGTTCGCCTAGCATGGATGTATGTTTTTGTGTGAGGAAGCATTTTTATTCTTCACCCCTAGGAAAGCAGTAGAGCAAGACTGTGTCTCTAGAAAATAAAAATAAAAATATGAATCTTCTATTACCCTTAGAAAAAACAATTTTGAATATATAATATGAACAGAAAAAACATCATGTCTTAATGTAAAGGTGGTATGAGGCTGTTGTGCATTAGAAGATGGAATGAATCCCACAGATCTCTGGTGTTACTTTTCAAGCCCTTAAGTAAATCCCTATTGAATCTCCTGTTTCTAGCAGCTGAGAACTTAGAGAGGGCCTTCCCTCTCAGTTACAGTTCGGGGCTGAAAGGAAACCCTGGCATAGACACAGCTTCCAGCAAAGGGCCTGGCTGAGATGCAGTTGTGTTGATCTCTGTGCTCTCACGTGGCCGAGTGAAAGTCAACTCTGGCTCCAGAGCACAGACCAGCACAGATGCCGCTTTCGTAAGAGGAGTGCCTCTGTTCTAAGGCGGATACAAAATGTCAAACAGCTACTCCTGGATTACTTCCATGATTACTTCTAGAGTCATCCTTAAGATGATTGAGTTTTTAGTGACTCCATCATTTTGGCCTTTGCAAAAATTTTTGGTTCTGTTGACTTCATTAAAAGTGGTATTCATAATGTGACCATTTTAAATATATAGGCGCTTTTGACTAGGAATATCCATTAGAGTGGTTTGCCAAATTTTAGCCTTAAAAATAGAAACAATGTAATCTAAACAAGGCTCTTATTCTGAGGGCTTTAAGTGCTCCTTCTCAGCACTTAGTGATGCTATTCATGCAGCCAAGTTTGATTACGTGATTAAGCTGATGCCCATACATCTTATCATTTTTCTGATTATAAAAATAACACATGTTTCTAAGTAGAATGACAAGACAGAAAGCACAAAGAAGATGGCATATTACCATAATTCTATGGCTAATTATTTTTCCCAACTTTTTAATCATGAAAATTTTCAAACATATGAGAAAAATTTAAAAATAGTAAAACAAACACTATATACCTTCGTCTAGATATAACATCTTTTGACCTTTTGCATATTTGCTTTATCTCTCTGTATTTATGTTCATACTTTTTTTTACTATGCCATTTGAATATAAGTCGTAGATAGCATGACATATCACCTCGAAATTCTGTTCTTTAGCGTTCATCTCTTTATAAGTCCAGTTCCCTACATAACCATTTACCATTTGTCATACCTAAGACAACTTACAATAATTCTGTAATGTCATCTAATATTCACTACATTTTCATATGTCCCCAGTTATCACCATATGTCTATTATATCTGTTTGTTTCCTCACAGGGATTTAACTTAGGTTCACACATTGCTATTGGTTATATGTCTTTTCAGGCTATTTCATCATAGAACCATATTCCTACCCGTTCCACATGCCCTCCCTTCTGTGATACTGACTTTTTAGAAAAATCCAGGGTATTTATTTTATGAAATGTCTCACATCTGGTTTTGTTTGAGTGTTTCTTCTTGGTATCCTGTAACTTGTTTCCTTATCTCCCATATTTCCAGCAGCTTAATCTAGAACAGTGGTATCCAGTAGAGCTTTTTAAAGTGATAGAAATGTTACATTATCTTTGCTGTCCAGTATGATAGTCACTAGCCATATGTGGCTAGATTAATTAAAATTAAAAATTCCCTTAGTTGCCCTAGCAACATTTCAGGTGCTCAGTAGCTACCTGTGTATGATGGTCAGAATTTTGAATAGCACAAGTCTAGCGACTTGATTAGATTTAGGATAAACATCTTTAACAAGTTGCTGCACATGTGGGGTATGTGCTTCCTAACCCTTAATGTCAGTTGAGGGGGTTGTGGGAACTGGGTACTGCTTAGTAACTTGCATATCTATGGAATGGATTAGGAAAGGTAGTGATGGTTGTTCTTCCCTGGACTTTCCACTTCTAAGCGGAGAGGAGGTTAGTGAAAAAATATATATATTCCATCTCACTGGTCATCAGATAAATGCAAATTAAAACAAGCTGGTATCTTGCTCTTATTAGATTAGCCAAGATTTAAAAACTAATTCTAGGCTGGGCGTAGTGGCTCACGCCTGTAATCCCAGCACTCTGGGAGGCCGAGGCAGGAGGATCGCTCAAGGTCAGTAGTTCCAAACCAGCCTAAGCAAGAGCAAGAGCAAGACCCAGTCTCTACTAAAAATAGAAAGAAATTAATTGGCCAAATAAAAATATATAGAAAAAAATTAGCCGGGCATGGTGGCACATCTCTGTAGTCCCAGCTACTCAGGACCCTGAGGCAGAAGGATCGCTTGAGCCCAGGAGTTTGAGATTGCTGTGAGCTACACTGACACCACGGCACTCTAGCCTGGGCAACAGAGTGAGACTCTTGTCTTAAAAAAAACAAAACAAAACTAATTCTAGTAATGATGATGAAGGAGTCAGCACATTTTAAGAACCTTAAGAATGTTTATGCTATCTTGGACCCTGTGTACCAGTCATTCCAACTGTGTGTGATGGTCACCATTTTGGCTATCCAACTGGTTTCCATTTCAGAACACCCAATACATTTGACATAATGCATGTGATTCCCTCCTAGAAAGCCTGTCTACCCCCTTGCTACCTGAGGACACCTCTTTGGGTTTTCAGCTTAGTTGCTACATTTTATGGAATGTTTCATGACTTTCTAGGCGGTATGTAAGTGCTTTTCCCACCATCTTACATTATAATGTAAGTTTCAAGTATGTTTTCCTGTATATTTATAGTTATTGTGGACATTTAAAAAAAAGAAAAGTAAAAAGAACAAAATTTAAAATTTTCATAGTCACCACTATTAACTTTTTGATGTATTTCCTTCTGTGGGAATTAACAGACTTCCTTCTCCACTGTAGGCTTCACAAGGGTATTCTCAAATATTGGATATGGAAGTGAATGAGGAAGTTCATATAAAATGTAAAAGAGGAAGTAGGGGTTTTCTCACTTTGTGTTTTGTTGTTGTAATATAGGAAGGTCAGACAGTTTCTGTTTTCTGAGACCTGCTCCTGAGGCCTAAAGTGCCCCAGTATTATAACAAAACATTGTAATAAGGGCTATGGGAGATATGAGCCAGAAACCATGGGTGAAAACCTATATATATTAGGTTATATTTTGTTACAGTGTTGAGGCACTTTAGGCCTCAAGATCAAGCCTTGGAAAACACACTATCTCCCTTTGACCTTCTCTTGCCCTCCTTTTACCTGCCCAAGGCTGGACTCTAATCTTCCCTTACCTGTCTGATTGTGAATTAATAAGATCTTTATTTCAGAGAGAGAGAGAGAGAGAGAGAGACCTGCCCCATTCCCTGGAGGAAGGAATGCTATACAGAGAAGCCAAGAAGAATCCAAATAGGCCTTGCTGGGTTTCTCCACTCAGTCTGTTAGATCATACCCTTGTTATTCAATCACATTTCTCCCATCCAAGTACTAACCCGGCCCAACCCTGCTTCTAAGATCAGACAAGATTGGGTGCGTTCAGGCTTGGACAAGAGACTATTGTAGACTATTCAATCACATTTCTACACACTTGTCCTGCAATCATGCCTGTCCAATGAAGTTTCCATAAAGGCCCAAAAAGACAGGGTTCAGGGAGCTTCTGAATTGCTGAACATGTTCCTGGAGGGTGATGTGCCCAGGGCAGACATGGAAGCGCCAAACCCTTTCCCCCATGCCTCACCCTACCCATCTCTTCATTTGTGTCCATTGTATTAATGTCCTTTGTAATAAACAGTAAGTGTTTCCCTGACTTCTGTGAGCTATTCTGTGAAAGTAATCAAACCCAAAAAGAGTGTCATGGGAACCCCAACCTGAAGCCAGTCAATCAGAAATAGAAAGGAAAGGGCATCTTGTAGGACTGAACCCTCAGCCTGTGGTTTCTGAGACTATCTCTAGGTAGATAGCATCAGAATTGAGTTGAATTGGAGGACACTCAGTTGGTGTCCCCTGTAGAATTGATTGCTGCTTGGTGTGTGGAGAACCCCATTTGGTCACAGAAGGCTTCTGTGTTGATTGTTGTGGTGTGACAGCAAAGGAAAAATACTGTCTGAGTCCCACCCACCCAGCCACAGCTGTCATTTTCTACCATCCTAGCCCTTTTTGTACTAACTTACCTCTGTTATCCCAGAGTAGCCCTATCTCTCTTCTCTTGCTTGGACACATTGGCCAAATCTTGTTAACTTTCTGTGTTTTTTTTTTGAGACAGAGTCTGGCTCTGTTGCCCATGCCTGGCTAATTTTTTCTATTTTTAGTAGAGATGGGATCTTGCTCTTTCTAAGGCTGGTCTTATACTCCTGAGCTCAAGCAGTCCTCCTCCCTCGGCCTCCCAGAGCGCTAGGATTTTAGGCGTGAGCCTCCACACCTGGCCAAAATCTTAGTAACTTTCTATACATCTTGGTTGTATCTCACCCCAGCTTTTTTACTTCTAAGTATCTATGGAGAAATGCTTGTTCATGGACACAAAGACGCATGTACAAGAGGTTCATCACAACTTTATTTGTAATAGCAAAAAATTGGAAACAATCTAAGTGTTCATAAATAGAATGGTTGTGTCAAATATGACATGTTCGTTTTAATGTATTACCACCCAGCAGTTTAAAAATAATATAGGAAATCTATTATATATCTCCCAATATGGAGAGTCCTCTAATACTTATATTAATAGTTAAATGAAATGGCAAGTGTGTTCCCATTTGTGTAGAATAAAATATGCTAAAACATATTTGTACGTTTTTTATACACACACACACAGAATGGACTCTGTTAGGAAAAACATTAAATTGATTAGAGTGATTACCTTTAAGAGGGAAATAGGCCTGGAAGGAAGCCCATGGAAACTTTTGCTTTATCTAATTTTTTTTTGTTTTTTACAGCCCCATTATTTCTAGAGTCTGGGAAGAAATGTGAAGACATCAAGCAGTTGTAAAAGATAGTATTTAAAGTATTTGAGAGTATATCCACAACTCCCCCCCCCCCCAGATTTCTAAAGGGATATATTTGAGCTCAGAAAGGTTAAAATTAGAATTGCTGAAATTCTATTCTATAATGTATTCTCCTTGGGTACAAGGAAATAAAAGCAAAGCTATCTCTGGGGGCAGATGGCAGAACTTGTTAGGTTTTTGCTTTTGATGCAACCTTATTTTCAGCTTTGAAACCTGACCTTGCTATCCTTAGAGATTTTTTTTTTAATTTAAATTAAAATGTTTGGTGAATATAAATTAAAATGTTTGGTGGTTAGTTGGGGAAAAAATAGTTCACATGGAGGTCATTGAGACAGGTTAGTATGTTTCCAGATGACTAGGTTAATCTTTAAAGAAGTAAAAGACACTTTGAAGTAATCTGTGAAAGAATGATTACATGTGATTACATGTTCTCAGCTTGAGAGCTATATTGCTGTTGTATATATTAAATATTTATATGACCTCTATTGTTGGTATGCTGACATTTATGAATTTAGAAACTGTATAGTTATCTATTGTTCTCTAGCAAAACTTAAGAATAATGAGATAACAACAAGAATTGTTATCTCATGCTTTCTGTGAAACATGAATTCAGCCAAGGTACAACCATGCTCCATGATGTCTCGGGCTTCAGGTGGAAGAATCAATGGCTGGGAAAAATACTAGGGGGAAAAGGGATTGAATAACTTTTTCTAGTAGGCTTCCAGGACTTCACACTTTGCCGATATTTTTCCTATAGCTAAATTGTCTTTGCTAATTCCTGTCTCTTCACCTCTTAATGTTGAATGCTCTGGAATTCAGCCCTTTGTCTTCTCCTTCCTTGTTTGCCCTCTCATTTATTCCTTGATGGTCTTACCCAGTCTCTTAGTCTGGAGGTTTTAAATATAGTAGGTGTTGGTTGGGTTAGTGAGTGGGTAGGTAGATGAATGGATGAGTCATCTCTCCGCAACCACAGTTCTCCTTAACCTGCCTACTTGATGTTTCCATTTGGAACCCTTTTCACTAAATGTCAACTCCATCCTTTCAGTTGCTTAACCCAGAATCCTAGAAGTCATCCTTGATTTCTTTCTTTTCTCACACCTAGTTTATCAGCAAATCCTGTTGGCTCTACCTTCAAAGTACAAATATCCTGAATCCAACCACTTCTCTCTATCTCTTTCACTACCTCTCAGGTCCAGGCCACCATCACCTCTCACCTTGATTCCTCTGGTCCCCACTACAGCCTTACTACCCTCTTCAGTCTATTTTCAACACAGTAGGTAAAATGATTCTGTTAAAAGAAATCAGATTCTGTCACTCAAAAGCCTTCTAGGCTGAAGCCCTTAGATCTGGCTCCCTCTGGGACCTCATCTCTCACTCTTTCTCACTGTTCCCTAGCCATACTGGTGGCCTCCTTGTTGCTTCTATAACACCAGGCCTTTTCCCACTCAGGGCCCTTCTGATTGCTGTTTCCTCTGCCTAAATCACCATAGGTGAAAATGTACAGTCTTAACCATTAAGCCTGAAGGAGAGAAACTCCATCGTGCTGGGTTTTCCTCATGGTTTATACAACAGCTGCTTTTTATTAGTGAAGAGATGCCATGATACTAATAATGGGAAATTAACAATTTCAAACAACAGATATAATGTATTTATACTAAAAGGTCTAATACTTAGACTAAGCAGGTCTAAGTATTTACATCTATGCCAGATGAGAAATACCTTTTTTCCTCCATCTACCTTCCATTCTTGCTCATTCAGATCTCTTCCATATAGCGCAGTCCTGTCCTTCAGTTGAGGGGGGAATTGTTAGGTGGCTTCTTGAATGCCATTAAAATGTTCATTGCCATTGCATTTGGTTCCATTTTTGTTCCTCTTTACTACCCTTAGTGGTTGAGAGGGCACAAGAGGACAATCTCAGCTGATTCTGTCAGGGGAGAGACTTGTCTGGAACATAGAAATTATGATAATACCTGCTTCACAGGTATACATTTAGTGAGAACTCAAATACTAGCTATTATTATTATTATGCTTGAAAAGAAGAGTAATTTGCCCTGAATCACACAGTGGTATATGTCCTGAATACTCGGGAATAGCCTCCAGAAGCCCTTGGCTTTTATCACCCCCTTTCCTATCCCTCACCAGTAAACAGCAGCAAAACATTTATATTCCCATTGCCTAAAGATAACCTTTGTTAACATTTTGATAATTTCATATACACAAATCCATAAATGTGAACATATTTTTTAAAAATAATGCTGGAATTTAGTTGTTTATGTTGTAGACATCCATTTGTGTTAATTGGCATACATGTTAAGTGATTATTTTGAAAGGTAACATGATAGTTTGTGTATGAATATACCATAGTTTGACCCTTTTTTAAAAGGATTACCTTTTCTTAACTTTAGTTTTTTAAAACAGTTTTAGATTTACAGCCAAATTGAGTAGAAAGTACACAGAGTTCCCATATATCCCCACTGACCTCCACATGCCATTATCAACATCTTACACTACAGTGGTACATTTGCTATATTCGAGGAACCAACAATGACACATCATTATCACCCAAAGTTCATAGTTTTCATTAAGGTTCACTCTTGGTGTTTTACGTTCTATCTTTGGACAAATGTATAATGGCGTATATCCACCATAATAGTTATCACACAAAATAGTTTCACTACCCTCAAAATCCTCTGTGCTTTCTCTACCTATTTATTCCTCCCTCCCAACTAACCCCTAGCAACTTTTGACTCTGTCCATAGTTTTGACTTTTTCAGAATGTCATATTGTTGAAATCATACTGTGTGACCTTTTTCATACTGGTTTCTCTCACTTAGTAATATGCATTCAGGGTTCCTCCGTGTCTTTTCATGGCTCATTTCTTTGAGTGCTGAATAATATTCCATTGTCTGTATATATGATAACTTATTTATTCCTTTACCTGCTGAATGACATCATGGTTGCTTCCAAATTTTGAATAAAGCTGCTATAAACATCCATGTGCTGGTTTTTGTGTGGACATAAGTTTTCAGCTCTTTTGGGCACATACCAAGGAATGAGTTTGCTGGATAATATGGTAAGAGTATGTGTGCTTTGATAAGAAACTGCCAAACTATCTTCCAAAGTGGCTGTATCATTTTGCATTCCCACCAGCAAGTGAATGAGAGTTCTTGTTGCTCCACATGCTCACCAACATTTGGTGTTCTGGATTTGATCTGTCCTCATAGTTGTGTAGTAGTGTCTCATTGTTTTAATCTGCATTTCCCTGATGGCTTATGATGTGGAACATCTCTTCATATATGTTTATTTGTTTATTTACCATGTGTATGTCTTTCTTGGTGAAGTGTCTGTTGAGGTCTTTTGCTTATTTTTTAATCAAGTTGTTTGTTTTCTTGTTGAATTTTAAGAGTTCTTTGTATAGCTGGGCATGGTGGTGCACTCCTATAGTCCCGTTTACTCAGGAGGCTGGAGTAGGAGGATCCTTTGAACCCAGGAGTTCTGGGCAACATAGCCAGACCCCTGTCTCTTTTCATTCTCTTGATAGTGTCTGTTGTAGAGCAAACATTTTTTATTTTAATGAAGTCTACCTTATCAATTCTTTCTTTCAAGGATTATGCCTTTGGTGTTGCATCTAAAAAGTCATTCCATAAATATATACAACTATTATGTACCCATAATAATTAAAAATAAAAAATTTTTAAAAAACAAAAAGTCACTGCCAAACCTAAGATCACCTAGATTTTCTCCTGTGTTATCTTCTGGGAGTATTATAGTTTTGTATTTTGCATGTAGGTCTATAATCCATTTCGAGTTAATTTTTTGGAAGAGTATAAAGAGTATATCTACATTTCTTTTTCTTTTTCATTTAGACAGGGTCTTACTCCGTCAACTGAGCTAGACTGCAGTGGCATCATCATAGCTCACTGTAGCTTCAAACACCTGGGCTAGAGGGATCCTCCTTCTTCAGCCTCCCTAGTAGCTGGGACTACAGGTGTACACCACCAGGCTTGGCTAATTTTTCTATTTTTTGTAGAGATGGAGCCTTGCTATTACTCAGGCTGATCTTGAACTCCTGGCCTCAAGTGACCCTCCCACCTTGGCCCCCCAGAGTGCTAAGATTATATGCCTGAGCCCTCCCTAGCCCCGCCTGCTTTCATTTCTTTGCATGTGAATGGCCACACAAAAATGCCTCTTCTGTTTGTTAAAAAGACTATCTTTTCCCAATTGTATTGCTCTTTCTCTCTATTTTTTTTTTAATTTAAAGATGTACTTTTATTCATGCAGTCATATCAGTACTGTTCAACATTAGGGTTTTATTTTTCCCTATATAAGTTGAATTAAATTTGTAACATCTAATAGTGTAGTGACAAGTACTAAGCAGTTCTATCAGGTTACCTTTCACATTTATAAAAATGGTACCAATTTATCTGAATACCATTCCAAAAATACAAATTCATACTTAGTACTTGTGATATCAGTCTTCTAAAGATTCCAGGATTCCAGGCCTGGCATGGTGGCTCACGCCTATAATCCTAGCACTCTGGGAGGCCAAGGCTTCCCATCTGGGATAGCTTGAGGTTAGGAGTTCGAGACCAGCCTGAGCAAGAATGAGACCCCCGCCTCTACTAAAAATAGAAAAATTATCCCTAAAAATAGAAAAATTAGCCTGGTGTGGTGGTGTGTACCTGTAATCCCAGCTACTCGGGAGGCTGAGGCAGGAGAATTGCTTGAGTTTGAGGTTGCTGTGAGCTAGGCCAATGCGGTTGCAGGTGACAGAGCGAGACTCCATCACAAAAAAAAAAGATTCTAAGATTCCAAAGATCTTTTTTTTTTTTTTTTTTGATAAGAGCCCCAGTGTTAAACCAAAGATCTTAATATATGTTTGCTCAGCATTGCCATGCAAACAACTACCTGGGTTTTATCCCCAAGTTGCAAAACAAGGCAAAGAGAGGTGGAATAACATTTCCTATATACTCTGGGAGAGGTGTAACATAGGAACCAAGTAAAAAAGTTTCTGCTTCCTGGCCACCTGTTTCACATTCCTCTTTCGCCTTCTGTCTTTCTTCATATGCATGATGAGACTCCTCTTATGAACAACAAGATGAATGCCAAACATGGTGTTTTGGAGTGGTTGGGGGTTTTTTGGTTTTTGTTTTGTTTCTTTTTTTTTCTAAGACAAGGTCTCACTATGTTGTCCAGGCTGGAGTGCAGCAGCTATTCATAGGCGCTATTATAGCTCACTCCAGTCTTGAACTTCTGGCCTCAAGTGATCCTCCTGCCTTAGCCTTTCAAGTAGCTGGGACTACAGGCACATGCTACTGTGCCCAGCTTGTTCTTGTTCTTTTGTCAAAGATTTCTTTTTTTTTTTTTTTTTTTTTGAGACAGAGTCTCACTTTTGTTGCCCTGGCTAGAGTGAGTGCCGTGGTGTCAGCCTAGCTCACAGCAACCTCAAACTCCTGGGCTCAAGCGATCCTCCTGCCTCAGCCTCCCAAGTAGCTGGGACTACAGGCATGCGCCACCATGCCCGGCTAATTTTTTTTTTGTATATATATTTTTAGTTGGTCAATTAATTTCTTTCTATTTTTAGTAGAGACGGGGTCTCGCTCAGGATGGTTTCGAACTCCCAACCTCGAGCAGTCCGCCCGCCTCGGCCTCCCAGAGTGCTAGGATTACAGGCGTGAGCCACCGCGCCGAGCCTTGTCAAAGATTTCTTAACTGTATTTATGTAGGTCTGTTTCTGGGCTCTCAGTTATTCATTGATTTATAATCTCTTCTTTCACCAAAACCACACTGTCTTGATTACTATAGCTTCATAATAACTCCTGAAGGTGGATATCAGTTCTCCTGCTTTTCTCCTTCATTACTGAGTTGACTATCTGGACTTTGCCTTTCCTTATATATTTTAGAGTTGGTTTGTCAATATTCACAAAATAATTTGCTGGGATTTTAATTGGAATTGTGTCGAATCAATAGATCAAGTTGAGAAGAACTGACAGCTTGACAGTATTGAATCTTCCTATCATACTAACATGAAATAATTTAGTTTTTCTTTGATATTTTTCATCAGAGTTTTATGGTTTTTCTCTTACAGACCTTATACATTTTTTTTTAAGATTTATACTTATTTCACTTTGTAGGGTGCTAGCATAAATGATATTGTGTTTTTAATTTCAAATGCTACTGTTCATTGCTGGTATATAGGAAAGCAGTTCATTTCTGTATATTTACCTTGGATTTTACAACCTAAAAATGAGCTAATTGTTTTAGGTCCATGAGGTTTTCTCCAAGTCTTTTGGATTTTTGACAATCATGTCATTTGTAAGCAGTTTTGTTTCTTCCTTCCCAATATGTATACCTTTTCTTTTCTTTTATTTTTTGTCTTTATTGCATTGGCTAAGACTTCCAGTATGATGTTGGAAAGATGTGATAAAAGGGGACTTCCTTGCTTTGTTCCTGATTTTAATGGGAAAACTCTTAGTTTCTCACCATTTTCTCATCTAATGTTAACTATAGATTTTTTTTAATAGTTATTCTTTATCAAGTTGAGGAAGTTCTCCTCTGTTGCTAGTTTGCTGAGAATTTTTATCATGAATGGGTGTTATTTTGTCAAATGGTTTTTCTGCATCTGTTAATATGATCATGTGACTTTTTTTTTTTTAGTTTGTTGATGTTATAGATTACATTAATTGACTTTTGAATGTTGAACCAGCCTTGCATACCTGGGATAAATCCCACTTGATTGTAGATATAATTCTTTTTATTTTTTTAATTTAAAAATTTTTTTTAGACAGGGTCTCACTCTGGCACCCAGGCTAGAGAGCAGTGGCACGATCGTAGCTCATGCAGCCTCAAACTCCTGGGTTCAAGAGATCCTCCTGCCTCAGCCTCCCATAGTTGGGAATATGGGTGTGTGCCACTACACCCAGCTAATTTTAAAATTTTTTTGTAGAGATAGTGTCTTGCTTTGTTGCCCAAGCTAGTCTCTAACTCCTGGGCTCAAACCATCCTCCTGCCTCAGCCTCCTGCCTGGCCTGTAGGTATAATTCTTTTTATACATTGTTACATTCTATTTCCTAAAAGAAATACTGATTTGTAATTTTCTTGTGATATCTTTGTCTCATTTTGGCATTAGGATAGTACTGCCCTCATAGAATGAATGAGTCATGAAGTATTCTTTCTGGCCGGGCGTAGTGGCTCATACCTATAATCCTAGCACTCTGGGAGGCCGAGGTGAGGCGGGAGGATTGCTCAAGGTCAGGAGTTTGAAACCAGCCTGAGCAAGAGTGAGACTTCATCTCTACTAAAAATAGAAATTAATTGGACAACTAAAAATATATAGAAAAAATTAGCCAGGTATGGTGGCGCATGCCTGTAGTCCCAGCTACTTGGGAGGCTGAGGCAGGAGGATCGCTTGAGCCCAGGAGTTGGAGGTTGCTGTGAGCTAGGCTTATGTCATAGCACTCTAGCCCGGGCAACAGAGTGAGACTCTGTCTCAAAAAAAAAAAGAAAAGTATTCTTTCTATTTCTACCTTCTGAAAGAAATTGTAGAGAATTGGTATACTTTCTTCCTTAAATGTTTTATAGAATTCACCAGTGAACCCATCTGGGCCCAGTGCTGTCTGTCTTAGAAGGTTAATTGTTGATTCAACTTCTTAATAAATGAAGGCATATTCAGATTGCTTCTTCCTGTGTGAATTTTGGCAGATTGTGTCTTTCAAGGACTTGGTCACCTCATCCAAGTGATCAAATCTGTAGGCATAGGGTTGTTCATAGTATGCTTTATTTTCCTTTCTTGTGTCCAGAGGATCTTTAGAGATGTCCCTCTTTCATTTCTGATATTAGTAATTTATGTCTTCTCTCCCTTTTTTTTTTAATTAGCCTGAGTAAAGGCTTATCAATTTTACTGACCTTTTATTTTAAAGAACCAGTTTTGGTTATATTGATCTTCTCAAATGATTTTGTCTCAGTTTCATTTATTTCTGCTCTAATTTTTATTATTTCTTTTCTTCTCACTTTAGATTTAATTTGGTCTTCTTTTTCTAGTTTCATAAGGTGGAAGCTTAGATTATTAATTTTAGATCTTTCCTCTTTTCCCATATATTTAGTCGGTACTGTTTTGCTCTAACCATTGCTTTTGCTGCATCCCATAAAGTCTAGTAAGTTATATTTTCATTTAGTTAAATTTTCTTGAGATTTCTGCTTTGACTCATGTTATTTAGAAGTATGTTGTTTAATCTCCCAATATTTTGGGGATTTTCCAGCAATCTTTTTGGTATTGATTTCTGTTTTAACTCCAGTGTGATCTGAGAATATGCATTGTATGGTTTCTATTCTTTTAAATTTGTTAGTGTGTTATATATGGCCCAGAATGTGGTCCATCTTGGTGAATGTTTCATATGAACTTGAGAATAATGTATAGTCTGCTATTGTTAAATGAAGTAGTCCATAGATGTTACTTACGTCTAGTTGATTTTCTACCTCCTGAATCTGTTCATTTCTGATAGATAGGTATTGAAGTCTTCAGTAATAATAGTGGATTTATCTACTTCTCCTTGTAGTTCTGTCAGTTTTTGCATCACATATTTTGATGTTCTGTTGTTGGGCAATACACATTAACGATTATTGTGTCTTTTTGGAGAGTTGACCTCTTTATCACATGTAATGCCCCCATTTATTCCTGATAACTTTCCTTGCTCTGAAGTCTACTGTATCTGAAATTAATATAGTTACTCCTGCTTTCTTTTGGTTAGTGTTAGCATGGTATATCAGTCTCCATCTCTTTATTTATTTATTTTTTTGGTAGTGACAAGGCCTCACTATGTTGCTCAGGCTGGAGTGCAGTAGTGTCATCATAGCTCACTGCAACCTCAAACACCTGGGCTCAAGTGATCCTCCTACCCCAGCCTCCTGAGCAGGTGGAACTGCAAGCATGTGCCACCCAGCTAATTTCTGTTTTTTGTAGAGATGTGGTCTTACTATGTTGCTCAGGCTAGTCTCAAACTCCTGGCCTCAAGCAATTCGCAGTGGCTCACACCTGTAATCCTAGCACTCTGGGAGGCTGAGGTAGGAGGATCACTTGAGGTCAGTAGCTTGACACCAGCCTGAGCAAGAGCGAGACCCTGTCTCTACTTAAAAAGAAAAAGAGGCCGGGCATGGTGGCTCACGCCTGTAATCCTAGCACTCTGGGAGGCCGAGGCGGGCTGATTGCTCGAGGTCAGGAGTTCAAAACCAGCCTGAGCTAGACCCCGTCTCTACTAAAAATAGAAAGAAATGAATTGACCAACTAAAAATATATATATACAAAAAAAAAAAAAAAATTAGCCGGGCATGGTGGCACATGCCTGTAGTCCCAACTACTCAGGAGGCTGAGGCAGGAGGATTGCTTGAGCCCAGGAGTTTGAGGTTGCTGTGAGCTAGGCTGATGCCATGGCACTCACTCTAGCCTGGGCAACAAAGCGAGACTCTGTCTCAAAAAAAAAAAAAAAAAGAAAAAGAAACATAGGAAAAAGAATTTATTTTAAACTTACTAGGGGACCCTAATTTAAAGGTACCCTGCTATTAGCACATTTTTAGTGCAAATAACTACCCCTTAATTATTTTTCAACCATTTTTTAAAAACTAGAATAAAAGATGATATCTTTTTGGTCAGTTTAGCTGTCCATGTTATCATACATAATTAAATGCTACCTACCGACAAATAAGTCAATTCAGGGACTGCCTGTAGAGATTAGAATCTGCCCTATTAGAGAATATAGCACAGTATTCGAGCTGGTTTGTGTTGGAACCTTGAGTAGAGGCTGGATTACTGGGATAGGAGCCATTCGCCTTCTGCTAAATGAATTGAGTCCAAAAGAGTCTTCCAAAACAGTTGTGATTGCTTTTTCATCCAGCTTCACATTCCAGGGAAGGATTTTTAGTCATTAGGAAGTATTTCTACAGCTTACTTTGATTGACTTCAATATAATTCATAGTGGTTTCAGCAAATACTAAATGCAACCCTTGCCTCTGGAGAGTCCACAATCATTAAACTACCAACATCTGCTGGATTTAGACAAGTCTGACATGTCTGGCTGAGGTACCACTTAACAGCTTCCTCTTAATTCAGTGAATTTACAAATGGAAGCTGCTTATCACAAAGCTCGCTACACAGGAAGGTTTTTTGTTTTGTTTTGTTTTTGTTTTTTGTTGTTGTTGTTGTTGAGATGGGGTCTCGCTCTGTCACCTGGGCTAGAGTGCCGCAGCGTCAGCCTAGCTCACAGCAACCTCAAACTCCTGGGCTGAAGCAATTCTCCTGCCTCAGCCTCCCAATTAGCTGGGACTACAGGTGTGCACTACCACGCCTGGCTAATGTTTCTATTTTTAGTAGAGATAGGGTCTCCCTCTTACTCAGGCTGGTCTTAAACTGCTGACCTCAAGTGATCCTCCTGCTTTGGCCTCCCAGAGTGCTAGGATTACAGGCGTGAGCCACCGTGCCCAGCTCACAGAAAGTATTATGTATAAATTTAAAGACTGATTCTAACTCATCTTGAAGAGACTCCATGTGACTCAGTAAAAAGCTAGTTTCCAGATTAAATCATAATAAATGTAACTGACTTATATGTAATTAAACTTAACTAAATAATAGATATAGAATTGGATTAAAAAGAAAATAAAACTTAAATACTATATGTTTTCAAACAAAATTACTGAATGACTAAGAATGAAGGGATGAAAAAGATATATCAGGCAGATACTTAAACAAAAGAAAACTTGGATTATAATTGCAATATCAGACAAAATAGAATTTAGGTTAAAAACATAAAGAACAAGACTGGGCTCAAGCCTGTAATCCTTGCACTCCGAGGCTGAGGTAGGCGGCTTGTTTGAGCTCAGGAGTTTGAGACCAGCCTGAGCAAGAGCAAGACACCGTCTCTACCAGAAATAGTAAGAAGTTAATTGGACAGCTAAAAATATATAGAAAAAATTAGCCGGGCATGGTGGCACATGCCCGTAGTCCCGTAGCTTTGTGATAAGCAGCTTCCATTTGTAAATTCACTGAATTAAGAGGAAGCTGTTAAGTGGTACCTCAGCCAGACATGTCAGACTTGTCTAAATCCAGCAGATGTTGGTAGTTTAATGATTGTGGACTCTCCAGCTACTCGGGAGGCTGAGGCAGAAGGATTGCTTGAACCTAGGAGTTTGAGGTTGCTGTGAACTAGGCTGACTCCATGGTACTCTAGCCTGGGCAACAGAGTGAGACTCTGTCTCAAAAAACATAAAGAACAAGAAGGACATTTCATATTGATGAAAGGAACAATCTACCAAGACAATATAGCAGTCATGAAGTTGTGAAACAGTAAGAAAACTAGAGGCTGACCTGGGCACAGTGGCTCACACCTGTAATCCTAGCACTCTGGAAGGCCAAGGTGGAAGAATCGCTTAAGGTCAGGAGTTTGAGACCAGCATGAGCAAGAGCTAGAGCCCATCTCTACTAAAAATAGAAAAAATTAGCTAGGCATGGTAGTGCATGCCTGTTGTCCCAGCTACTCAGGAGACTGAGGCAGGAGGATTATGTGAGTCCAGGAATTGGAGATTGCAGTGAGCTATAATGATACCACTGCACTCTAACCAGGGCGACATAACAAGACTCTGTTTAAAAAAAAAAAAAAAAAAAGGTTGAATAACACTGTTAACAAGGTTGAACAAATAGCTATATTGAGAGATAACCTTACACTCAACAAAGAATATGCAGTTTTTCAAGCACACATGTTAAATTGAAAAGGAAGTATTAAAAATTCCAGAGCATCAGTATTATAGAGTATACTTACTTACTCTGATACAATGCAGTAAAATTAGAAATCAGCAACAGAACCAGCTTGAAAGAAACAGGAACATATTTGGAAACAGAAGAAAATGTTCTAAATAATCCATGAATTAAAGCACGATTCATAGTAGAAATTAGTAAGCAAATAGAACTGAAAAACCGAAAGTACTCCATCCCATCTGTATCATGACTTAGGGAATACAGCTCAGTCAGTTCTTTGAAATTTAGATGCTTATATTAGAAAGTAAAGTAGATATTAAATAAATTAAGCAATCCACTCAAGAAGCTAGGAAAAACAAGAATAGGCCCCAAAGAAGTGAAAGGATGGACATAACAAGGAAAAGTGTAGAATTAATAGAAAAAATAGAAATGATCAATAAAACCAAAAGTGGGTTATTTTTACTTGTCTAATAAAACAGACAAACCCCTAGCAAGATTGATAAAGGAAATAAGGCACAAATAAATAAGGAACAAAAACAGAAAAATAACCACAGATTATAAGAGAGATTTTTTTTTTTTTTTTTTGAGACAGAGTCTCACTTTGTTGCCCAGGCTAGAGTGAGTGCCGTGGCGTCAGCCTCGCTCACAGCAACCTCAAACTCCTGGGCTCAGGCGATCCTCCTGCCTCAGCCTCCTGAGTAGCTGGGACTACAGGCATATGCCACCATGCCTGGCTAATTTTTTCTATATATATTAGTTGGCCAATTAATTTCTTTCTATTTAAAGTAGAGACGGGGTCTCACTCTTGCTCAGGCTGGTTTTGAACTCCTGACCTCGAGCGATCCACCCGCCGCGGCCTCCCAGAGTGCTAGGATTACAGGCGTGAGCCACCGCGCCCGGCCAATATAAGAGAGATTTTTAAATTATGAGAATGCTACAAAGAGCTACAAACAAAAAAAAATTTTAAACTTTGATGAAAATTTTCTAGGATAAAAACAAATTTAATTAAGAAAATTAGAAAACCTATATATAGATAATTAGTCCTTAAAGACAGTAAGTGATAATCATCTCCCTCCCTGCCAAAAAATGCCAAGGTCCAACTAGTTTTTTTTGGGGGGGGGGTTTGTGGGACAGGGTCTCACTGTGTTGCCTGGGCTAGGGTGCAAGTGGCACCATCATAGCTCACTACAACCTCCAACTCCCAGGCTCAGCATCCTCCTGCCTCAGCCTCCTGAGTAGCTGGGGCTAAAGCCATGTGCCACCAGTCTCCCTATGTTTCTCAGGCTGGTCTCAAACGCCTAGCCTCAAGTGGTCCTACCACTCAGCCTCCTAAAGTGCTGGGATTGTAGGCATGAGACACCATGCCTGGCTAGATAAATTTTACCAAAATTTCAATATATATGTATTCTTCAAGGATTATTCAGAGAAGGAGAGCTATACACCTTTTGTAAGGCTGATATAATCTTGATTAGTGATAGGCAAACTTTTTCTATAAAGGACCACATAGTAAATATTTTAGACTTTAGAAGCTATATGGTATCTGTTATAACCACTCAACTCTCCTGTAACGTGAAAGCAGCCATAGACAATACTTAAATGAATAACATGGCTACGATCCAATAAAACTTTATTTATAAAAACTGAGAGATTTGGTCTGTAAGCCATGGTTTGCAGACTCCTGATCTTGATGATTAAAACTAGAAAAGAACAATACATTCTTTTTTTTTTTTTTTTGAGACAGAGTCTCGCTTTGTTGCCCAGGCTAGAGTGAGTGCCATGGCGTCAGCCTAGCTCACAGCAACCTCAAACTCCTGGGCTCCAGCAATCCATCTGCCTCAGCCTCCCAAGTAGCTGGGACTACAGGCATGCGCCACCATGCCCGGCTAATTTTGTTTTTTTGGTCTATATTTTTAGTTAGCCAATTAATTTATTTCCATTTATTGTAGAGATGGGGTCTCGCTCTTGCTCAGGCTGGTTTCAAACTCTTGACCTGGAGCAATCTGCACGCCTCGGCCTCCCAGAGTGCTAGGATGACAGGCATGAGCCACCGCACCCGGTGAATACATTTTCATTTGTAAACACGATTGCACGAATCCTAAATAAAAATTTATGAAAATTCCATAGCCATCCCTCATAAAAGAAATGTTAGCAAACTAAAAATAAAAGGAACTTTCTAATATGATACAGTGTCTAATAAAACCAACAGCAAACATTGTATGTTTAAAAACTCAAAGCATTCCCATGATAGGCAGATAAGACAATTATGCCTGCTATCATGCTTCCATTTAATATTGAACTGGGGTCCTAGCCACTGCAATCAAGACAAGAAAAATAAATACAAATTCTAAAGATTCAATAGAGAAAAAGAGGCTGGGCAAGATGGCTCAGGCCTGTAATCCCAGCACTTTTGGGAGGGCAAGGTGCCAGGATTGCTTGAAGCCATGAGTTTCAGACTAGCCAGGGCAACATAGCAAGATCACATAACTACAAAAAATAAGAAAAATTAGCCAAGCAATTGTGGTGTGTGCCTGTAGTCCCAGCTACTAGGGAGGCTTAGGCAGGAGGATCATGTGAGCCCAGGAGTTTGAGGCTGCAATGAGCCATGATCACAGTCCTGAACTATAGCCTGGGCAACAGAGTGAGGTCCTGTCTCAAAAAGAAAAAGAAAGAAAGAAACAAAACTGTCATTATTTACAGATGGTATGATTATTAACTTAGAAAACCAGAGAAAACAGCAGAAACTAGTAGAACTAGTAAAAGCATTTAGAAAGGTTGCAAAACATAAGATAAATATAAAAAAAAAACAGTGTTTCTTTAAACCAGCAGTAATCAATTAGAAAAGATATGACCTTAAAAAATATATGTCATTCATAAATAGCAACAAAGCTAAAATACCCTGCTATAGACTAATAAAGTATAAGATCTTTACAGTGAAAATAATACATCTTTGTTAAAGGAATCAAGGAAGAACTGAATAAATAGAAAGATATGGTCTATTCTTGGGTGGGAAAACTAAATATTGTAGAGATGTGCACTTTGCCCCAAATTAATCTAAAAATTAAATACTAAAAATCATCCCAAAGGTATTTTCCAAGAGATCTGAAAAGCTTACTTTTAAAATTTGTATGGAAGAATAAAGGCAGAAAACTGGCTTAGAAGTTTTTTGAAAACAAAATGTATTAAGACAAAGCTGTATTCATTAAAATCATGTGCTGGCAGTTAGCCACCCTCCCAGCACAAACAGGTCCCAAGGCAGGATCGTCGCAAGGGATGTGGAAATAATAGAAAATAAAGAGATCATATAGACGGAGAAATGATTGAGACGGAGACAAAAAGCAGTTCAAAAGATGGGGCAGTCAGGGTTCATCAGCATCCCTGCAGGCTGAGACCACGAGTGAAGTCCCAAATCAGTATTTTTTTTTTTTCCACATCAGTATTTATTAGTACAGCAAATAGTTGTCTTTTGTTAGAGAATTACATATACAGTTCATTTTTTGAGGTTTCCAGGGGAACCTTACCTAATTCTGTCTATAAGAATAGACGGTTACACAGTTTTTCTAAGATAAGCATGTTAAGCTCTAAGTTAGCAACAGACCTAGCTGAGCATACAAATTAAAGATAAAATGTATAAAATGAGAACACTGAGTCTGTGTACTACTCTAATCTACTTCTTCTAAACACAGAGACATGTAGTCAGGAGTGAAGCAGGAATATCCTTGACGTGGAGGACGTTATCTGCAGGGCAGGCATTTTAATCAGCTTCTGCCTTGCAAAAAAGCTCAAGGCAATGGCTGGCAGCAAAAGAAGAAACATTGCTTTGCAAACGTCCTCTGACAATGCTCCCCTTGTTGGAAGCAGCTTCTATTCTGTGAGCTACCATGTCCACAGATTCCTTCAAGGCAAAGACCTGCAAAACTCCTAAAACTTCTGAGGTCTCTTAGCCTATTTCCCAACAATCATGTGCTATCAGTACATAACAACTAGATTAGAAAACCAGAGTAATATTCATGACACTATTCTGGAGTATCTAGACCATTGGCTATTTGGAATAAATTACAGATGAATCATAGGATAAAACTCTCAGACAATTAGAAACAATATAGGAGACTAACTTTCTGCCATTGGAATAGGGATGTATTTCTTAAACAAGATGGCTAACACAAAAGATAAAGATAAATAAATCAACTATGTCTAATAAAACATGTTCAGCCAGGAACAGCAAAAACAAGGTAAAAGACAAGGGCCAGACTGGGAGAAAATATATACCATAGAGTATAAGTATCAAGAAGATAGAAGGCCGGGCGCTGTGGCTCACGCCTGTAATCCTAGCTCTTGGGAGGCCGAGGCGGGCGGATTGCTCAAGGTCAGGAGTTCAAAACCAGCCTGAGCAAGAGCGAGACCCCGTCTCTACTATAAATAGAAAGAAATTAATTGGCCAACTGATATATATATAAAAAAAAAATTAGCCGGGCATGGTGGCGCATGCCTGTAGTCCCAGCTACCCGGGAGGCTGAGGCAGAAGGATCACTTGAGCCCAGGAGTTTGAGGTTGCTGTGAGCTAGGCTGACGCCACGGCACTCACTCTAGCCTGGGCAACAAAGCGAGACTCTGTCTCAAAAAAAAAAAAAGAAGATAGAAACAACTTCTGTAGATCATTAAAATGGTTACTTGCCAAAAAAGGAAACTAAGAATACAACTATATAACTCCCAGAAGAGGAAAACTGAATGTTCATTGAACATAGGAAAAAATGCACAGTTTTAATTAAAAAGCGATGTAATACAATTTCGCACTCATTATATTGACCCAAAAAAAGGGAGGGGAGAAATGGCTAACAACAAATACCAAGTATGGAGGAACATGAGTGATGGCAACTCATACATTGCTTATATACTTTGGAGAGTGTATCAGTTTGCTATATAATAAACTACTCCAAAACGCAGTAGCTTAAAATAGTATTTACTGCTGCATACAAGCCAAGGTTAACTTCTGGTGTCAGCTGGACCATTCAGATGTCTGTAACTCCGCTGACCTTGGTTATTCTTACAGTTTTAAGATTGGCTGCTCATCCTAAACAGCTGTAATCTTTCATCCTTTAGGAGGTTAGGTCAAGCTATTCATATGCCAGTGGCAGAGTTCCAGGAGAAAAAGTGGAAACTGCAAGGCCTCTTGAGGCCTAGGTTTGGAACTGGCATACCGTTCTTCTACATTCCGATGGCCAAAGCAAGGCACAAGGCGAGCCTATATATAGGGGTGGGTAAGTAGATTCTACCTCTGGTAGGAAGAGCTCCAGAATTGCATTTCAAAGGACAAGAAGAGATGGAGAATGATAGCCATTTCTGCAGTTGATCTGCTGAAGAGCAGCTTGCTGATATCTGGGAAAATTAGAGGTACTTATCTTCTGTGACTCTGAAATTCAACTTTTAGTATAGATTTTAGGGAAACTTTCACACATGGTAACGAGATCTACAAAAGGGTTTTTTGCAGCATTTTTTTAAATAGTAGGACTAAACAAACAAGTGAATGAATTAATTATGGCAAATTCCTAAAATAGATAACTTTTCAACAACTAAAGTAATTTTTTCTTTTTCTTTTTTTTTGTTAAAAGACAGAGTCAGGCCTGGTACAGTGGCTCATGCCTATAATCCTGGCACTCTGGGAGGCCAATGCAGGAAGATTACTTGAGCTCAGGAATTTGAGACCAGCCTGAGCAAGAGCGACACTCTATCTTTACAAAAAATAGAAAAATTAGCCGGGCATGGTGGTGCCTGCCTGTAGTCCCAGCTATTCGGGAGGCTGAGGCAGGAGGATCACAGGAGCCCAGCAGTTGTAGATGGCACCACTGTATTTAGAAATATTGAAACACATAAGATTAATATGGGAAAAAACAACAATGTTTCCTTAAACCAGCAGTAATCAGTTAGAAAATATATAACTTTAAACAATATGTCATTCAGAATAGCAACAAAGCTAAAATACCCTGCTATAGACTAATAGAGTATAAGATCTTTACAGTGAAAATAATATAACTTTGTTGATGGAATCAAGGAAGACCTGAATAAATAGAAAGATGCAGTCAGTTCTTGGATGGGTAGCCAGGGTAGTGAGACTCTGTCTCAAAAAAAAAAGAGAGAGAGAAAGGGTCACCTATGTCACCCAGGCTGGCCTCGAACTCCTGGGCTTATGTGATCCTCCCACCTCAACCTCTAGGATAGCTGAGAGTAAAGGCATGACCCGTCATGCCCAGCTAGTTTTATTTATTTATTTAAAAAAAAAAGAGAGAGAGGCCGGGCGCGGTGGCTCACGCCTGTAATCCTAGCTCTCTGGGAGGCCGAGGCGGGTGGATTGCTCAAGGTCAGGAGTTCGAAACCAGCCTGAGCAAGAGCAAGACCCCGTCTCTACTATAAATACAAAAGAAATTAATTGGCCAACTAATACATATAGAAAAAATTAGCCGGGCATGGTGGCACATGCCTGTAGTCCCAGCTACTCGGGAGGCTGAGGTAGTAGGATTGCTTGAGCCCAAGAGTTTGAGGTTGCTGTGAGCTAGGCTGATGCCACGGCACTCACTCTAGCCTGGGCAACAAAGTGAGACTCTGTCTCAAAAAAAAAAAAAAAAAGAGAGAGAGAGAGAGAGGCAAAATGATACGTAGCATTTGACAAAGCTGACTAGAGAGAGCGTGAATGTTTATTATTTTCTTTTTTGACATTGAAATATTTTATTGGCCGGGCGCGGTGGCTCACGCCTGTAATCCTAGCACTCTGGGAGGCCGAGGCGGGCGGATTGCTCGAGGTCAGGAGTTCAAAACCAGCCTGAGCAAGACCCCGTCTCTACTAAAAATAGAAAGAAATTAATTGGACAATTAAAAATATATATACAAAAAAATTAGCCAGGCATGGTGGCACATGCCTGTAGTCCCAGCTACTTGGGAGGCTGAGACAGGAGGATCGCCTGAGCCCAGGAGTTTGAGGTTGCTGTGAGCTAGGCTGACGCCATGGCACTCACTCTAGCCTGGGCAACAAAGTGAGACTCTGTCTCAAAAAAAAAAAATAAAAAAATAAAAAAATAAGAAAAAAAAAAATAAAAAAAAAGTAAAAAAAATGAAATAACGAAATATTTTATTAAAAAACAAAACAAAAAAACCGTGTGATTTGATTATACCAGACCTCTGCAGGCTTCCTATCTACTTTTGTCTGTCTTCACTGTGATTCTTTCCTTCTGTAATTGCCAATCTTGATAGGTGCCAAATAGTTATGTGCATTGAGGACCATATATTGTTCATGGGTTTCCTGATACAGGCATTTGCATTAGAGTTGCTCCCCTGTGTTCCTTTAGGATTGGGCGTATTGCTTTAATATGGGAAGCTTTTTATATTATAGCTTCCTTAAATGTTTGGATTTTTTTTTCTAGAAATGACCAAGCAATGGCACCTTAAGAATTTTTGTTTTGGGATACTTGGTCTTCCTTAGAGAGCTACCTTTTAAAATCAAGGGAAGAAGCAGCAGGAAGTTTTTAGCTACAAATAACAGAATACCTAACTAGAAGTATTAACATTATAGCTTCAACACCATCAGTTATTTTTCTCACGTTAGAAGTCCAGAGGTTACCTCATTGTAGCTTAGCAGCATCAGGGTTTTGGGTCAGCTTCTCACTGATTCTTTTGGCCTTCCCCTAATGATCATAGGATGACTGTTGTAGCACCAAGTTTCAGATCCTTACCTGGCAAGCAAGCAAGTGTACAATTTCTTTTTGTGCAGTTTTTTTTTTTTTTTTGAGACAGAGTATCGCTTTGTTGCCCAGGCTAGAGTGAGTGCTGTGGCATCAGCCTAGCTCACAGCAACCTCCAACTCCTGGGCTCAAGCGATCCTCCTGCCTCAGCCTCCCAAGTAGCTGGGACTACAGGCATGCGCCACCATGCCCGGCTAATTTTTTCTATATATAATAGTTGGCCAATTAATTTCTTTCTATTTATAGTAGAGACGAGGTCACGCTCTTGCTCAGGCTAGTTTCGAACTCCTGACCTTGAACAATCCACCTGCCTCAGCCTCCCAGAGTGCTAGGGTTACAGGCGTGAGCCACTGCATGCCCAGCCTTGTGCAGTCTTTTTATCATGATGGGAAATCTTTCCCAGAAGTCCCCAAGAGACAACCTCTCAGGAGGTATTAACCCAGACCTGGTTCATACCAGCACCCTGAACCAGTCACTGCAGAGGCAGTGGAATTCCCTATGCCTTATTTAGGTATACCTTATCCAAGGGTGCTACAGCCCCCACCTACAGAATCTAGGTCTTCCTGGTACCAGCATGGAAAGCGGAATGCCTGTGGGCTAGTCAGCCATCACTGTCTGCCAAAATGTCCACCTTAGAGTGAAAAACCAGTTTTAGAA
This sequence comes from Microcebus murinus, assembly GCF_040939455.1. Classification (NCBI taxonomy): domain Eukaryota; kingdom Metazoa; phylum Chordata; class Mammalia; order Primates; family Cheirogaleidae; genus Microcebus; species Microcebus murinus. The sequence continues at coordinate 109,371,310 of NC_134108.1, forward strand.
GGTGACGATCACTTTGTGCCCATTGAATTTTTTTTTGAGACAGTCTCACTTTGTTGCCTGGGCTAGAGTGCTGTGGCATCAGCCTAGCTCACAGCAACCTCAAACTCCTGGGCTCAAGCAATCTTCCCTCCTCAGCCTTCCGAGTAGCTGGGACTACAGACGCTCGACACCTCGCCTGGCTAATTTTTTGTTTCTAATTTTAGTTGACCGGCTACTTTTTTCTATTTTTAGTAGAGATGGGGTCTTGCTCTTGCTCTTGCTCAGGCTGGTCTCAAACTCCTGACCTCAAGTGATTCTCCTACTTCGGCCTCCCAGAGTGCTAGGATTACAGGTATGAGCCACCTTGCCCAGCCTCTGCCCATTGAAATTAAACAACAAAGCCAGAGTTCCTTATGGTAGGAGATCATTTTAGGGGCAGGTTCAAAGGGCCATCACTCACATTAGTGCCTTTGCCTGAACTTTAGTACACACACGGGGAGCCTACCAGAGGGAAGGATAGGATCACTGAGATCTCCTTGGTCAGTCCAGGCCTTTCTAGGTAAATACTTCAATCCCGGCCAGGCGTGGTGGCTCACGCCTGTAATCCTAGCACTCTGGGAGGCCAAGACGGGCGGATTGCTTGAGGTCAGGAGTTCAAAACCAGCCTGACCAAGAGCGAGACCCCGTCTCTACTAAAAATAGAAAGAAATTAATTGGCCAAATAAAAATATATAGAAAAAATTAGCCGGGCATGGTGGCACATGCCTGTAGCACCATGCCCAGCCTCCCACCGGGCACAGCTACTAGGGAGGCTGAGGCAGAAGGATTGCTTGAGCCCAGGAGTTTGAGGTTGCTGTGAGCTAGGCTGACACCACCACACTCACTCTAGCCTGGGCAACAAAGCGAGACTCTGTCTCAAAAAAAAAAGAAAAAGAAAAAAGAAAAATACTTCAATCCCAGTAGAACACCTCAAAGGAAAAAGAGAGGTATGTGTTTTTTGTTTGTTTGTTTTTCATTTTAAAAAGTAGGAAATTGCTCAGATTATTTTTGTTAATTAGAACTAAAGTGCTAGAATTAATAATGTATACTTTGGGCCGGGCGCAGTGGGTCACTCAAGGTCAGAAGTTTGAAACCAGCCTGAGCAAGAGTGAGACGCTGTCTCTACTAAAAGTAGAAAAAAATGAATTCCCCAACTAAAAATATATAGAAAAAATTAGCTGAGCATGGTGGTGCATGCCTGTAATCCCAGCTACTAGGGAGGCTGAGGCAGTAGGATCGCTTGAGCCCAGGAGTTTGAGGTTGCTGTGAGCTAGGCTGATGCCAGGGCACTCACTCTAGCCTGGGCAACAGAGCGAGACTCTGACTCAAAAAAAAAGAAAGAAAAAAAATGATAATGTATACTTTGAAGTTCAAGGAAGCATTCACCTTCATTCAGTTGAATAATTAAGAGCAATAGCTATTTTATTTAGAGTTCTCTTTACTAGCTAAGATGAGCTTTTATTTATTTATTTTTTAAGAGACAGAGTCTCACTGTTACCTAGGCTTAGAATACAAGGATGTGATCTTAGCTCACTGCAACTTTGAACTCTTGGGCTCAAGCGATCCTCCTACCTCAGTCTTCTTAGTAGCTAGTACTATACAAGCACACATTGCCATGCCTGGCTAATTTGTAAAATTTTTTGTAGAGCTGGAGTCTTGCTCTTTTGCCTAGCTGGTCTTGAACTCCTGGCCTCAAGTGATGCTCCCACCTCGGCCTCCCAGAGTGCTGAGATTACAGGTGTGAGCCACTGCTCCTGTCCAAGAGGAGCTTTTAAATAAAGACTCCTCTCCATTAGGGACATTTGACATATAGATTCAAATTGTAATTGCTTTCATACAATTTTGAGAAAAATAAGTCCATACTAGAACCCTGACTAGACCAAACTTACATATACCCAGAATCCAATCTTATCCTGAAATGTGTGAGCCAAATATCTGTCATATGTGGCCCTGACACCTATCCCAGCCTGCATGTAGAAATCATGTGAGAGGTAAAAATAGCCCACTCTCAGATTGCTTGTGGCAGGATTTGAAATAGAGGTAGGAGATGAACGTTGACCTCTGGGTGCAAGAGAATTGTGATAAAGTAAGATAGTTAAAGTGAAGTCTGTCTCAGAGGGCCATTGCCTGGGAGGAATCTTGCTCTGTCAGAACTATGACGTTAAAGACGTGAAATCCTCTTGCTGAAGAGGGGACCTCTTCCTAAGAAAACTGATAAATCTCAATTTTTAAAAACTGGTAAATATAGGAGTACTACTTTGCTTTTTCTATACAATTCTTAGTAGTATCATTTTAAGTAGAATTCTGCTGAGTAGATCTCCTAAGTATTAGGAGGAACCTGAAAGAAAGGTTAAGGGACAAATAAAACTATCATTAGCCAGGCACAATGGCTCATGCCTGTAGTCCAGCTACTTGGGAGGCTGAGGCAGGAGGATCACTTGAGCCCAACCTAGGCAACATGGCAAGGGCTATTTCTAAAAGAAAAAAATGTGTTTTTATATATTAGTTTCTACAACTTGAGGATTAATTAGAAGTAAAAATAAATGCCACTGAAATTTTGGTGTACAAAATAGCAGTATTATTTGATTTACACTAGACTTTATAAAATTACATCTGTTTCAGACAGAAACATGCTTTTATATTTTTTCCAACTGCTTCTGATGCAGTGAAATCATAGATATATGTTGGTGTTGAATGCAGAAATTACTATTTAAAGATTTAAATAAATTATATTTGTCATAATATTAAGTCAATTTGTATTCTAAAAGTTTAAAGATTATTTTCTAAGTTTCTGGTTTCTTTAAGAAAAAATATTTGGATAGTAGCTGCTAAAGAGACCACTCTCTCTGCTTTGCAGAGGAGAAAGTGAATGATGGCCTCTTAAATCTTTCCTCACTCCTTCCCCACTAGGCCCTTGCCTCCCCTGATAGCTGTCCTCCCAAGCCTGTTAGTGGAGGCCTGTGGCAGGAGCACAGGTGACATGTCTCAGATGACCTAAGCATGATTGGGCTGCCCAGGATTGGAATACAGAACTGGCTTTTCAGTCCAGGCTGGCCTGGCAGCTTGTCCCACTTATTCAGGCAGCTTCATCAGTTAATTCATGAAGTAGAAGAAGTATAAGCTAGCTAGTTTTAGCCGGCTATGGAGGGCAGTTACTTCTAAAAAGGGAGAGAAGCAATTTAATTAAGAGATGGTAGGCCGGGCGCGGTGGCTCATGCCTGTAATCCTAGCACTCTGGTAGGCCGAGGCGGGTGGATTGCTCAAGGTCAGGAGTTCAAAACCAGCCTGAGTAAGAGTGAGACCCTGTCTCTACTATAAATAGAAAGAAATTAATTGACCAACTAATATATATAGAAATGGTCATGGTGCATGCCTGTAGTCCCAGCTACACGGGAGGCTGAGACAGGAGGATTGCTTGAGCCCAGGAGTTTGAGGTTGCTGTGAGCTAGGCTGATGCCATGGCACTCACTCTAGCTTGGGCAACAAAGCGAGACTCTGCCTCAAAAAAAAAAAAAAAGAGAGATGATAGACATTTCCATTCAAGGAAACCAAAAACCACATGAGTGAATGGATATAAAATAGAAAAAGCAGGAATGTTGGCAAGAGAAAGGAATAGAATTCCTTGACAGATAAATAACAAAAATTAATTTCAAAATATGTCATCTAGGAATCTAGGCCTTTAAATCAGCTTCTGATATTTCCATTATTAAATATGTCTTAAGAATTTTTAATTTTTTTAAGTTTTATTTTTGAGACAGGGTCTAGGTCTTGCCCAGGCATGAGTGCTATGGCCCGACTGATCATAACTCACTGCAGCCTTGAACTCCTGGGCTCAAGCAATCCTCCTACCTCAGCCTCCTCAGTAGCTGGGACTACAGGCACAATTCTCTGTGCCTAGCTAATTTTTTTAAATTTTTTGTAGAGATGAGGTGTCTTGCTATGTTGCTCAGGCCAGTCTCAAACTCCTGGCCTCAAGTGATCCTCCCACCTTGGCCTCCCAAAATGTTGGGTTTATAGACATGAGCCACCACTCTCTGTTGCCTGGGCTAAAGTGTTGTGGTGTCAGCCTAGCTTACAGCAACTACAAATTCCTGGGCTCAAGTGATCTTCCTGCCTCAGCCTCCCAAGTAGCTGGGACTCCAGGCGTGTGCCACCATGCCCAGCTAATTTTTTCTATATATATTTTTAGTTGTTTGGATAATTTCTTTCTGCTTTTAGTAGAGATGTGGTCTTGCTCTTGCTCAGGCTAGTCTTGAACTCTTGAGCTCAAACAGCCCACCTGCCTTGGCCTCTCAGAGTGGTAGGATTACAGGCGTGAGCCACTGTGCCTGGCCTTACCCACTGAATTTGCCCCTCCTCTTGTCACTCTCTATCCATCAAATTGCTCTGTGCATTTCTCTCATAATACCTATTACTAACAGAATTATCATGTTTATGTTCTTGTTGATTTATGCTTTCTTGAAGTCCTGCAGGCTACTGAACTCTCTTCTGGCATATTATATACAGACAGCCAAGAACAAGTCAAACAAGAGTCTTGCTCCCATAGGATTTTGTATTCTAGCCTATTTATTGATCACTATACCTCTGGCACCTGTATTATTTTCTGGCTCAAATTAAGCACTAAATATATACTTTTTGAATGAATAAATAAATAATCATTACTTCAAAATATTTTTGATATGGCTTCATGGCTTGATTATCTCAGTCTGTTAGGCCAGCTTTGCAGCAGGGAGAGAGACCCAAGGAGATGAGAGGAATTCTCCCTCCCCAGAGTATGCCTTGCTGTTAGCAGTCTGTGACACATAGGAAACACTGGTGTAACCTCTATAGACCTGGAGTCTGCCCAAGTTGTGTCCTGTTGTTTTTTACGTATATTTTACAATCTGCTCAAGAAGATTCAGAATGAGACCAGCAATATAGTAGTGTCAATGTGTTAATTTTTCTTTTTCATTTTTCAGGCTGGAGTAAAAGGGACATTGGGAAGACTAGTTGGAATTTTTGAGGTAAGACTATTAAAATCTTCAGTACAAATGGTATCATATTAATAACCACAGATATTAATGTAGGAAAGGTGCCATCTCTGTTTCAGTGAGTTTTCGAAACAAAATAGCATCAGCAGAGACTAGCATGCTTTCTATTTTAAATCCCCATAGTATCCTCCTCCAAACAACTGGAATTGCTTTACCTATTGCTATCTTTCTTCCTCTCCTCCGAAGTTGGGAAGAAGGGTAGATAAATGTAGAGAAAATAGAGGAAAAATAGAAGATAATTAACCCTAGCAAAGCAGGAGAAAACACGGAAATAAGCCGTGGTAGAAGGCAGAAGGAAGTGATGAATCAGGAGTCATAGAGATGAGCGGGGTCGGTAGGAAAAGGGGGCTAGGTGAGACACTCAGCTCATTTTCCTTGCTGGGGTCACCAGAGCACAAGGCCCCTCTGTTGCCCACCCGTCTACAGTCTCTCCTCTCCTGGTGTCCAGCTGATTACGTTTACATGATGCCTTTTTCTTGCAAGCTCACAGCATTCCTGTGAAGCTGCATTTAGGGAAAGGAAGAGGAAAAACAAATGTAAAGATTTGGCTTTGAAAGTCTGTCCAGAGAACACATCCTCAAATCCAGGTGTGGTCTGTTTTAAATCATGTGCCCGTGTTTATAGGAGATAAAAAGAAAAAGGAATCTTTATGTCTTAAGCACTCTAGACATATGCGTAAGAGTATGTTTCATTTAAAAGTAATCCTACCTCTCTAAGGAGAAACTCTTCTTCTTTCTCTCTTTGTTCTTCAGAACCAGGAGAGGAAACACAGGACGTATGTCTATGTGCTAATTGTCACGGAAGTTCTGGAAGACTGGGAAGACTCAGTAAACATTGGTAAGTTGTTGTCAGCCTCAGAAGGGCTCCCCAAAACCAGCCCTTGCATTACTCAGAAACAGAAACAGGAGTCTAATAAAGAAATAATAGAAGGACATGTTTAATAATAATTTTGGAAAGCATCTATATTTTGAACTTGAGAAAGTTAGTATTTTGAAATGTTCAAATGGAAGCTGAAGGTGGGTGGTAGGTACGTGGTCAACAAACAGAAACATGGCCCATAAAAATAAGAAATATTGTTTCTGCTGGATGCAGTGGCTCACGCCTGTAATCCCAGCACTTTGGGAGGCTGAGGTGGAAGGATCACTTGAGGCCAGGAGTTTAATAGCGAGACCTGGTCTCTACAATAAATTTTTTTAAAATGTAGCCAGGCATGGTGGTGCACACCTTTAGTCCTGGCTACTTGGAGGCTGAGGCAGGAGCATCGCATGAGCCCAGGAGTTTGAGGCTGCAATGAGCTGTGATGATGCCATTGCACTCTAGCTCTGGACATAGAGCAAAACTGTGTCACAAAAAGAAAAAAAAAGTTTAAGAAATGTTTCTAAAATCAAATTAGATTCTTTCCAAAAAGGGTTGCACTTCTCTGCTTCCTAAGCAGATCTTGATTGAGGGCCTGCTGCTAGCCATGGGGACGGAAAGTGAGAGCAGGACCCTGGTCTTATTCCTCATGACACTCATTCCCGTTGTTGGAGAAAACTGTGTTGATCTGGTGGTGTGAGCCCCTCCAGAAAATCATTCAGTAGATGCAAAGTAGTGGAGGTGGTTTCCAGTTTTTTTTATGTTGCTCTTTTTGTACACCCAGTTTTCTCCCAAAGGAAAGGAGCCATTTTCTTTGATCTATTGCACGTATATCTTTTGAACCAAAAACTGAGGTGGTTTAAGTGGTTGGTGCATGGTTTAATTATTTACCTCTGAAGAAAAGTATATGATAGAAAAGTGTGTTAATTTCTGCTATAAATTGGCAAATGGATAAGACTCACTTGTCAAAACCCCTTTCTGTGTTGTTAGTGTTTGCCTTGTCATCATGCCCCCTCATACTATTAATCTGGGCAGTTCATGGCCCTTTGGCTCTTAATGCCTTTGTGTCTGGTGATAATGCAATATACTGAAGTAAATAAATTCATTGTGGGTCTATTCAAAACAGACTCCTTGACAGCCAGTGGAAGGGCCTGAAAAGGAGATAGAGATGAGTGTGATGTGGCCCTATCTTCAGAGCACTCTCAGTCAGGCGGGAGTCACACACTTGTGATACTGATTTTTAAGGTACCATTGTTCTGTTAATATCCAAACAAGGTTATTACCTTGTGCTCTTACTTCTAATGAAATAATCTAAAATATGAGCAATAGCCTATGAGCCTTCCTTTAGATGCTCTTCCTAGCATTATCTTACTAATGAAAAATTGCATCTGAAATGTACAACACAATGAATGACAAGTGAGTGAAGATACGTTCAACCAATGGAGTGTTATATAGCTGTTAAACACCACAGTTACAAAAGCTGTATATTATGGGGAAATGCTTATGAAATAGTGCTGGTGAATGAAAAAAGCAGGGTATAGTTACATATATACATATACACCCTGATTATTATGTATATATGTATATATATCAATATAGATATACATTAAAATAGGAAATTGAAATGGAAACCAAAATGAGGTACTGATTTTCACCTAAAGAATTGGCAGTCATAAAGAAAAGAGCGTGAGCCAGACACAGGGGCTCACACCTGTAATCCCAGCATCTTGGGAGGCCAAGGTGGGAGAATGGCTTTTGGCCAGGAGTTCGAGACCAGCCTAGGCAACATAGTAAGACCGCATGTGTACAAAACAATAAAAATAAAAAATTAGCCAGGTGTGGTGGTACATGCCTGTAGTCCCAAGACAGGAAGATCACCTCAGCCCAAGTATTTGAGACTGCAGTGAGCTATGATCCCACCACTCCAGCTTGGGCAACAGAGGGAGACCCTGTCTCTTAAGTAAAAAAAACAAAAAGGTAATGCTGGTGGGGTGTGGCAAGACTAACATTCTGACACACATAGGCAAGATTGGGGATCAGTATTGGAGTAGCCCTTCTGGAAAGCAGTTTAGTAGTATATAAATCAAGAGCCCTTGAAAGTTCAAATGCTTTATTCTTATAGTCCCGTGCTAGGGATCTTTCCCTCGGGGGTTAAAAAAAGAAAAAGATGGCTCACGCCTGTAATCCTAGCACTTTGGGAGGCCGAGGCGGGCGGATTGCTCAAGGTCAGGAGTTCGAAACCAGCCTGAGCGAGACCCCGTCTCTACCAAAAATAGAAATAAATTAATTGACCAACTAAAAATATATATACAAAAAATTAGCCGGGCATGGTGGCGCATGCCTGTAGTCCCAGCTACTCGGGAGGCTGAGGCAGTAGGATCGCTGAGCCCCGGAGATTGAGGTTGCTGTGAGCCAAGCTGATGCCACGGCACTCACTCTAGCCTGGGCAACAAAGTGAGACTCTGTCTCAAAAAAATAAAAAAAATAAAAATAATAAAAATAATAAAAAAAGAAAAAGAAAAAGAAAAAAAAAACAGAGATAAAGATTTTTTTAAAATCATAGCATTATTTATAATAATTAAAATTGCAGGCTGTTGATATCCAGTGATAGGGAAATGGTTAAATGAACGACAGTAAATTCATGCTAGATGTTATGACAAAATGCAGGCATTAGTTGTCATATTTTTAATTTATTTTTTATTGAGGTAAAATATGCATGTATATATAGTTTACCATCTTTACCATTTTTTAGTGTACCATTCAGTATAATAAATACATTATATTCTTTTTGTTCTCCTTTATTCTCTCCCTCCTCCCTCTCCTTCTCGGCCTCTGGTAACCAGTCTACTTAAATGTAATACTTTTTATAACATACAAAATTGCTTAAGAAACAGTGTGTGCTGGGCGTGGTGGCTCACGCCTATAATCCTAGCACTCTGGGAGGCTGAGGTGGGCAGATCGCTCAAGGTCAGGAGTTCGAAACCAGCCTGAGCAAGAGTGAGACCCCATCTCTACTATAAATAGAAAGAAATTAATTGGCCAACTATTATATATAGAAAAAAACTAGCCAGGCATGGTGGCGCATGCCTGTAGTCCCAGCTACTTGGGAGGCTGAGGCAGGAGGATCGCTTGAGCCCAGGAGTTTGAGGTTGCTGTGAGCTAGGCTGACGCCAAGGCACTTACTCTAGCCTGGGCAACAAAGACTGTCTCAAAAAAAAAAAAAAGAAGAAAAGAAAGAAAGAGAGAAAGAAACAGTGTGAAGTAAATAAGAATCAATAAAAAAGCGATTCATACTATGTTCCAGAGTCTCTTCAGGTGCTTTATATGTTAATTCTCAGAATAAACTTGTGAGATAGGTCCTACATGTCACCTCTACTTTATAGATGCGGAGAACAGGGCACAGGGAGGCTCAGTGACTTGCCCAGGGTTGCACAGCTCAGGGAGCCCGTGATAGGATCGGTGCCCAGCACGCTGGCCCCAGAGTTCCAGTGCCTCCCTCCCACGGCCCTCTAGTGGGGCCTGTCAGGGTTCAGAGCACCTGAAAGCATGGTCTCATTATAGTTGTTTAAATACGATTTATTTTCCAAGTATGGATGGGGAAAAAAACAATTGCACTAAGGTATTGAGAGTGGTCATTTCTGGCTTATAAGATTATGGGGCCAAGCATAGTAGTTCTGGGCCTATAATCCCAGGCCCAGAGGCTGAGGTAGGAGGATTGTTTGAGAGGAGTTCAAGATCAGCCTTGGCAACTTATTGACACCCTATCTCTAAAATAAAATAGAAACATTAGCCTGTTGTGGTGGCACGCACCTGTAGTCCCAGCTACTTGGGAGGATAGGTGGGAGGATGGCTTGAACCCAGGAGTTTGAGGCTACAGTAAGCTATGATTGTACCACTGTACTCCACCCTGGGCAACAAAATGAGACCCTGTCTCTTTAAAAAAAGAAAGGTACCTAATTGTATTCTTTATATTTTTCTGTTTCTCCAATTTTAAACAATATTTTATTACTTTTATAAGAGAAAAAAATAATAAAGGATTTAAAAACATACACTTGAAAATAGTAAAAAAAAATAGACTAAAAAGTTAAGAGTGATTATATTGAGATAATTTTTTCTTTTTAAAATATATTATGTAGATCAAGTGCTCCTATAAAAAATTTTAAAAATAAATAACTGATTATAAGCCAGCCATTCTAGTAATTCTGGCCGCTGGTGTTTGTGTTAATTTTCCATGCGGTGTGGATGCTGCTGGGCTTCGGGCCCTGGGGTGCAGCGGGGAAAGCCCAGGCCCTGGAGGGCAGGAGGAAACCACTAGCAGTGGCTCTCTCCGGAGAGCAGTTCTGCACAGTTACTCGTAGCTCCTCAGTGTCCAGATTTCCCACCTATTTTCTTCATTAGGCATTTTTATCATATTTGAAGCATATAAAATGTGCTTGCATCGCTTTTGTAAGAAAAATATAAGTAACGAATTTAATACATATTTAAAAAGTATTGAGGAGCATTACTTTAATGTTTTCTTCAATGTTTTCTCAAAAGTTCTAGGCTCATAAACCTCATTGCTTCCCTCTTATACTAACTTCTTTTTCTCTCTGCCTCCACAGGAAGGAAGAGGGAGTGGTTTACAATAGAAGATGCCATAAAAGTGTTGCAGTGTCACAAACCCGTGCAGGCGTCATATTTTGAAACGTTGAGGCAAGGCTACTCAGCCAACAATGGCACCCCGGTTGTGGCCACCACATACTCGGTTTCTGCTCATAGCTCCATGTCAGGCATCAGATGACTGAAGACTTCCTGTAAGAAATAGAAATTGGAAACGAGACTGAAGTGCAGACCTCCCTCCCACCCTGGCTCTTTCACTTCTCCTCACAGGCCTCTTCTTTGACATAAGGCATGATGGGCAGCAGAGAAAGGGTGTATTGATAATGTTGCTGTTTGGTGTTAAGTGATGAGGGTTTTCTTCTCTTTCTACCAAGGGGGGTGGGGGCTGGGTATGTAATTTGTAAGTGCTTTTGTGCATGATCTGTCCCTCCTTTTCGCACCCCTGCAGTCCTCTGAAGATAGACAAACAGTCTTCCCCCTGCCCCGGATTCTGAAGTGTTCCTGTTTGTCTCATCCCAGCCCTGGCTAGACATTTTTCTTTTATTTTTAATTTTTTTTTTTATTAAAAGATTCCAATGTGAGATGAAACTATTCAAGAATTTGTCCTACGATGTACTGTTTAATTTAGTAGGTTGGTCTTTTTCACTGCAGGATACATTTATCTACACATTATATATTGGACATATAATATGTAAATAAATGACTTTTAGAAAGAGGAATTTAACTCTTTATTTTTTCAAGTTTTTTTTTTTTTTTAATTTGAGTGTTTCTGGAATGGAGAGCCTCACAACTTACTTTTTTGTTGTTAATACTAGTGGCTAGGCAAGTTTTCCTGTCCTCTCTCTAGTCCCCAGTCATTGACTATAGTTACGTAGGGTTTAAGAAGAGTCCACCTACCTTCATAGTGCTCCCAGGACTCGTGGCCTTCTTTTCTCTAAGCTGTGTTTCCATGCCAAGAAAGAAACACGAAGAAACCTATTTTCTTTTTTATTACTAAGCCAGGAGCAAATGGCCTAAGTCCAGATCTGGAGAAACAATGCTAGAGATTGAATTCTGCCCTACGTGTTGGCACTAGGTTTGAACTTGATTCTTGAGATTACTATCTAAAAAACTGGAGTATCAAGCACCATTTCTATCCTGCTGGTTTAGAATCTTTTCCATAATGCTACTTATTGCTGACAACGACCTCTCTTCTTGTCCATATATGCCTTACACCGTGCTGAACTGAATATTGTCCTCGTGCTCTTAAGCATCCAACTGTACTTTGCAAGTGCAGCTACACAGGCCTGTCCCCACATTGGGTAACCACGTTAAGTTCCTGATAAGTACAAAGGGGGAAAGTCAGGTGTTTGCTTGTCTTTGTAATGTTGCAGCACTTGTGATTGCACCATGGAGCATGCTCAGAATATTAAACTGGTCTTCCACCAGGATATGAAAGGGCCATCTTCTGAAAAGTGCTATGGGAAGCCACGTAATCATTTACTAGAGTGGCCACAATGCATTGGCTCACTGCGGACTCTCTTGCTAGTTTTTGATACAGGTTTCATGCTGGCTTTATTTGCCAGTTGTATTGTTTAGTTAGGAAGCAAAAGGGTCTTGAGATCGGGGTAGGATTGGAGAGGGGAACACTGATTGATCCTGGCGTAGGACAGGAGATATGTCACTATACTTTTAGTGGCATCTCTTTTGTCAAAACATAGCCAAGATGTAAAGTTAAAATTGTAGTTCTCCTTATTTAAAAATCCTAATAAATACTGAAACTTTAATAAGTTTTTGCTCCTCCCTCCCACTAAAAGAAATATGTGTATCTGATAGCGCTGTATCATTTAGTGTTCAGCATTTGGGGAACATTAGTGGGTGAACTTTAAGTTTTGCTATCTACTCTTAGTTTGCATCCTCTCCTAGTCTTGAAACATAGAGCCAGAAAGCAGTTGTATTCTTGGGATACCATCATACCTCTGGGGGAGGAATTATATCCCTAAGTAAGGGTCCCAGTGGATAGAAATATGGGACTTGAGTCTGAACACCAACTGGCTGTTAAATATCCTACTTAAAAACGAACACACGGTTTCTTATTGCCTGACTTAGAGCATTCTATGGTTCTGTTCAAATAAAGGGGAAAATAAAACAGATTTAACTAAGCACTAAGTAGAATTCAAAAAACACATTCTTCTAGATAGATTCCACTTTATGGTATGGATTGAAAATGCTCTGTAGGAAAACAGTACTCTTAAAAAAGGAACTACAGCGTTAATAGTAATTTGTACACTTTGTAATGATCTGAGGATGTTTTGACTGGTCTAGCATAACAATATACCCCAAATACCCCAAAAAGTGCAGTTTTGATTGTTGTTGGCGTCTTTGGGTCAGGAAAGTAAACTGTGCCAAGAAGTATTTTTCAGTGACATGAATGGATCCTATTAATGCAGTTAACTGGAGAGATTGGCTGATGCTTTCTTAACTGACAAAAAGAGGCTTTGTCCCACACCGGAATTGTTGAAACCGTGCTATTTTCTATTGCACTCAGATCCTGGTGAGCAGGGATTAGTGTTTTTCCCTCTCTGACACCACAGACATCATGGCTGTCTTTACTGATGTGAAGTCACAGTCCTTTTGTGATAGATTAGTTAGACCCATGGTTGCAATAACCTTTATTTCCCCAAAGAAAATGAAAAGAAGCAAAGCACAAAATCTACCTTATTTGCAGAGTATTTCATTGGTACTGATTTGCCATTAATTCTACTAGTGCTGCCCTCATTCAGGCTTGATAGAAACAGGTTCCTGTGTTTAGGGCAGATCTGTAGCCTCTAGCTCACAGTGAGTTTGTGTGTCCTAGATTTGGGTTATTACTGGAGCATCCCACAAAGTCTGCCATACTCAGGATAGAAAAAGATAGCAATGGATTTTTTTAATTAAAATTTATTTTTAGTTTATAAATTGTAGCCATTGGGGAAACACCAGTGAGGTCAAGCAGTCTATTTGGACTAGGACTTAATCGTGTGTGTGTGTGTGTGTGTGTGTGTGTGTGTGTGTGAGAGAGAGAGAGAGAGAAGCGCGAAGAGAGAAGTGCGGGGGGGGGGGGGGCGGGCTACCAGGAGTCAACCATGTTAGATTTTCTGTAGCCTTCTAGAAAGAGTGCAGCCCATGAAACAGGAGTCTTGGTTTTTCTTATAACAAACATAACAGGATGGAACAGTTAATGAATTGACTGTTTTGTTTTTACAAGTGTCCACCACCCATCTCCCCTGCGTGGAGGGGGCTCCCTCACTGCTGAGACTAGGTTGAGCCAGGTGGGAGGATCGAAGAGGGAGAGAGTATCACCCCTCTGAGGCCGAGGAAGGCCTAGATGGTGACATTGCTGCAGGATTTCCACTGTCTGTGCTGTGCCGTGTCCCATGGCACAGGAAGGCACTTGAGGCCTTGCTTCTGGAGCCTCTAGAGAGCAGAGTAGGTCACTGCCCTCTGGGACTGTTTTGTAATTTTGTTCATGTTGCTACATAGTCATATTTCTTCATGGCAAAGAAATATTTTATTTTGATGTTAGGAGTCAGCCCTGTAAAATCTCTTAGGCTTGCTTAGAGGAAAAAAGTCAGCCATTGTGGTTTTTAAAAGAAGAAAAAGTTCCATGCAGAACTGTTTTTCCCTCTTTCCCTTTCTCTTCTCCACATATAGTGCTCATTGGAGGCTTCTGCTAAACCTCTTTAACCAGAGATGTAATAGGTCTTTTGTTAGACGTAGTACATGTTTCACGTATTGTACTTCACATATTACTCATTTCCATCTAATACTGTGTTAATACTTTTGTTGGAGTTACCATTCTCATCTTTAAAAAAAGAAAAAAAACAGGACTTAGCCCAAGCCACATTCACATTTTTAGTTCACAAAAAGGATTTAATAGCCACATGTGATTTTTGCCATAACTGTGTGGTTTTAGTATTTCTGGAGAAATCTCCATAGTGGGATTCATTTTTGCTTTAAGAGAAATGAGAGTTGGCTGTAATTGATAATATAGCTTCGTCATGGTCCCATCTACATTTCAGAAGATAATCCATATCTTTACAAAAAATATGACACATAGAGGACAGTTAACTCAAGCAGCTATGGGGCAGAGATTATTTAATGGTGATGAAATAATGCAAATGGCCCTTGTAACTCTTTTATATTTTTTTTTTTTAAGAGATGGGATCTCCCTTTATCATTCAGGCTAGAATGCAGTGGTATGATCATAGCTCACAGCAGCCTCAAACTCCTGGGCTCAAGTGACCTCCTGCTTCAGTCTCCTGAGTAGCTGCAACTACAGGTGGCACCATGCCTGGCTAATTTTTTTATTTTTATAGAGACGGGGTCTCGCTATGTTGCTCAAGCTGGTTTTGATCTTCTGACCTCAAGCAATCCTCCCACCTCAGCCTCCCAGTGTTGGGATTATAGGAAGATTCTACAAGAGGTCAGACCTAAGGCTTTGCAATTCATACTGCCCAGTTGAGGTGGCAGTCATTTATTCTGAGTCATGTTGGACGGAGCCTATTTCCTTGAGGCTCTGGGAAGCTTCCAGGCTATGGAGTTGTCCATGTTAGCTTTGCCTCCATCAGGGCACCCAGCTTGCATGGAGTGGGCAGGGGCGTACACTAGAGAGCCCTCTGTGCTCGGGTGTGCAATGATATCTCACTGTTCGGGAGAGCTCTGTTTCCCATGTCACTGTAAATGCGCCCTAAAGCAGCAGTGAGATTTTAAGAGTAAAATTTTTAAGGTAAAAAAAATTATAAACTGGAGAGCATTGACTACAATTCATAAAGGACACTACTGTCTGTGCATCAGGTTGACTTAAGGTCACCATAGGTCCTGGGAGCCCAGAGATTTCAGGCATATTCTCCTCTGGAGGCCAGCAGCCTTTCACTCCTGCCTCTAAAAGGGCAGCTTCACATTTTGACCATGTTTTGCGTTAGCCGTAGAAATTCTTGTCTTTAGCTGATGACCTCTTAGGGATGTGAGAAGCCTAATTGGAACATCTGAGAAAATATTACCTCTCACCTTCAGATTCAATAGTTTTGCTCCTAGTCCCCTTCAAAATTAATAAAGAGAGAACCCCATTTTGTGTTGAGTTAGGCACACTCCTTGAGCTGAGCCTGCCAGTCATGACTTTGGCTGTCTGCAACGTGAAGCTTTTGAAGTGAAAGAGGCGTGTCTCTCCCTTGGAACTTTGTTTACAGTGATAATTTGGTGAGCCCAAGCTTGTCTCAGAAAATGAGACTGTCCACATAGGGGAGCTTAAAGGCAGGGCTTGTTAATTCAGAGTTCAGCAGCCACGAGGGACTCTTTGGAGAAGAAAGACTTTTATGTAGAAGGTAGAGAGTCATTGCTTCTGTTCTTCCAGGAGTCAGTTGTTTAGTTATTTAGGATTTCTTTGGTTTATGTTCCCAGTTCTTAACCCCAAAACTTATTTAACTTCTTACTAGGAAACCACAGAAAAGCCACTTAAAAGCCTAGATGCAGGCTTCCAGCAGCATCGTCACTTTGCCAGGTCCATGATCACTGTGGTGTGCTGCTCATCCTCCCACTCACCCTGGCAGGCCACATGGGGATTCTGTTCATCAATCAGAGGACAGAAATTCTGGTCTGGAATAATTATCTACTAAAGCGCCTGTTGTCTATGGGTCTACCTTTCAGAGAACATCTCAATAGTACGATAAAATATCTCGGGCTTGAGGTTCCAGCCTGGCATTTAGATCGAAATCTTGGCCGGGCGCGGTGGCTCACGCCTGTAATCCTAGCTCTCTGGGAGGCCGAGGTGGGCGGATTGCTCAAGGTCAGGAGTTCAAAACCAGCCTGAGCAAGAGCGAGACCCTGTCTCTATTATAAATAGAAATTAATTGGCCAACTAATATATATAGAAAAAAAAATTAGCTGGGCATGGTGGCACATGCCTGTAGTCCCAGCTACTCGGGAGGCTGAGGCAGGAGGATCGCTGGAGCCCAGGAGTTTGAGGTTGCTGTGAGCTAGGCTGACGCCATGACACTCACTCTAGCCTGGGCAACAAAGTGAGACTCTGTCTCAAAGAAAAATAAATAAATAAATAAATAGATCGAAATCTTAAGTATTTATAACTCCTTGGGGGGTAAAAAGTCAGATGCTTCAATTCCAGTGCTGGGCCCTAAGACACCCCTCTCTGCATGGTAGGGTGAAGGGGTTCATCTTTGGGAAATCATTTTGTCAGTAAGATTGTCTAAAAATCCCTACAGGGAGTAATCCCGATTTGAGCCTGTCTTCTGAGCACTTTTGTGCTGAATTGAAAATGTCAACCTAAAGCAGCAATAGATCCGCATAGCCTCTTTCACCTCTTTATTGTCCCACCAGAAAAAAAAAAGGTTTTCAAATTAAACCTTGGTTTTTAACCTCCCTTTACTGTGGAAAAAGTTGTCACAATAAATGATCCAAAGGTTGGTTACTCAGTTCCAGCAGCATTACAGATACACGGCTTATGCCAAGGAAAGTAGAGGCTGCTACGGAGACGCTTGGGAACAGAAACAATGGATAAGTCTGCTCCACACAGAACATGCCTGGGAGCAGATCTGGAGCTGGTCTGGGAGAACTTCCAAAGCACCAAAGTAAAGGGAGGACTTAGAGGGCCTTTGCTCAGTGATCAAGAGGCTTGTGTCTTCCTAACAATACGAAGGAGTCCAGAAGGGAACCGCCACCTAAGCTACAGCTTGCCGACAGAAACCTGCCCTTTCACCTCTTCCCTTGTGGCTGAGAGCTTTTTTGCTCAGAATTTTTCAAGAGGACCCTCCTTTCAAGAATCTAATTTGCTGCCAGAGTTTTGTTAACGTCTGAGAACCTTACCCTTTCACTCCTCTCTGTGCCAGACATAGATGTGTTGCTGAGGGTGCAGGTGCACCAGGGAGTCCAGGGCCCAGTGTCGTCGTGTTGCATTAGTAGTTGGAAGAGTAATTGGTCAACTCTAGTGTGTAAGAAATAAGTATGTGGTACAGTTTTGTAAATGTCAGGTCTGTCCTATTTTGTGATCTGAAAACTTTTAAACTGGTTGGTAATCAAAGAAAAGGGTGGTTAGAATAGGTAAAATTTCAGTCAGTGCATCTGTCTTAAGAAAGATAGCTACTGGTTTCTCCTGTGCTTAATTAAGAGAGTCAAGGGCATTTGGAGATGTTGCACTATTGTAAAGTGAAATGAAGCAAGTGTCTCACCGTCTCAGGTGCTACAGAGAGAGGAAGCGGAAGCCCGGGAGTAGCATCTTCGTACTTGCTTTTGCCAGCGCAGCCTTCATTTCAAGAACTTTGTCTTTTATCTCATCCTTGGTAGGGGCGGGCTCTGAGGAGCCAGCAAGGCATCAGCTCCATTTGCTCAGCTGTGGTATGTGGTCCCCAAACAGCTAAAGCTTTTTAAGGGGTTTCTTCACTATGGTCACCTCCACTCTGCTCATCTGCCGTCAGCATCAGAAAGGTTAGCATTCTGGTTTTAGAACAGATGAATGAGATGTGTTTTCTCCCCTGTCGCAGGGGTGCCCTCTAAATGCAGTCTCCTCTTGGCCAAGTTCAACAAGTGTTTCCAGGGAACCCCTTGGACTGAGGCAAAGTAGCTATGTATTGAGTTTAACTTTCTCCAAAGGACAGTCTTTCCTGTCCCTTCCCCCAGTGCTCATCCATTTTAGCTAAGGCCTAAATGGCCAAGTTCAGTAATGTCTTCAGAAACTGAGAGCCAGGGGCCCATGTACCCCGGGACCAGCCCCGGGAGTCACACAGTGGCTCAGATTAGACTGCTGTGATCCCTCCAGAACCCTGGTGCTGTCCATTTCCATCAGGACCACGCAGGGAGAGCAAACAGTTCCTTGGACTACAGAGCGAGGGCATATGTACCACCTGTTTTTGTTGTTGTTGTTTATTTCCTTTGTTTTGAGGCAGGGTCTCACTCTGTTGCCTAGGCTAGAGCGCAGTGGCATCATCAAAGCTCACTGCAGCCTCCAACTCCTGGGCTCAAGCATGTATCGCCTGTTTAGACAGTGTGTTTTAGAATTATAGAAAAGGTAGAAAATGGATCAACCAACAGGCTGAGTCATTTCTGAAGAGAGTGGCAGAAATAACCCCAAATGAGCTCAACAGAACTGAGGGTGGTGCTTGTAGGGAAGAAGGGGTTGGGTGTGGCTTTTATACCTCTTGGCACCTGCTGTAAGGTTATAAAACGGGGGCTTGGAGTAATATTGCCCTTACCCCCAATCCAAATGCGTTCCAGGATTTAGGAACTACCAAACCCATGGGTGCATGGTCTTGTTTTCCATTTTCTTGTTGTTGTTTGTTTGGTTCCAAAACAACCTTGCTTGGTACCGCATGGAAAATCAAGCTTTTCTAATTGCCCACTCAGGGCCACCTGCCCAGGCTGGCCTCTTCCCCAGTGTCCCACAGCACTCCTAAGGAAGACTTTGGTGGTGCCCTCCAGAGCTGAGGGCAGGAGAATTTGTTGCCGAGAAGGCAGAAGGAAACTGAGTTTTCTTGTTTCCCTTTCTCAAGGCGAGTGTTGTCAGGCTTCTTTCACACCTGCCGGGGGTGCCCCCAGCCACACAGGCGGGTTGTGGAAGAGGGCTAAGAGAGGGGCGCTGGTCCAGCCCCAGGTTTGGCCCGAGACAGGTACACCGCAGACACCGTCCCAACGTTCCCTTTAATAGCAGGCCAGCTGTAGGTAGTCCTTCCCCTTCTTCACTAACGTGTCCCCTTAGGTGGTGCCAGCAGCAGAGGACAGACAGACCCATCCCCTGTAGTCTAGAGAGAGCTTTGGTGCTGCCCTAAAATTCCACCACCCCCATATCCCACTCCTTCATGTAAAAACAAATGCTTAAGCCTGTGAGCGTGCCATTCCTTTCTGTGTGTTAATCAGTTTCCTTCCATTTGAGCCATGTGGGAGGGAAGGGCATTGGAATTGTAGGTTGTAATCTTGTGCCAACCAATAAAAACCAGTATTTCACACACACCCCTGTTAGTGTCTGGTCTCTTCTTTCTAGAGGTTTCCCTTGAGTCCTCCGTATCAATCTTTTGGTTTTTCCCCATTCCTGTGCTGGATTCTTGGGAATTGCTATAGGGGTCAAGGGTGGCCCCGTGGATGACTTGCTATTCAGGGAGTTCCGGTGCAGGAGGCAGTGGAGAAGCCAGATGTGATCAGAACCAGTGTTTTGTTTCCTCTTGCCAGCCCTTCTGCAGGGTGCCCAGGGGGCACCCAAAGGAGCTGGAAGGGGAACGAGGTGAGCCCAGGAAGATAAGGAAGCATAGCATGAAGCTGCTTCCTGTGGGGGGAGGGGTCCAGAAGGGCTGGAGCCATTTGTTGACATATAGAGTAGGACTTGGTGGCAGAGGATGGGCAAGGGTCAGCAGTGGGAGAGCTGCGTTAAGTGAGCTGTGTCCTCCGACCCCAAGGTGGAAGGAAGAGCGTTTTGAGCCATGATGAAAAATAAAGTGTGAGGGGGTCAAAGTATGGAAAACCTCGAGAGCCAGGCTAAGGAGTTCGACGTTATGGATATGTCCCATGCTTGACTCCAGGCAGTCATGAGGTACCAGCCATGACGGAGGAGCTTGGAGAGGAACACTCGAGAAGCTGTTGTGATCTGTGTGTGAGGCTTTTCAGACTCAAGGAGTGGACCTGGGAATGCAGGGGAGAGAGAAGCGAGGATGAACAGCGTATCACGATCAGATAAACATGTCTATCCACCGAGACAGGCTGGCTTCCCTAGGATGCAACTTGGTGACATCACCACTTGCCAGGTTTTGTGAGCCGAGAAACCTGATGTGGTCAGTGGAAGAGCTTCATTTCTAGGACAAAACTCACATGAACCTAACTCACAAGACGCTAATGTATGTGCCCAAATGACAATTGGCTCATTCGTATGATGGTTAAGATCAAACCTTATCTGGTTAGTGTACTGGCTGCCTGTGTGCGTAGCCAGAAATAGGCAGAAGATTGGTCACTGAGCAATAACGGCCCGTTGACTTCATTCCACCACAGGACAAATTCCCTATCAGTTGGTCAGGATACCCCTAAAATTCTGATTCTACAGGATTCCTTTGTCTATCCCATAATGATCACCCTTCCTTCTATCAAAGAATTCTTTCTTTTGCTAGATTTAGTGAGTATGATGAGGCCATGAGCCATTATAGATGCTGATACAAGTGATACACTCAGAAGCCCACCAACTGGCCCCTCTAATTGGGATTTGGGTGTCCTGCAAACTCCCCACTGGCCCATGTCACATCATTATGGACCATTATAGAGGTGGCTCATCATAACATTTACTACATACTGATTATTCTTCATTTCATTTACAGAGGATGAATGCCAAGGTTGGGATCATTTTTCTGCAACTTGGCCTTCCAACAGTCTGAATGAGAAAGAGAAATCTAGAGACCCCTCAAAACTTTGGGCATAGATGACCAGAGGAAGTCAGACCAAAGGAAACCAGTGCAGCTCCTAACATTGCAGGGACCAGCACTGAACTTCTCTACCCTTTGTTGACGTGCCCAGTGGTAGCTCTGGCCACCAAGACAGCAGAATTGAGCCAGCAGAGTTCCTGCTCAGTCAGGCTGGCTCCCGTCTCCACAGACCTGATAAGTGTGCTCAAGAAGGCCTGGTGTTATAAGCCTTATTTCCTTTCTGGTTTCAGACAGATTTGAGCTGTGAAGGGTTTATTTTATCTTCTTGGTCTTGTGACATCCAGCTAACATCTCAGCATCTGAGGACACAGCATGAGGCTCCGTGTCCTGTGTTCTGAATACCAGCAACGTGCTAAACCCAGGACACACAGTCCTCATGGAGGCACCTGCTTGGGTGACAGATGGCATGAAATGGGAGAGGTGACAGTCTGGGGAGAGCGAGCCTTGGCGGTGGAATAGCAGGGGCAGTGGCAGAGACAGCTACAGTGGGAGGACCATGGAAGGATGGGATGCAAGTAGGGAGTTCAGAAAAGGGAGGAAGGATGGTCACTCACCACAAGGCTTCCTGGCGTAACAGAGGTGTGAATGTTGGAATCAGACCAGAGTGCAGGTCACAGTTCAGCTGTTGACAGACTCTGTGTTCTTGAACAAATTATCATCCTGTTCGGTGGGGAAGAAGTCTACTTTGCAGGATTGTTTTAAGAGTTAAATAAGTGAGGATGTTTTTGTGACACCAAAGTTTGGGTGTGATCATTAAATGATGGCACCTGTTCGGGAATGCCAAGGGCTGTGCTGTGTTTACTAAAGAAGACACATTCACTACAGACACAAGTAATCACAATGCAAAGTGATAAATGCGATAAAAGAAGCCCATGGGAGTGCCTAACCCTTTCCCAAGGGAGGCGTCATCTGAGAGGGCTCATAAGGGATGAGTGGTCCTCGGCCGCAGGGACAGCGTGTGTGAGGGCGGGGCACGGTGCTGGGGAACTGGGTTTGCTGAGTCTGGAACATGATAGTGACAGTGGGCAGGGAGGAGGCAGAAGCAGGAGGTGCCATGGGAAAGGTAAGCTGGGGTCAGGTGGCTTGGGCTTGGCAGGCTGCGTTTGAACTTTATTCCGCGTGACTGGCAAAGCTAGCAAAGTTTTTAAAACAGATCAGTGACTGCATCAAGTTGGGAATTTTGGGGCAATGATACTATCTCCCGAGTGTTTCTTGTGTTCTGGGCCTTGATGCTGGGTACTGCGTTCTCTGCTTTCCACTTAGTCTCTGTGGGCCTGCGGGCCAGTGGAGTGGAGGTCGTGGTAAAGGAAATGCAGGCTTAGGAAGCTGACTGCTTCGTAAAGGGACAGAACTAGACAAACGTCATTCTCTAAGGCACAGGGCAGTAGCCAGAGGAGCTGTGCCCCTGAGTGGGGAAAGGATGGTTCTTCAGTACGTAGTGTTGGTACAATCAACTAGCCAGGTGGAAAAAAATAAAATTAGATTCCTACTTCACACCATTCATGAAAATAAATTCACAAATGTGAAAATGGAGTCATAAAACTTGTAGAATAAAATACAGAAGTAACACATTCAAGGTAATAGAAGAACTGCAGTCAAACTAACGGGACTGACAGGAGAACTTGCCCCCTTACCCACTTGGCAGTTCTCTCTCTTGGTCACTTTACACTGTAGGATGGACCAGGGCAAGCAGGGCCCGAAGGTGGAGTGAGGAACGAGGGCTGGGACTGTATCTGGTCCCCAAACACCTGCAGGAAGGGCTGTGGAGAGGCCGAGGAACTCCCCCTGCTTCGCGCCCTCTCTCAGCCAGCAGGTTGGTCTCTGCTGACGTGCCGAGGCGCCGGCAGGCCTGTTGCGAGACACACTGCCGGGCACTCGACAGTGTTGATTGAGGGCGTGTGGTGGTCGCTGCACTTAGGTCAGTGTGAAGAGGCTGTGAATAAGACACTAGCAGTGATTGCTTGCGTGGCAGAGCTGGGAGGGTTTTAGGGATCATCTAGTCCGGGCCTCTGTTTAACAGATCTGGAAATAGACACAAGAAAAGGGACTTTTCATCAGTATTCTGGCTTGGAACTCTGAGTGAAGAGTACCGATCACTGGCCGTGCTGTAAGAGGCTAGCTGCTCTGTCTCTGGTGACATGAAAATGTTTTTAAAAATAGTTATCCCAGGCCGGGCGCGGTGGCTAACACCTCTAATCCTAGCACTCTGGGAGGCTGAGATGGGAGGATTGCTTGAGCTCAGGAGTTCAAGACCAGCCTGCGCAAGAGTGAGACCCGTCTCTACTAAAAATAGAAAAAATTAGCTGAGCAACCAAAAACAGAAACAAAGAATTAGCTGGGCGTGGTGGCGTGCGACTGTAGTCCCAGCTATTCAGGAGGCTGAGGCAGGAGGATCGCTTGAGCCCAGGAGTTTGAGGTTGCTGTGAGCTAGGCTGATGCCACGGCACTCTAGCCTGGGTAATGGAGTGAGACTCTGTCTCAAGAAAAAAAATGGTTATCCCTCTGGCCACCAAACTCTATCCAGCCAGTGCCAGGTGCAGACCCCAAGTCTATCACTCGACCAGTCACCATTAATGACTCCATTTTTCTTGTGCAGTGTCCTTCCACTGCAGTCTCCCTCAGAATGCCAACCCTGAATTCATCCATCCATTCCTGTCCCCTCCTATTTAAGAATTGAGGCTGCTCAGAGAAAAGCGTAGGGGCGCAGTGAGTTCATGCCTCCCCTCCACCTAGCCTCCAGTGCTGCCTGCCAGTGGGCAGGGACTACCACCTTGACTGGCCCAAAGGCTGCTTGTCTGTTTTCATCTGACTTCATTGACCCCTCGCCCCCAGTGTGTCCCTGGCAGCACTTCTGGTTGTCTTCCTACTCATAGCCATAGCTTTCAGGGCAAAGTGCCACCTCCTTAGATTAGTACCCAACATGTTTTATGAGTTGGACCCCGGCCACCTCACCAGACAAATGTCTTGCCGCTGCCTCATCCTTCTTTTTCCCCCAGCCTCATGGGACTTTTTGCAGTTTTGCAAATGTATCGTACGCCATTGCACTGTTTTACAATTCACATGTCCTGTGCCCTCCTTTGCGAAAGATCGCGGAGATCCTTCCCCCAAGCTAGACTGTGTGTCCCCTCAGACCTGCCCCATTCTGAAGCTGGCTTTGAAGGCAGGGAGAGTCTGTCTCCATTGCTGGCATCCAACAGAGGGCGCAGAGCAGGTACCCAGGAATGAAACGGGGATTGGAGCAAGCAAAGGGCCAAGTGGCATTCTGGACGTGTACACCACACGAGATGCCCCGTGTGCCCCTTGCCTCTCAACACTTCCCCACAAACACCCCTTCACTTCCCCAGATCTGGCAGCGAATGCAAGATGCCCTCAGGACCCAGTGCGGGAGATATTTGGAGCAGGTGGGGAGAGCCACAGCACACAGGTTCTTTCCTTCGGGCTAAGGGTGATATTCAACCAGTATGGCGCCCACTGGCCAGTCACAACAAGCATGTGACGTACTCTGAAGTCCCTTCCCCAAGTTTCTCTTCCTGCCTTGAGTCTGGGGAGGAGAGGGGAAGGAGAGAGGTGTTTTTTCAGAGGGAGGAAACCCAGAGTTCCTGTTACTCCCCTTATCTCTCAGATCAGAATCCTGTGAACTTTCCTAGACCTGGGACAGGAGCTAACGGGAGGCTGGTCACTTCCTGCCAGGCTTGTGCCTGGGACAGCAAAGGAAGCCAAGATTGGGTTGAGACTGAAATGAGGAGGCAGTGATGGGGATCTGCAGATCGCAGGTGGAGCGGAGGGAAATTTGTTTTGCTCAGAGCAAAATCTTTCTGAGGAAGTTGCGTGAACCAATTTACAAAACACTCTTCTATCAGTTGAGACAATTCCTTGAACACCTACTACCTGCACGGGGCCAGGGCCCAGGGTCTGGGCCTTCACCTCTGCCCCGAGAGCCAGCTACTTCCATCCCCACCTCATTGCTGAGGGAGCTGGAGCCTGGAGACCACGGGACGTGGTGGAAATCGGGTGGGTGTGGGGCAGGTTTGGAAGGCGAAGGAACGTCAGGACAAAAGATACTCTCTGGTGCTGTGGGGCTGGTCAGGGAGGGTTTCCTCCGAAGCACCTTCAGGACTCACTTACCCCGCCTCACGCAGGCCTTGGGGACATGCAGGCCCACCGTGGGCAGCTCATCCCCCGAGCCTTGGCCCTGCCCAGCTCCACTGACCCTGTACCCCAGAATGGAGCGGCACCTGAGGCTGACCTGGCCCCTGCTCCAGCCTCCCCAGGGGCTGATGGGGTTCCAGCTGGCAGAGGTGGTGGAAGAATGGCTGGAGCGAAGGCTTGGACGCAGGAAAACACAGGGTCTGCCCGGAAACACCAAGTAATTTCACACAAAAAGCGAGCCAATGTAGGAAAAGTCCTGGAAGGAAGCACCTTCTGGGGTTGGGACACTGTCATGGTGGTGGCAACAAGATTCCACTGCCATCTTGGTTCCTCCTCCTCAGTATGTCTCCCGTTTCCCGGTCCCTAGGGCTGTCTATGGACTTACCAGTCACTAATTCCATTACTTTGTTTATAAAATAATTATGTACTGATCACCACTGAGTTCTCCATTCTTTTTCTTAAGGCATTCTTTATTTATCACATTTTTTAAAAGCTTTATTGAGATATAATTAACAAACAATAAGCTGAACATATTTAAAATGCACAATTTGAGGTCTTGACCTGTGTTCGCCTATGAAACTATCACTACGACCGAGATAATAGACATATCCATCACCCCCAAAATTTGTGTCCCTTTTGCGATCCCTCTCTCCTGACCCACACCCCCAACCCCAAGCAGACACTAATCTGCTTTCTGTCTGGAGTTCTCTGTAAATGGAATTATACATCAAATTTTGTGTATGTTGCGAGGTATAGATCCAAGTTGATTGGGTTTTTTTACATGTAGATATTCAATTGTTCCAACACTATTTGCTGAAAAAGCTATCCTCCTATTCCAAGTTTGCCAAGTGTCTTCTTTTTTTTTTTTTTTTTTTTTTTGAGACAGAGTCTCGCTTGTTGCCCAGGCTAGAGTGAGTGCCGTGGCGTCAGCCTAGCTCACAGCAACCTCAAACTCCTGGGCTCAGGCAATCCTTCTGCCTCAGCCTCCTGAGTAGCTGGGACTACAGGCATGCACCACCATGCCCGGCTAATTTTTATATATATATATATTAGTTGGCCAATTAATTTCTTTCTATTTATAGTAGAGACGGGGTCTTGCTCTTGCTCAGGCTGGTTTCGAACTCCTGACTTTGAGCAATCCGCCCGCCTCGGCCTCCCAGAGTGCTAGGATTACAGGCTTGAGCCACCGCGCCCGGCCTGCCAAGTGTCTTTATCATGAGTGTTGAGTTTTTGTCAAATGCTTTTTCTGCCTCCATTGAAATGATCAGATGGGCAGTCTTGTTCCCACCATCATGTGGCCTAGGCTCATCCTTGCCAGGCTGGCCCAACGTGCCCGGACCCCACCATTCACTACCCTTTGAAGCCTCAAGTCACTCAATGTCCCTAATTCCAAAATGTAACTAATGACATTTACCTCATAAATAAGACTATTAAGTAGATTGAAAGAAAATACATGGGAAATGTTAGTGTACTGTTGTCCACATTGGCCTGTTAATGTATGACATCGATTTTCTTATATTGAACCACCCTCACATTTGTGGGATAAATCTCCTTTGGTCATGGTATATAATCCTTTTCAATGTGCTACTGTATTGGATTTGCTGTACCAGTTTGCTGTAATAGTATTTTGTTGAGCAGTTTTGTATCTATATTCATAAGGAATTCTGGTCTGTAGTTTTCTTGTGCAATCTTGTTCCCTGGCTTTGGGATCAGGAGAATGCTGGCCTCACAGAATGTGCTGGGAAGTAAGCTCTCCACTTCTGTTTTTTGGAAAAAAATTTCAGTAGGATTGGTATTCATTCTCTAAATGTTTGGTAGAATCGACTGGTAAAGACATTCTGGTCCTAGACTTTTCTTTGTTGGGAGGTTTTTATTACTGATTCAATCTTTTAACTTAATATAGGTCTGTTGAGATTTTCTATTTCTTTTAAAATCAGTTTTATAAGTGGTGTGTTTCTAGGAATTTGTCCATTTCATCTAGATTATCTTATTTGTTGGCATGCAATTGTTCATAGTGTTCTCCTATAACCATTCTAATTTCCATAAAGTCAATAGTAATATCCCCAGTAGTAATGTTTCTGCTTTTATTTCTAATTTTAGTTACTTGCATCTTCTCTTTCTTAGTCTAACTAAAGTTTTGTTAACTTTTTTGATCTTTCAAAGAACCAACTTTTGCTTTCATTGACTCTGTTTTTAAACTCTCTATATCGTTTGTGCTCTAATCTTTATTGTTTCCTCCCTCCTTCTGGCTTTGGGTTTAGTTTGCTCTTCTTTTTCTAGTTCCTTAAGGTGTAAAGTTAGGTTATTGATTTGAGATCTTTAGGCAATTACAGCTATTAATTTTCCTCTGAGTACCACTTTTACTACATCCTGTAAGTCCTTAGTATGTTTTCAATGGTTTAAAGTATTTTATAATTTTTTTGGTTGTTTCCACTTTCTACATATTTGCAAATTTTCAGGTTTTTGTTTTTTTTGTTTTTGCTTTGTTTTAAAGACAGGGTCTAACTCTGTAGCCCAGACTGGGGCATAGCAGCACAATCATGGCTCACTGTAACCTGAACTCCTGGCTGGTCTCAAGTGATCTCCCACCTCAGCCTCCCAAAGTTCTGGTACTACAGTTTTCTTTGTGCTATTGATTTCTAGCTTCATTCTGTTGTGGCCAGAGAAGATACTTTATGTGAGTTCAGTCCTTTAAAATTCATTGAGAATTCTTTTATTTCTATGTTAATAAGGGATTTTGGCCTGTAGTTTTCTTTTGTGTCTTTGTCTAGCTTTGGTATCAGGGAAATTATGAATTAGAATAAGTTTGGAATTACTCCTGCCTCTCATTTTTTTGGAATAGTTTGAGAAAGATTGAAATTAATTTTCCTTTAGATGTTTAGTAAAAAAATTTACCAGTGAAGTCATTTAGTCCTGGGCTTTTCTTTGTTGGGAGGTTTTTTAATTTATTAAGATTTGGGCCATGTGAGGTGGCTCACGCCTGTATTCCTAGCACTCTGGGAGGCCGAGGCAGGAGAATCACTTGAGCTTATGAGTTTAAGACCAGTCTAAGCAAGAGCGAGACCTTGTCTCTACCAAAAATAAAAAAATTAACTGGGCGTGGTAGTGTGCGCCTGTAATCTCAGCTACCAGGAGGCCGAGGCAAGAGGATTACTTGAGCCTGGGAGTTTGAGGTTGCAGTGAGCTATGATGATGTCACTGCACTTTTCCTGGGACCAAAAGAAACTGTCTCAAAAAAAAAAAAAAAAAAAAAACAAAGATTTTGCTTTGTGGCCTATGGTCTATTGTCTATCCTGGAGAATGTTTCACATGCACTTCAGAAGAATGAATGCTGCTGTTGGGTGGAGTATTCTGTATATGTCTGTTAGGTCCAGTAGGTTTATGGTATTTTTCAAGTCCTCTATTTCCATCTTCTACCTAGGACATTCCATTCATTATCAAAAGGAAGGGATTAAAGTCTCCAACTATTATTTCTATTTCTAGACAAATACTGCATGTCCTCACTTATATGTGGAATCTAAAACAATCAAACTCATAGAAGCAGAGAGTATACTGGTGGTCACCAGAGGCCACAGGATAAGGAGAATGGGAAGATGTTGGTGACAAGAGTCCAAAGTTACACTTAGACAGGAAGAACAAGTAAGTATTTAAGGAGGTAGATATGTTAATTAGCTTGATTAAATCATTCTACATGATATACATATATTATAACATCACTTCATAACCCATAATTACATATGATTATAATTTATCAAAAAAAATAAAATTTCTTTAAAAATAAAAAGTAATTAAATAAATTTGGGAGGCTGAGGCGGGAAGATCACTTGAGGTCAGGAGTTCGAGGCCAGCCTGGGCAACACAGCAAAACTCTTTCTCTACAAAAAATAAGTTTTGGCCGGCGCGGTGGCTCACGCCTGTAATCCTAGCACTCTGGAAGGCCGAAGAGGGCGGATTGCTCAAGGTCAGGAGTTCGAAACCAGCCTGAGCAAGAGCAAGACCCCCATCTCTACTATAGTAAACAGAAAGAAATTAATTGGCCAACTAATATGCATAGAAAAGATTAGCTGGGCATGGTGACGCATGCCTGTAGTCCTAGCTACACAGGAGGCTGAGGCAGCAGGATTGCTTGAGCCCAGGAGTTTGAGGTTGCTGTGAGCTAGGCTGACGCCACAGCACTCACTCTAGCCTGGGCAACAAAGCGAGACTCTCTCTCAAAAAAAAAAACAATGTTTTTAACTTAGCCTGGCATGGTGGTGCATGCCTCTAATCCTACCTACTAGAGAGTCTGAGATGGATCACTTGTGCCCAGGAGTTTGAGGCTATAGTGAGCTATGATCACACCACTGCACTCTAGCCTGGGTGACAGAGACAGACCCTGCCTCTAAAAAAAATAGTAAATAAATAAAATAATGCTGCTACAAACATTTTTGTATACATTTATGGAGGGCATATATTTTCATTTTCTTTTTATGGGTGTGAAATTGATTTATCATTACTAGGTTCATATTTAAAAGTATAAGAAAATTTTAACTGTTTTCCAAAGTGGTTGTACCATATCACACCACCATTAGTTAACACATGAGAATTTAAGTTATTCCCCATATTCTAAAAATTAAATCTCTTTAATTCTATCTAAAAGAAAAAAAGTAAACTATTTCTTCATTTCTGTCAGTATTTGCTTCATATATTCTAGGACTCTGTTGTTTGATGCATATATGTTTATAATTGCTGAATCTTCTTGAGGAATTGATTCTTTTATCAATATAAAATATCGTTTGTCTTGTGTGGCAATTTTTGACTTAAAACGTATTTTGTCTAATATTAGTATAGCCATTTTCGCTCTTTTGGTTACTCTTTGCATGAAATATCTTTCTTCATCCTTTCACTTACAACTTATTTGTGTCTTTAGGTATAAAGTGAATCTGTAAAGCAACATATACTTGAACTTTTTGTATTAACCATTTGAATCTGAGTAGCTTGGACTACAGGTGCATACCGCTGTACCCAGTTTATTTTTAATTTCTTGAGGAACTTCTATATTGTTTTCCATAGTGGCTGCACCATTTTACATTCCTACCAACAGTGTACAAGGGTTCTAATTTTTCCACATCCTTATCAACACTTGTTATTTTCTGGTTTTTAAAAAATATACATATTATTTTTTAAAAAAATAAAAAAATATTTTTTATTTTGAAATAATAAAAAAAATTTATTATTTTGAAATAATCCATCCTAATGGGTACGAAGTGGTATCTCATTGTGATTTTGATTTGCATTTCCCTAATTATTACTGATGTTGAACATCTTTTCATTTGCTTATTGGCCATTTGTATGTCTTCTCTGGAGAAATGTCTATTCCAAGTCCAGTTGGATCATTTCAAAATTCATTCCAGGTGAGCACCATGGTACATGCCTGTAATCCACAGGAGGCTGAGGCAGAAGGATCACCTAAGGCTCAGGAATTAGGGGCTGCGGTGCACTCTGATTGTGCCTGTGAATAGCCAGTGCACTCCAGCCTGGACAACAGAGCAAGACCTCCTCCATCTCTAAGATAAAAAAAAATAAAAATAAAAAAAAATCCATTCTGCCAATCTCTCTTTTGAGTAGTAAAATTTACCTAATATAAATTTACCATTTTAATCATTTCTAAGCATATAATTCAGTGTCATTAAGTATATTCACAGTGTTGTGCAGCCATATCCAATCACTCTTTTAATTGGTGCATTTAATCCATTTACATTTAATGTGATTACTTATATTGAAGGACTTACTTCTGCCATGGTATTGTTTTCTATATGTTCTATCTTTTTGTTCCTCAATTCCTCCAATAATGACCTCTTTTGTGTTTGATTGACTTTTTTTCTAGTGCAACATTTTTAATTTCTTCTTCATTGTCTTTTCTATATATTCTTTAGTTGTTTTCTTAGTGGTTATCATGAAGATTACATTAACTCCCTAAAAAAAACACCCTACTTATTGTCAAAAACCATGGAGGCCAGAAACCAGTGGGATGATATATTTACAGTACTAACAGGAGGAAAAAAACCCAGAAAAAACCCTGTCAACCAACGGTTGTATATCCAGCAAAACTATCATTCAAAATAGGCCGGGTGCGCTGGCTCACGCCTGTAATCCTTGCACTCTGGGAGGCTGAGGCGGGTGGATTGCTCGAGGTCAGGAGTTTGAAACCAGCCTGAGCAAGAGCGAGACCCTGTCTCTACTATAAACAGAAAGAAATTAATTGGCCAACTAATATATATAGAAAAAATTAGCCGGGCATGGTGGTGCATGCCTGTAGTCCCAGCTACTCAGGAGGCTGAGGCAGCAGGAGCCCAGGAGTTTGAGGTTGCTGTGAGCTAGGCTGACTCCATGGCACTCACTCTAGCCTGGGCAACAAAGCGAGACTTTGTCTCAAACAAACAAACAAAAAAAAAAATGAAGGAGAAATTAAACAGATAATTCCAGATAAACAAAAACTAAGGCAATTTATTTCTAGTAGACCTGCTCTACAAGAAATGCTAAAGGGAGTCCTTCAGACTGAAATAAAGGGCACTGGATTATAACTCAAAGCCATACAAAGAAATAAAGATCATTGGTAAATGTAACTATATAGGTAAATATAAGATGTATGTATTGGCTGGGCGCGGTGGCTCACGCCTGTAATCCTAGCACTCTGGGAGGCCGAGGCGGGTGGATTGCTCGAGGTCAGGAGTTCGAAACCAGCCTGAGCAAGAGCGAGACCCCGTCTCTACTATAAATGGAAAGAAATTAATTGGCCAACTAATATATATATAGAAAAAATCAGCTGGGCATGGTGGCACATGCCTGTAGTCCCAGCTACTTGGGAGGCTGAGACAGGAGGATCGCTTGAGCCCAGGAGTTTGAGGTTGCTGTGAGCTAGGCTGATGCCACGGCACTCACTCTAGCCTGGGCAACAAAATGAGACTCTGTCTCAAAAATAAATAAATAAATAAAATAAAATAAATAATAAAATAAAATGTATGTATTATTATAAATAATACGTAGTATTATATTTTTGGTATATAACTTTTTGTTTCCTATATGATTTAAAATAAATGCACAATTATAAATCTATGTTAACATAACCACAATATATAAATTTGTATCAATAGCAACATAAAGGGAAGGACAGAATTGGAGTAATGTAAAATTGAGCTGGTATCTATTCCAACCGATTATTATAAATAATTCTTCCTCTTCCTTTTTTTCCTCTTCTTCTTCCACTTCCTCTGCCTCCTCCTCCTCTTCCAGATGAAGTCTCACTATGTTGCCCAGGATGGCCTGCATTTTGCCTACGTTGCTAAATTTATAGGCATAAGGTTGCTCCTAATATTTCCTAAATAGTCTTATATTATCTGAAGAACCTGTAGTAATGTCTCCACTCTCATTCCTGATATTTGTGTCTTCTTTTTTCCTGATCAATCTGGCTAGAGAGCTAGAGATTTATAAATTTTATTGATCTTCTCAAGAAGCACCTTTTGGTTTCATTGATTTTGTTTTCCTGTTTTCTAATTTTTAAAATTTCTGCATTGGTCTTTGTTATTTCTTTTCTTCTGCATGTTTTGTTTTTATTTATTTTTTTGTGACAGGGTCTCACTCTCTTGCCCATGCAAGAGTGCAGTGGCATCATCATAGCTCACTACAACCTCAAACTCCTGGGCTCAAGCTATCCTCCTGCCTCAGCTTCCTAAGTAGCTGGGACTATGGGTGTGTGCCACCATGGCTACCTAATTTATTTAATTTTTTTTGTAGAGACAGTCTTGATGGTCTTGAACTTCTGGGCTCAAGCATTTCTCCTGCTAGGATTACAGGTGTGAACCATTGCACCCGGCCCATACTTTGGTTTTAAGTGATAGTTGAGGTCATTGACATGAAACCTTTCTTTCTTTCTTTTTAAATAGAGGCATTTAGGGCTAAAAATTTTCTCTCCATTTTAGATACATCCCACAAATTCTAATATGTTGTTTTCATTTGCATTCAGTTTAGAATATGCTTCCCACTTTCTTGTGGGGTGAAGACCAAGCTCTGGCAGCAGCCTAGGGTGGGTGGTCTCCCTATTCTCCAGACTCAAAGGCCTGAGAGCACCAGGAGATCCACCTGGAGTTCCCAGACTCAGGCATATCTTTTATTCCTTTCCCTCTATCCGATTCCCCGCTACAGCCAGTGGGTGGTGTCTGGAGGCAACAGAGCAAAGTTCCCATCTGCCCTCTGGTTTCCAGTTGGGTAGGCCTCTGCATTAGACTGGCCTTCATCCAACCTTCTCTGGAAGGGGCTGAGGAAACCTAAGGCCAGACCAAGTGACCCTCATGTCCCCACCACTGGCTGCCTCTAGCTAGTAGGGCCTGGCTCCCAGAACCTCACACATACCCCTAAGGGTTTCTCTGGCAAGAATAAAAAACAGGGTGACCTAGGTCATACCTTTTCTCCATTACCACCTGATGACCCAGGAGGGCTTTAGCCTGCTTCAGCTGCCACAACCTTGATGTTCTTGGATGGTTTCCATCACCTGGCAGTGAGGGGTTTTCCCAAACCTGTGTGATTTTGGAGGTTAGAGGGGTAGAGGAAGGCCTGCTACAAAACTATACACACACACGTATATAAATGATACATAGGTGTATGTACACACGATGTTTGAGGTAACTGTAGATTCACATGCGTTGTGAGAAATAACACAGAGATCCCTTGTACGCCTTGCTTAGCTTACCCCTTGGTAACACTTGGTAAACACGATCACAACCAGGAGGGCGACGCTGGTAAACGCCACCAGTCTTACCCAGATTTCTCCGTTAAGTGTGTGTCATTTTGATGATCACACCACGAAAGCTCCGACCCAAGTTTTGCGATTTAGCAAGTTCCCTGTGACGCAGAGGAACTTCGCCCCCTGCTCCGACGGCGTACCCCGAGCCGGAAAGGCGACCAGGAGGAACTGGCGTCCAGGGCGCTCCGTGCGGGCGCTCACCCAGGCCTCATTCCGCCCTCACAGCAGCCTGCTTCACAGACGGGGACGCTGAGGCGCGGGGCTGGGGTCCGTGGCTCGGCAGGAGCGCGCCCGCGCCCTTGAGCGCAGCCGGGGCCTGCCACGCGCTGACGGAGGCCGCGCGCTGGGCCTTAGAGCGCGTCGGCCCGGCACCCGGGCCTCCACCGCGACACGCCTCCCACGACCGCGCTCGCGAGCCGGGGCGCTCGGCCGGCCCGGGGCACGCCGGGAAGGCGCGCGCCCGCCCCGCGCGCTCCCCCGGCGCTGCGCGGCCCTCGGCTGCCCCCTGCCGCCGCGGGGAGGCCCCAGCGCGGCCGCGCGGCCCTCGCGCCGCCGTCCCTCGCCTCCGGATTGGCGGCTCCAGACGACGCCGGGCCGCCCGCCTCCTGCCCCTGGATTGGCCGCGCCTGGCTGCCGAGGCCCCGCCCATTTCCCCGGGTCCTTTGATCACGCGCCTGCCGGCTCTTCCGGGGCCCCCGAGCCAACCGAGGGCGTTGCTGTCCGGGCTGCAGCGGCGGGAGGTAAGGCATGGCCAGGTCGGCCGGGCTGCAGAGCGCCGCACGGGTCCACGCCTCGGGGTGCCGGGACGCCAGGATGTCCGGGCGCAGGGCGGCCCCTGCGCGATTCCCCAACACCCCCGTCCCCGGCCTGATCCTCCCAGCGCCGTGGGAGCTACCTCCTGTCTGCCGGCGCTGGCCTGCACCCTAGGAGCGGCCCTCCCCACCCTGGCATACCCCTCGGCCTGGGACGGTGAGCGTGCGACTGGGGACGGGCAGCCTGGTGCCCCATGCCACACGGACACGGGGTAGGTAGCTCATACCTCGCCCTCTGATGGAGACCCAGGCGAACCCGGATCCGGGACCTTGGGCCATTTACTTGCGGCTGCCCCAGGATGGTCTCCTTGCTTCCCTTGGTGGGGCTGACCCTCTCCACCTCCGCCTGTCAGCTCGGCCGGGAGAGGAGGGACCTGGGCGGAGCCCCGGGAGGAAACCGGAGGGAGGTGACATCATCTCGAAGATACAATCCAGCTTTACTCACTTGTGTCCACCATGGCACACGAGACCCATGGTGGAGTGTTCGGACTATATATCTGAGGTGACACCAGCGACAAGGAGGGCATAGAGCCCATGCTTGGGGCCCATGGCCTGAAGTGTGGGATTGGACCAGGACGGACGCCGGCTCCTTCAGATGCTCCCACCTCACCCCTCGGCTGCAGTGCAGGGCCTTCCTGTGTTGCCTGACCTCTCCTTTCTGCTCCACTGGATAGGGGCTGGTGACCCGGTGCCCCAGGAGGTCTGGGGCAGGTGCTGGGAACCTCACCTCATCTTTCCCCAGAAGCGGAGACCTGCATGTTTGGCCTCCATCTGATGGAGGGAGAGGAGCTAGCCAGGACTCAGGCCGGGATCAGAGATTTCCCCTGCCCCCTCCTTCCACCCACGATCTGCTAAGAGTCACTGGAGGGTTACAACCAGTCCTTTTACCTGGAGGAACTTCTTCCCAGTGTTGACCTGGGACCAGTTTTCATAGATGTCCAGCCTTGGGGGAGGGATCCAGAGGCTGGATGTCACCCTGGGTGCAGTCAGTAACCTCCCTTCCTCCTCCCCAGGGAGCCCACTGGAGGCGCCCTCCCGAGGCACCACGGCCCATGCTGACCACCCAGCCCTCCGGCTGCCGATGTCATGAGTAACACCACAGTGCCCAGTGCCCCCCAGGCCAACAGCGACTCCATGGTGGGCTATGTGTTGGGGCCTTTCTTCCTCATCACCCTGGTTGGGGTGGTGGTGGCTGTGGTAAGGAGCCCCCACATATGCACGTAGAACCACACCTTTGCTGTGGCAGAGGCTCGGTGGGCCTGGTCTGGCCGCAGTCTCAGCTGTCCTGTGAAGGATGTGGAGGCGGGCCCCTCTGGCTTGGGCCTTCCTGGGCTCAGCAGCCTCCACAGTGCTGTGTCTCTGTTCCAGGTGATGTATGTGCAGAAGAAGCAGCGGTAAGTATCCCTGACCCCAGTTCTACTCCTGGCCCCCACCGTGTTCTGCTTACATTTCTTCCCATGGGATTGGAGTTGTCTGTTGTAAGCTGTCCCTCAGCCATCCTGCTACAAGCCTGAAATTTGTTTTCCCTGCCCAGCCTCAGTTTACTCACTGGGGAGAGGCCCCTTTATACAATCAGGCTTGTATTTTTTGAGCCACAGTATGACCCAAAAGGCACCCACTGGAAGTGCCCCTCTGTGGGGTAGGGAGTGGAAACCAGGCAGGCAGGTCTTTGATGAGGGTCGTGGAGTCCCCTGGGCTGAGCCTCCTCCTTGCTCCCCAGGGTGGACCGGCTTCGACATCACCTGCTCCCCATGTACAGCTATGACCCTGCTGAGGAGCTGCATGAGGCCGAGCAGGAGCTACTTTCTGATGTGGGAGACCCCAAGGTGAGCGCTCTGGGGGTGCAGACTCAGGCAGAGGTGGGGGCAGCCCTGTTCCCACCCACTCTCCTGTACTGGAACCAGAGCCCTCAGTCGCCCCGACTTGGGCTGTGACCATAGCGAGTGCCTCTCCAAGTGCTTCGGACTCCCAGGGGCCAGAGCCCAGCCTTGTGGTGTGGTCTCAACAGGTGGTACACGGCTGGCAGAGCAGCTACCAGCACAAGCCGATGCCCTTGCTGGATGTCAAGACATGACCCGACACTTAGCCCCAGCCTCCAGAGCCTGAGGGTCTTGGGATGTCCAGGGCCCTGTGTTCTGCTTCCCCTCCCACTTGCGCTCATTCAGCTCCCCCTGCTGGGGACCAGGTCGCCACACGGCCTCCTCCCAGCAGCACCCACTGTCCAAGCCCAGCACATCAGTCACCCCTACCCCACCGCCCTGGCTGTCAGCCCTCTGTGGGTGCTGAGCCCACCACCTACCCGCCAGGCACCAACAGGAGCTTTTCCTTCTGCCGTGGGAGCGGGGCTGGGAGTCAGCTTTGGATCCTAGCCCTCCTGGACTTGGCTTTGGCATAAATACCTGAGAGGACTTTTGAGTTGTCTCCATGGTGACCGGGCAGGGATGGGAATGTATAGCATTCAGTATATATATTTTGTAAATAAAATGTTTTGTGGCGAGGGGTGTGGTCAGTTTCACTGATCTGACTCCAATGCTGATTCTCCTCCCTCCCCCTCTCGTGGCCTGGGGCAGACCCCCCACCCACTGCACCCTCAGTTTTTACCCCACCTATCCCAGGCTGTGCACACACATCAGACTCCAGTCCAGAAAAGGATATTTTTTTTATTCAAGTAACTGCAAATAGGAAACCAGAGGGGGAGCCCCAGGCTGGGACAAATAACGGCTGCCCCCTCCCCGACAGAACAGGGGGAGGAGGTGGCCCCTACACCCTTCATGGTCAGTTTGGGCCCCCTCCTCACTCTGCTGCAGCATCCTAGGGGCAAGGCCCCACCTTCCCTGGGACTGGGGTGGTCGGTAACCCAGCCTGCTGCGCCCCAGCCCCCCTTCCCCACAAAGAGTATCTTGGGGGAGGGGAATGCGGGCAGAACAGAAGGCAATGAGGATGACCATTTGGCGCTGGTAGCAGCAGCAATGACGGATGTCGAAGAATGGAACATGGAACAAAAACAACACAACTGTCCAGAGGTAGTTTGTGAACAGAGGAAAGATGGAACCAGAACCTTGGGGGGTGGGGAGGAGCAGGAGGGCTGGGCACGGGCAGGGCCAGCTCCTTGTTACTAGAGCCCCAGCTTGCAGGGTGGGAGCGGGTGGGGTTCGGCAACAGACCCAGCCCAACTTAGGTGGCAGCCACAGGGACTCTGGGCCTCTCCTGGACAAGGGTGACTGCACCTCCATCACTCCAATAGGTACTCAGACCCCAGGCCAAGGGCTAAGGTGGGCTGGGGCCCCTGTGCAGAGGACAGGGGACTCATCCCTCCTGCCTTCCTGTATCCCAAAGGGGGCTGTCCAACCTAGTGCAGGGACTGGGGAAGGAAAGTGGGTGTGAGCCCCACATGGTGACAAAGATACAGGCTGGCTGGGGGCATCCTGGGGGCCAAGCACCCCCTCCATGGGCCACACCTGCTGCTGCCAGGACAGTGGAGTGGGACATGCCAGAATGAGATGGGGCTTGGGCCCCTTTTAAGGCCAGGGGAGCCCTCCCAGGCCCCTCTATGGGAAGCCAGAGGGAACAGTGGAGGAGCAGAGAGGGGCCCCCGAACCAAGAGCCCACAGAGCAATGTCCCCATCACCAAGGGAGCAGGGAGCGGGGACGCGGCAGGCGCAGAGTGCGGCTAAGTGGGACGTTAGCCTTGTCCAGGAGGGCGAGCGTGTGCGTGGGCAGGAGGGGTGGCTGGGAATGGAGGCCAGGGGAACACTGCTCCCACGCGG
Organism: Microcebus murinus; assembly: GCF_040939455.1. Classification (NCBI taxonomy): domain Eukaryota; kingdom Metazoa; phylum Chordata; class Mammalia; order Primates; family Cheirogaleidae; genus Microcebus; species Microcebus murinus. The sequence goes on from NC_134108.1 coordinate 109,409,743, forward strand.
CCCACAGGGGCCCGCAGCAGCTGGTGCGCTGTAGTGTGTGGAGGCGAGGGCAGGGGCCGCGGGCAGAGGCGTGGTGATGGGGCCTGGGGAGGGGCAGTGGGAGCGGAGCAAAGCTGTCCAGTCCCAGAAAGAAGCTGCTCCTCCGTGAGGGAGCAGGCGGCACGCACGGTCACTGCTCCTCCTCTGAGGACTCCTGCGAGATGCCCTCCTCTTCCTCCTTCTCCTGTGAGGTGGGCAGAGCTGTCAGTGCGCGCTCTGGCCTGGCCCCTCCTCCTCCGCCCCCAGAGGCTGGCCCCTGGCCCCCTGCCCTCCCTGGCTCTCTGGAAGGGGGATGAGTCAGGGCTGAGTGTGTGGGTGACTCAGCAACCTCTACGGCCCGGTTTCATTCATAAAAAGGAAGAATTTAAAAGGAAGAAAAAACCCACACATTCTGCTCTCACCCAGAGCCAAGAGCCAGGCCTCCCTGGCCCCCAGGCCTGCAGAGGGGGCAGGGGGCATGCCCGTGCACAGAGCTCAGGAAGGGGCGGCTCTACACGGGAGGGAACCTAGGGAAGGGAAATGGGAAGCGGTGGCTGGAGGGCACAGGAGCCCCAGTGGGTGCAGGGAACCAGGTGGCCTTACCCCACAGGTGGCCGAGAGCTGACCCCAGGCCAGGGTGGGGAGGAAGGGGAAGTGTGCTGCCGGGGCTCACTCACTGGGCGGGAATGTTGGGACACCACACATGGGGCTACAGCCCCCGTGACAGACACAAACTCCAAAACAACTTGTTTCCTGTTACTCACTCGTGGGGCCTGGCCAGCAGCATCCCCTAACCCCCACCCCACCCGTGGCTCAGCTCGAGGAATGACCGAAAGCCTCGGAGTTAAGGGGGCAGGCTAGGGGTAAGAATCTGCCAGGAGCTGGGAGGCTGGTGTGGCCCTAACGGCAGTGTACTCTGAGGGTACCCAGAGTCTTCTGACTCAACCAGCCTAGCCCCACCAGCTATTTGGGGGCCCAGAAATGGAGGTGCTTTCTGTGAGCAACTCCTACCCAGCAGTGACCCCTAGCCAGGGCTGAGCCCCGAAGAGGGTCACAGTGAGGACGAGCCTCACTGCTTCCCCTGTGGCTCTTTCATCTCTGTGACGGAGGAGCAGACTGCACGCCTCCCAAAATCGCCCAAGTAGTTCTGAGTCTGTTCTAGGAGCAGAGGAGGTAGAAACAGTCCCCCTTCTAGAGCAGGCCAGGATGTGGCCCAATTTGTACCTGGGACCCCTCACTTCTCATGGCACAGCCCTTTCAACGCCCCGGGCAACGCTCTCCCGCCCTGGGCCCCAAGGGCCAGGGAGAGCACGGTGGGTGCTTAGGTTGGGGACCCTCGTCTCTGCTTTATCACCTACCAGTTTTTTGGGTCTGCCCCTTGGTTTCCTTCCTGGAGTTGTGGCGGTTTTCTAGAGGGTAAGAGAAAATATCCCCTCAGTCAAAACTGCTCAACAATGGTCACCCAGTGACCAATGCCCGGGACAGTAGGGGGGCAGACCTGCCTACCTCTGCTCAGGGCAGTCCAGGACCCGCACCCAGCAGGTCCACCCAAGCCCAGTTGGCGATGACTGGCCAGCCACACTAGCCCCCCTCAACATACACACACGCCCCCTACTCCTTCCTCCACCCATGACTCAGAGGATATGAGTCGTGTCTTAGAAAAAATAAAATAAAAAACAAAACTTTTCTGAAAGCCTGATGCCACTGTGAATATGGCCTCTGCTGCTGTCCCCACCCCTTCAGGCTCCAGGGCACCCAATGGCAGAAGGTAATATTCTCAGCCCAGGGGTTGGCAGAGAGGCCTCCATTCTCCCACTCTGACTTTTTCCAGACCAGGAAAGCTGCAGGACTTCTGCCTTGCTTTCCTCATTGTCCTGTGCAGGACCAACCCCACATAAGTGAGGCCTCAGTCACCCCCCAGCTTTCCCCAACTAGCAAAGACACATCGCCACCCTGTGCCAGGGAAGGGGGTGCAGAGTCAGGACAAGCCAGCCCTTCCCAGACCTCCCTCCCAGCTGTGCCACAGAGAAATCAGAGAGAACTTTGCTCCACGTGTGCCCAGGAGTGGCCCCATCTCAAGCCTCACCCGGGTCTTGGCAGCACCCTTGTTTTTGCTTCCCTTTGGTCGGCCCCGAGGTCTCTTAGGTGTTGGCACTTCGCTGGGCTCCTTCTGCAAAGACAGATGGGGCAGTCAGAGACACAGTCACCACCTTCTCGGCACCTTCAGAAGACAGAGCCCCTCTGCGCCACCCAGCAGGATCAAGTCAGCAAGAATCACTCAGCCCAGGAGTCCATGTGAGCCCCGGCGGCAAGCCCTTTGGGACCTGTGGCCTCAACTGGGCCATCTTTGCAAAGCTCCTCCTCGCCTTCCCCATGAGTCCCTGGGGGTTTCTGGGACAACAAAATGGTCACAAGACCCTTGGGAAAGTTGTCCCAGGGACAGAAATACAACGTTAGGTGACTCTGCCTAAGGCCCAGTTCTGCCACTCATCTTGAAGACACCACGCTGGAGCCTCAGTTTCCTCACCTGTAAATGGTGATGAGACTTAGCTTGCGGGGTGCTATGAAAGTCAATGTGTGTTAAGTACCTAGCACCGGGCCAGGACTGCTGCCACCCGTCTAGGTGAGTCTGCTGGAGACTGCCGGGGATGCAGCCAAGGGGGAAGGGACCCTTCTAGGATGCCTCCAGGGAAGAAGAATTATGCCTGGACCCCAGAGATCCCTGCCATTGTTGCCACTGAAATTTTAATAAGCCCGAGACAGAATAAAAAGCTTCTGCATAATGCATAGAAGCTAGGCAGCGAGAGCCCCGCCACTGCTGTTTCCCCGCGCAGCTGCCCATGGGCTGTTTGTGATTACCATGGTCCCGTAACCCAACACTGCTCCGGACACTGCCCCCATGACCACAGCTAACAGACAGGGACAGGCTAAGAGGAGGACAATTCCCCTAACCCCTGGCTCTGAAGGTGGCAGTTAAATGCCACTAGACTCCTCACAGCTCATGTCTCCTTAAGACCCAGAGACTCGCCATGACAGACCACACTCTGCCTTACAGGTGGGAAAGGCCTGCAGGTGCACGCTCTGCCCGAGGCTTAAGGGGCAAGAGTCAGCCTGGATTCCTTCCCTCACCTCTCCTCTTCCCCAGCTAAGGCCAGTGACTGGGCTTCCCAGCCAGCCCTCTCAGGGACAGCCGCCTCCGTGGGAAGCGAAGATCCCACCACAAAGGCCCAGCTGGCCGCACGCCCTAGGACAGCCCAGCGGCAGGGTGCTGTCTCGCCTGTGAGATCTTATGGGGGAGCAGAACCAGGGTTCTGAGGGTCACTGTCAACAATTCCCCAACATTTTTTACTTCTTGGGCTTCAATTTCCATTGAAAGAGCCAGGGGCAAAGCCCATTCCAGGACTACTCAAAGTATGGCCTGTGCAGAACCAGCCTGGGACGACAAGTTCAGAAACTGACAGTAAGTTGCGTAGAAACTTACAGCAAACTGACAGTAATTTTATATGCACTCAATCTAATTATTAAAACCTTGGGTTTTATGTGTACTTATTTTCTTTTTTTTTTTTTTTTTTTTTTTTTTTTTTTTTTTTTTCTGACAGTGGCTTCCTGGGGATGTGTACTTATTTTCATTTGCTAATTCATTGGTCCATAGAACGGGAAAAGGAAAAAGCGGGTGGTTCACCATGGCATAGGCACTGGCCCCAGCTCCCTCTGGGGTCTCAGGAGGGTCTGACCAGTCACACATGGGGCAGGAGCACACATAGGTAGGGAGGACACGTACACACACAGGAATGATTCTGCACCCCTCCAGCATGTTCCCACCTGCTGAGACACCAGGCCCCTCCCTAGCCCAAAAGGGAACCCGAGGCAAAGATTCCGACACCCACCTGACTCCCTACCAGCGCCGTCCCGGGACTCACCGGAGGCTGCTTGCGCGGCCTGCCGCGGCCCCGCTTCTCGGTGCCGTCCTTTTCCTGCTTGGAGGCCAGGGGCTGGCTGGACTTCGAGCTCGACTCGCTCATCTTCCCTCCTCTTCGGAGCAGGTGGCAGAGTGGTGGCTAGGATGCTGGGAGATGGGAAGAGGGGATTTAAACAAACACCTCTCTCGGGCCACTCCCTGACCCCTTACTACCCCCTATCCCCAAGGCACACTGCAGGGAACTGCCCGCTCCCAGTGGACCCCAGGCCTCCAGCCCGCCCAGCACAGAGGGGTCTGCCACCCCGGCATGCTGCCACAGGGTGGGGCAGGGCCGTTGGCCCTAATCAGCTCCTTATCTCCTCTTCAGAAGGGCTCTTTGTTGTCCTGCCTGACACCACCCCACAGACTTGGAGATACAGCCAGCCCAGACCCAGCTGCATGGGTGGGGCAGAGGTGGCACCTGAGGGCTGATATAACAGGACCCCCAGCTGCCCGTTCTTTAAGGGGAACCTGGGCAGTTCAGAGGGGACTAGGAAAGAAAGTGGAAAGAATGAGACCTTGGCATCTGGCAGCCATGGCCAACAATCCCCTGTCCAGCTCGCTGACGGTACCTGCCCATGGGGCAAGGTCCAAGCCTCAGAACTAAATGCTAAATTAAATGCTAAACCGAGAAAGCATCAATCACGCAACCAGGGTTGGTGCCCACCCACCAGGCTCTCTGCTCTGAGGGTAAAGCCCCAGTTCAGAGATGGGGAGGGCCGATGGAGGAAGATGGCTAAAGCTGCTGTGGGTAGGGTGGGAAAGGAAAAGGGGCCCAGAGCCAAAGGGTGTCCTCCTCTCTCCCCGCGTACAGTCAGACGGGCAGGGAATTCTCCAACTGACACGGACCCTCCTGACAGACCCTAGCTGGCCCCCTGGGAACCTGGCAGGGCTGACCCTAAAAGCTTCTTGGTCCTTTTCTAGCATCTTTTCAGAGGCCTGCTGGGGTTTAGTTCACCCCATTCATTCTGAGTTTACCTAATACCGCCTGCTGCAAGGAGGGCCTGCACTGTGTTATTTGGCAACGGCGAGGGTCTTACATTAACTCATCCCACTTCTTATCCCCAAGTTATAGACAAGTGAGATCCAAGAGACCTACAGTGACACTTTCCCAGTAACCAAACCCTCGCCCTTGGTGAAAGGTGGGCCTAGTAGCTCCGCTTCTGAAAGCTTCCCAATCTGAAGCCTCCCAATCCCTGAGCAGGGTAACGACAGGGCACCTGACCAACCACCTCCCCGGACTGCTTCAAGGATCAAACTAGGTTAATAGTTTAAAAAAACTTAACAAAGAAATCTTCACCCTACCCAAAATAAGAACTAGACCATTTGAAAATGACTTTTCTTTCCTCTTTTCAGCTTTTGAAGCAATTTCTAATTTTAACCCAATGAGAGGAAAAAACATTTTCACAAACTTGTGATTTCTGGAGAGCCTGAGCTCCCCCCAACTGCCTCCCCAACCCCCGCCTCAAGCATCAAGCGACCTTCCAGACAGCAGAACTTTGTCTGGTAATTACTCTATTTTATAATATTTTAGACTTCGAGACCCTCTTAAACAAGGTGGTTGGTGATTTATCCTGCTCCGTCATTAGTGGCTGGGCCTGCTCTGTAATTACAGGCAGTGATTAGAATCTTGTATTACACCACAGGTCCCCCTTCAAACTAAACATCAAAATTAATCAGCTAAATGAGTGCTGCCCTCACATGAGGTCTGCCTGAGGCCCCTCACGGAGGGGGTTCCAGTTGGGCGAAGCCAGTCTGGAATCCCTGAGAGCCCGTGCCGCCGCCTGGGGATCCTGATGGGTCTCCCCTGGAAGCCTTACTTGTACCATCTGGTGCCTTCCCCCATCTCCTGGGGCTGGGGACCCTGTGGCCCACCCCTCCCCCACAGCCAACCCCCCAGAAACTGAATGAAGGCCTAAGGCCCACGTCTCCTCCACCTGTTTCTGAACACCAGAGAAGCCCCTCCTGGAGAAGTCACATTTAGGGCCAATCCCAATCCCTCAGTTTGCAACGAGCCCTCTGGGGCCTCAAGCCTGTCTCCATACACCTCTGTGAGCTCCTCAAACGCCTAAGGACTCTGCAGGAATTACCCTGGGAAATCACCATGGCCTTTACTTTAAAAAATAAATAAATAAAAGGTAGCCCAGAGAAGCCTGATGAGCTGCCCAAGGTCACACAGCAAATTGGCTAGCAGGATGGAGTAGGTTCCCGGTGGCCCTTCCAGCCCGCCACTTTGCTTCCCGCCTAGAGGCTAGTTTAAGACCCTGTGGCATCCTGCTCCAGCCCCGGACCTAGGGTGACTCTGCAAGTGTCTGCACCAGGCCGTTGTAGGCCGACCGGCGGGACGAGGGGCCAAGGCGCGCGGGGGGAGGGGCGCAGGCCGCTCCTGCAGGCGCGGGAAACCAGCGCACCCCGACCGCATGCACCGCCGCGCGGGTGCACCGGCCCCACTTCCTGCCAGAGGGGGCACCCAAACCCGCCTTGGGGCAGGAAACCTGGCGCGCGATGGCGCGGGGGACAGGAAGAAAGCCCCCTCCCGCTGCACGCCCTCCCCGCAAAAATAGAACCCCAGAAAAAAACAGAAACGGGGAGTCAAAGGGACTAGTTCCAACAGAGCCCAGCAAAGCAGAGAAACCAGTTTGTGGGGGCGGAAGGCAGGCCCGGCCCTGGGGGCGGAGGAGGCGCGGGCCAGGCCAGAGGTGGGGTCGGGGTGAAGCCCCAAACCCAGGCCCGCGATCCGGCCTCATCTGCGTAGGGGACACCTGGCGAAATAACGAGAGGGAGGGCCGAATTTCGGGGTTCCTCCCCATTCCCCTCACTTCTAGAACTTCCCCAGGCTGCAGGGGCCCCGGCCCCCCACTCGCGCGGCGCCGCAGCCCGTTCCTCTCCCCGCCCCGGCTCGGGCGGGAGCGGCGCCGCGCGAGGTGCACTGGGCTCCGCCGGGTGCACAACTCGCGCTCGCCGCAGCCGCGCGCCCCCTCCCCCACCGCGCGCCTTTCCCGGGTCCCCGCCCCCCGCAGGGCGTCCGCGCCGCGGGGGCAGGGATGCGGGCGCCCTCCCCGCGCCGCCGGGCCCCGCCGCCCGCCCCCGCGCCGCGCGGCCCTCCCCGCCGCCGGCTCGCGCCGCCCCGGCCTGGGAATAAAGCCGGCGGCGCGCGCTGCAGCCCCGGGCGGCTCGCAGGAGGGGCGGCGTGCAGGCGGGGGCGCGGGCGCCCCTCCGCCGCCGCCGCCGCGGGCCCCGGGGACGACTCACCGCGAGCTCGGCCGCCGGCCTGCGGTGCGCGCTCCGGGCTGCGGGTAGCGACGGTGCTGGGCGCTGGGGACCGGCCTGCCTCCGCCGCGGCCGCCGCTGGTAGCAAATGCGGATCTGAAACCGGGAGGGAGAGCAGAGGCGCTCAGAGACCGCCGCCGCCGCCGCGTGCTCGCCGCCCAGGCCCCCGCGGGGTATTTATGTGTCACATCCAGGCGGGGGACAAAAATATCCCCCCTCCCCCGAAGGATGGCGAGGGGCAGGAAGCCGGGCACGGCCCGTGCGCGGCCTCAATAAATAAATAATTTAATTAAATTATAGATATGAAAAAAAGAAGCCACCGGAGCGGCCGCGAACTCACGCCTTCTTGGAGCCGTGCCAGCGCCAGAAATAGCCCCGGCTCGGAGTCCCAATTAGAGGAGCGCAGCCCCGGCTCAGGGGAGCTTAAAAAGAGCGACCCAGGGGCAGGGGGGACGGGCCCGCCCGCGCCAGCCGTGTCACCGAGGGGGCGGGGCCAGCGAGTCCGGGGATTTAAAAGGGCGGCCGCCCGCCAGCCGCCGCCGCGCGGGTGGGTGCTGACGGCGGGAGGGGCGCGCGGGGCCTGGGCTGCGAGGCGAGGGACGCCCACTCCTCGTGGTCTCGCGCCGGGAAGATGCCGGAAGGGCCTCGCAGAGGAGTCCCGAAGGAGCTTTCCACGGGGGAGAGCTGGCCTCCTCCCTCCCTGGAACGGGGCTTCCGGGGAGCGGGCCCTCTGGGGTCTTCTGGGCGTGGGGTCTGCTCCCCTCAGGGCGTGCGGGGGCGGGCGGGCGTCCACGCGGGCCGGGCGGGTGCAGGGAAACGCGCCAGTTGGGAGAATTCTGCGGCCTACACGCCTCCCCCTTCGCCCAGATAGACGGCGCGGATTTCCCGGGCGGACAGGTGTCAGCATGTGCATTTCAGTGTCAACCCGCGTGTGGCTGACTGGTGCAATACAAGTCTTGTGAAACTCAAACGTGAAACTTGTGAAACCCAAAGCGTTTTAGTTTATTAAAGGCCACGAGCGACCATAGTCAAGGTGGAGCCTTCAAGCGAAACAAACGATTGGCTCGTTTGCAGGTACACCCGAGGGAGGGTTCGTTGCTTTAGGTGACCTGGCTGGTGTTCGGAGGCTGGCGGTCCCTTTCGCTGTGCTTTAACAAAAAGAAGGGTGGGCCAGAGGTCGCCTGGAAGCGCTTTGAGGGCAGGGAGGGCGTGCGCGCTCACCCGCCGGGCCGGCCCGCGGCGCCCGCCCAACAAAGACCTGTTGCGCGGGGCGGGGAGGAGGCCCAAGAGGGAAGATGGCGGGAGGCGATGGGGAGAGAGGGCGCCGGCGGGCGGCGCGCCCTGCAGGCCGGCCGGGCCTTCTCGGGCGCACCTCCCGGCGCCTGTCCCTGAGGCGGCCTTCCACACCTCCCGTGATGCAGGGAATTGCAATGCGGCGCAGTGACACACGGCTGTGACTCATGCTTTTCTTTGCTCCCCTTCTTCCTCCCCGGTCAGCCCAGGCCCTGGCCCAGCCCCCTCCTCGGGGGGCGAGCTGGCGGGGAAGGGGGGACGCAGGAAAACCCTGAGCCCGGAGTGGAGGCGGGGTGGGGAGCTGGAGGGGCCGGGCCTCCTAGTTTCAGGAATGTTTCAGGAATGTTTCCGGTGGGGGTGGGGAGCAGAGCGGGCAGTGGGCCCAGCCCCCACCACGGGGCAGCGGGATGGCGCTCTGGGCCCGGCAGCACGTGCTCGGCCGGGTGGGGGCGGGGTGGCTGGGCGGGAAGGCGCTGGAGGCCGAGAGCGCGAGTTCAAAGGGGAGGGCGCGGGCCAGGGGCCGGCCCGGCCTGGGGGTGGGCCTGAGGCCGCCCTCCGCGCCGGCTCCCGCCCCGCGCCCAGGTGAAACGCAGTTCCCCAGAAGTCCCGGGGCCGCCCCTGGAGAGAGAGGAAGTCACCGAAGGGCGGCCTGAGAGGAGGGCGGAGGGGGAGAGCTGGGGGAGGGGCGGCCTGCCCCTTTGTCTGGAGCCTGGGGGTGGGGGTGGGGCACGGTGGAAGCGCGCCGCGCCCTCCATCTTTGTGCCCGGGGTGCCGGGCTGGCGCTTAGTAGGCCGCGAGTGGCGTTGGTGGAGGGCACTAAGTTCCGAGCGCGGGAACCTTTGCAGCGTTGAGTGGAGGAGCGGTCCTTCGGTCTCTCTTCCCCGTGCCCCAGTTCACAGGCCCCTGGCAGCAAGCTGGGCCCTCAGGCCTGGGCCAAGGGTGGCCCTAGAGCCGCGCCCCAAACACAGCCCTCCCCGAGGCCGCCTCGGCTTCCAGGCCCGGGGTTTGGGGACTGGCGGCCTGGCACCTGGGGCGGTGCGGAGAGGGTCCTGTCAGTCCCCTCGCTCGGACGTGGCCAACCTGTGGCCCTCCCTAAGAGGGACTTCTGCCTCGAGTGGGCTGTGGGAAGACTTGGCCAACTTTTGGGTCCGCTCCTGCCAAGCCGACTGGATCTTATTTTCCTACTCTTCCTTTACCGCTCTTCTTGATTTCCTCGCCGACTTGTTTTTTACCTTGTGTTGTGTGTATTTTTGTAAGCCACCTCAAACCCTGGCTGGAAGGAGGCAGGTATAAATAAATTTGTAGGCAAATAAATAGAGTAGGTTGTTCCCGTCCAGGATTACCCACACCCTCAAAATCCAAATAACTCTCTACCCACTGACCCTCACCCCATACTTTGTGCATTGCAAATACCCTGAATTCACTTCCTTTCCCTTCTTTTCTCTTTCATTAAGTGTTGAGCAGAAGAGGGAGTGGTAGGGATAAAAAGAATACAATGTAGATTCTATCCCAGCAAATTTCATGTCTGGAGACATCAGGATTAGGAATACACTAGAGAAACCTGAATAACAATGTAGGAGATGCTGAGACAGAAAACATTTAATTTGGAATTTATTGAGAACCTACTATTCACCAGGAGCTGGTCTGAACTCTTGGAGTGGAATCAGTGATCGAGGCAAAGTTCCCTGTACTTTTGAAACTTAGACCCGGGCCCAGGTGCTTAAAATAAGACTTAGTAGGAGCTGCAGGAGCAGAGATTGGGACCCCAGGGTGGTCAGGGGAGTCTTGCAGGAGATGGGCTTGAGCAGGCCTCATGAGACTTGGACAGGTGGGTGCCTGAGGGGCGAGAGGCAGGGTAGGCAGGGAGAGGGAGCTACTCTAGGCCTGGGGCATTGGCCACTTAGCCAAGGCCTGAGAGTTCCCAGAGGAGTTGGTTGATGTCAGACCGAGTCTTCACAGGCAGCATTTTCAGGTGATCAGAGTCAGATTAAACACTCCCTCAAAGACAGCCCAGTGAGCTTCAGTGAACCCAACAGGAATGTCCAGGGAATGGGGAGTTCAGGTCAACTGCATGTCTCAGAACAGCTGACTGCCATTCTTATTTTCTAGAAGAGTAGATGAAAAGACCAATGTGGGTAGTTCCATTTAATGGTTGGGTTAGTGGTGGTTTTCTGAAGGGTTAGTGCTAAGGTGTGAGAATGTTCTATGTGTCCAACCCAATGTGAAAGGCAGATGGGATGGGGTAGAGGAGGAAAAGAACAAGAATTATCTAACCTACTGTCCAAACCAGGATAGATTTTTGTTTGTTTGTTTGTTTTTCTTTTTTCTTTTCTGCCTCTGACTTCTACAAACCAGGATAGTTTTTGAAGTAAACCTTTTACTGATGAAAACTATACATGCTGAAATTGCACAAATCATGTGTTCAGCTTAAAACATTTTCACAAAGTGAACACCTTTGTGTCACCAGCACCCAGATCAAGAAATAGAACATCCCCAGCCCTGCAATGTCACCGCTATGCCAACTTCAACAGCATCGTTTAGTTTCACCTATTTGTGTGCACATACGGCATCACACGTGATGTACTCTTGGGTTAGTTTCCTTTGCTCAACATTATGTCTGCGAGACTCATCCATGTTATGCGTGTGGCTGCAGAATGTTCATTCTGACAGCTGCATAATTACACAATGTGAATGTTACACAATTTATACATTCTGTTGAAGGGCATTTGGACAGTCTCAGGGTTGGGGCTATGACATGTAGTGCTGTCGTGAATATTCTAAAATATGTCTTTGGTGAGGTGATGTGCAAATTTCTATTGGGCACATGCCCAGGGGAGGAATTATAGAATGGGATCATAGAATGTGTGTGCTCAGCTTTAGCAGATGAGTAGAACACTTCATAGTGAAAGAGGGCTCTGCTAATAGACCAGACATCGGGCAGAAACCTGACCTGGCCCGTATCAACTAGGAATGAGCCGGGCAAGACAGAAGTGGAGTCACCCTGGTACGTAGTGTTTGAACACTCTCCTCCGAAGTCACCCGGCTACTAGTGCATCTGGTCATCGGGCAGGATCAGGCCTCCGGACTCTGCTGACCACAAGCCCTGATGCCAGGAAGCCTGGCAGGCCTGGAATGGGAGGAGGGCCTCTTCTTGTTCCAACTTTCGAGGGAAAACCTCTCAAGGGAAAAGGAGGGCTCAGGAAGCAAGCAGGCACCTCTCTGCCTCCCTGCTGTGAGCTGGTGACCCACCCTGCAGTGGCCCCAAATAGCCATAGACTTTATCAGCTTCCTTCTTCAGGGCTGGATCCCCAGGAAAGCCCAGCCTGTCTCCAGTTTCAGAAGAAATCTGAGGGAAAGGCAGAGGCGATGAACACATGCTGAATGCATCGTTTTCTCAGATCCCTTGACATCCATACTGGTCGGTAATGCTATTGGCCCTATTTTACAGGTGTTAAAACTGAGTCTTGGTGCAGTTAAACAGCTTAGGATTCTGCATCTTTCTCCTCCACTGCTTCTACTCCCAGGCCAGGTGGGCTTGCTGCCTCTTCCCAGCTTGGTCAGACGGATCCCTCCAGGTACCACCATGAGCACTGAAGATGTGGCCTTGAAATGGGAAGCTACATTTCCTGTCCTCAAGGGCTTACATCGGGCTGGGGGGGACAGACGAGTACATGGGCAATTTCACCAGCATTGTACATGCTGCAGGGGGGCCTGGGGAAGCACAGGGCAGGGGCTGGGGTGTGGGTGGAGCCTCCCAAGAGGCCCTGGAGACAGGCAGGTGGCATGGGGATGGGCTTGGGGCTGTGGGCTGGCATTAGCCATCATTCTCGGCATTCCTTTGAAGCTAGTTGTGGATGTGAATTAGGTCCCACCAAAGAGGTGAGGGGAGGGAAATGGTGCTGTGCTGTGTGGGCTTTGGAGACCTGGGTTTTCGGCAACACGTCCAGCATCTAGTCACCAGCTTTGTGGGAGTCAAGAGGCAGGTATGGTGGCAGTGGGACCTCCTGCCCCTAGATGACAGCCCAGATTCTGGTGGGGCCTCCTGGTTCTCTACCCCCTCATCAGGGCAGAGGCCAGCAGTTCATGCATGTTGTTCCAGGAGACCCATCCTGGAGCCGGCTCCTCCAGTTCTTCCAACGGTTTTGTAAGCACCTAATTCCTGATACTAAATCTCTTTCTGCCTGAAATGTAAGGCATGTTTTGCTTCTGCTGAAAATCCTCCAGGGGCTTGCATCGCACACAGAGGGAAAACAAAAGTCCTCATGAAGGCCCCCAAGGCCCTGCATCTCCTACCTGTTGCTCTCTCTGCTTCAGCCACATGGGCCTCTCAGTGCTCCCTAGAGCTGCCAGGCATGAGGTCACCTCAGGGCCTTTGCACTTGCTGTTCCCTCTGCCTGACACACTCTTCCCCCATGTCCTCAGGGGTAGCCCTCTTACTTCCTTCAGGTCCCTGTTCAAAATTTCTCATCTACAGTATTTACACCATTCATTTCCCCTACAGTCCCCCTTCCACTTAACCATGCTTTATTTTTTCTAACATCCTATATAATTAACTCATCTGTTTAACTGTTATAAATAATAAATGATATGTACAGTATTTTCTGTCCAGTTTCCTCCATTGGAATGCCAGCTCCATTATGTCAGGGAATTTTATCTTTTGTGTTCACTGGGTTATCCCCAGGGCCTAGAGCAGTGTTCAAACTCAAAAAAATGTGTTGAATGAAGAACAATTAGCCAAAGTGGTTTCTGTTAGCCACAAAGGCTAAGCCACAGGGCATCTGTCCCCAAACCTCAAGAAGGGCAGGGAACCCAGCAATCATTGTGGGAATGTCAGGGTGGCCAGGCGGGGACATGCTCCCGGGCTTCTGCACCTTTCAGAGACATGTGTTTTGTATCACCAGGTGAAAACCTTTGTGCTGTCATCATTTGCTGTCTTGCTCACAAACTCTTTTCTTTTTTTCTTTTTTTTTTTTTGAGACAGAGTTTCACTTTGTTGCCCAGGCTAGAGTGCCGTGGCGTCAGCATAGCTCTCAGCAATCTCAAACTCCGGGGCTCAAGCAATCCTTCTGCCTTAACCTCCCAAGTTGCTGGGACTACAGGCATGTGCCACCATGCCCGGCTAATTATTTCTTTCTATTTTTTAGTAGAGACAGGGTCTCACTCTTGCTCAGGCTGGTTTTGAACTCCTGACCTTGAGTGATCCTCCTGCCTCGGCCTCCCAGAGTGCTAGGATTACAGGCATGAGCCACTGTGCCGGGCCTAATTTTTTTTCTATATATAATAGTTGGCCAATTAATTTTTTCCTATTTATAGTAGAGACGGGTCTCACTCTTGCTCAGGCTGGTTTCGAACTCCTGACCTTGAGCGATCCTCCTGCCTCTGCCTCCCAGAGTGCTAGGATTACAGGTGTGAGCCACCGGGCCCGGCCTATAAACTCGTTTCTAACAGGCATTGCCTTTAGATTTTATGTGTAGCCACCAGTTCGTGGGGAATTGGTTTTTTCACTTGGTCTCAGGTTTAGTCATAGGAGCTGGCAGCCACCTGACAACTGCCTTGTCCCTTTGGCTGGGGCAGACCAGTTGGTGGTTTGCTTGTTGGTGACTCGGCAGCTCACCAGAGTGTGAGTCGGGCTGGGGGAGTGTAAGATTTACATGTATGTGGAACAAGACAGTTTCCCTTTGGTCTAAGTAACTATCTGACTATGTCCAGTCCAGAGTTCAGTATTACCGGCTCTGCAGGTAAAATGCCCAAACATGGTATCTCCTCCCGCGCAGGAACAGCGGAAAATACGCTCTGTGAGCCAGCGGCAGGAAGCGTGCTAGGGCAGCGACTGCAATGTGTGTGACCCCATTATCTAGGTGCTCAGGTGTTTTCTGGAGCAACAGTCCCCAACTTTTTTGGCACCAGGGACTGATTTCATGGAAGACAATTTTGCCACGGATGGGGTTGGGGGGAGGCAAAGCTAGTAGGGGAGGCGGAGCTCAGGCAGTGGTGCCAGTGATGGGGAGCGGCTGTAAATACAGATGCAACATCGCTGGCTCACCTGCGGTCACCTCCTGCTATGTGGCTGGGTTTCTAAGTTTCATGGAAGATCATTTTTCCACTGAAGTGTTGGGGGAGGTGGAGCCCCGGCAGTGGTGCAGCCGGGCTGGAGACTGCAGTGCTGGAGTCTGGCTCGAGGCCCTGGGCTGGTTTGCCTCCCGGACCACTCACTGGGGTTGGAGGTCCATGTCAGCTCATTAGCCAGCTTTAGGACGTGGGGGCTCAGGTCCTGTAACTTTAGCCACCTGCTCCCATCCATGTCACACCCACTGGGGAACAGGCCCTGAGGACCAACTGTCAGATGGTCCTTGTGTTTCTCTTGTCCTTAATTCTCGCCTGCTTTCTAGGCCACGTGGGAATGTGTCCTGCACTGGGAATGGGCAATGGTGCCCCTGGGCTGGTTCCTTCTGCCTCTGCAGGCCACACCACTGAAGGAGCGTCACAGCGTCACAGCTGGGGGATGCTGCCCAGGTTGGGGAGATGTGTCCTCGTCACACCAAATGTGAGACCAGAACTCCAGGCCACCCTGAATCCACACCCTGAACTTTTTTTAGGACTGAGAGTGTGGTCCTGGGCTCTTCATCCTGGGAGTGGGCGGGAGGAGGAGCTGCCTGCCTGATCCCATAAGCACACAGGTGGCCTGGAGCTGGACTTAAAGCCCCACAAGCCAGGGGCCAAAGTCTGGAGATGGAACTGAGGGCAGGGGGGCTGGGCTGGGAGGAGGGGGACTGGAGGAGGGTCCACCCCACACTGGAGATTTGTTGGAATCCTTCAGGGCTTTGTTTTGTTCTTCCCCACAGCCAAGCAACCCTCTACCAGGCCTAAGGGGGTCTTGGCGCTCTGCAATGTTTGGTGAATGGATGGATGAATGAGAGTGAAAGGGGCTGGGGAGGGGTGGAGGAAGTGGGTGGTGGGAAGGGAGGGGAGGGGAGGGGAGGTAGCCACTGGTGGGAGCCAGGAGGAGGGAGGCGGCTGAGCTGGGCAAGCCTGCTGGTCTGGAATCTGGCTGGGAGAAGGTGGTGGGGAGGAGCTCAGCCGGCTCCCCACTCCTTGCCAACCTGGCTTAAACCTCCTTGCCAGCTCCCTGCTCACCCAGTCCCCAGAACTTCTCCCCACCCCATAAATCCTGGGGGTTGGTATGTCCTCCAAGACCCAGTTCTCACTGTCAGTTGGGTTGGCAGCCTCTTTGTTTTCTTACTTTTGAGGAACCTTGCCACTAGGTCGTCTGTGGGACTAGAATACCTGTGTTAACCCACGCTAAGACACCCCCACCCCTGCCTTATCTCTGGGGTCTGGGTGGCAGGAAGTACGGCTATTCAGAACAGGGCATGCCATGGAGAGTCAGGTGGGGAGTCTGGGGCAGGCTGGTAAGCTGGTGTGCAGAGAAACCAGCGGCCTGCAACACTAGCGGCTTCCAGGGACTCCCCAAGAAGCCGTGGAGCTTGCTGTGGGCAGTGCCAGGAAGGAGCTGCTGACAGCCAGGTTTCTGTGTCACCATCCAGGGTGTCTGGCCAGTTCCCAGGCCTTGGGTGAGGAGCAAGGGTGGATCTGTATCCCAAGCCTGCGTCCTGCAGCCTCCTGTGCCTGGGCACTTCTGGGCCTGCTCCCAGCCCCACCTCCAGCTTTGCTGCACCCGTAATCCTGGGCCCAGTGGTCCCCCAGGAATGGGCTGCTTTTTGATCCTCATACTTCCCCTGTGTTTGTAGACCCATTGCCTACCAGCCCAGGAGGAGGAGAGATGTGCAAAGGTGACCCAAAGTCGCTCCCATAGCAGCCTCTAGGCTGGGGGTCCTCTCCTCCACCCCTGCTCCCTAGAATCTGTCCACAGTTCAAATGCATCCCTTTCCCATCAGTTTTGTCCTTGGTGGGAAGGGGCTTTGAGGGCAGAATGGTTGGCATGGGCAGAAAAGAAGGCCAGTCTTTCTCCCAGTTCCCAAAGAGGAGAGGTAAAGTTGGCACCTGGTGCCCCCACCCACCTCAGCATTGGCCTGGGTCCATCTTAAGAGGGTGGCTTGGTCCCCTGGAAGTCTACAGTGCTTTTCTCCCAAGAGCTCAAAAGCACCCATTACATAGTCAGTGAAACTGAGGCCCAAGGAGATTAAGTATTTTGCTGTAGCAAGGAGTAAAAATGGATAAAAGACTAGGGGTGGGGGCGCTTCCTCAGAGGATCAGGAGAGCCTGGGAGGTGCTCTGGCAGGCGCTGGGGGACCTCAAATTGCGCTCCTCCACCTACCATACCCCACCAGGCTGCAGGAGGTGACCTCCTAGACCCTCAGGGGGGTTAGGCTGCCTCTGGTGGCCATCAAGTGCTAAGGGTGGGGAAGATGGACTCTGAGATTAGGAGGCTGTGACCTGGGATCAGGATAGCACTTAGAGAGTACCTCACTGTTTCTGGTATGTTACTCCGATCTGCACAGAAGGAATAATGCATGTCCCCATTTCATAGATGAGGAAAGTGGGACTCAGCAAGGTCAGGAGACTTGCCAAGGCCAGTGGCTGCGAGCTCAGATTCAGGTCTTTGCAGGAATCTGCAAGTCTGAGTCCTGAGGTCACCACCCTGGGCCAGACTGCCCAGGTCAGACACGCCCCCAGCACTCCCCACCCCTCACTCAGCTCTTTCCAGTTCTACTTCCCCTGTATTCCACAGCCCTTATCTAACAGGACTGTACCTGTGGCCATCAGCACTTGGAATGTGTCCAGTCCCAACTGAGATGTGCTGGAAGTAAAAGTACTCACTGGATTTTCAAGGGCTAGTGCAAAAAAAAAAAGTAGAGAAATTCATTAGTTTTTTGTTTGTTAATTACATGTTGAGATGGTAACATTTGGATATATATAGCATTAAATAGCATATGTTATTAAAGTTAATTTTATGTGATTCTTTTTATCATTTTAATGTGGCTACTAGAAAATTTGACATTACATTTGCATCTCTCATTCTATTTCTTTTTTTTTTCTTGAGACAGAGTCTCACTTTGTTGCCCAGGCTAGAGTGAGTGCCGTGGCATCAGCCTAGCTCACAGCAACTTCAAACTCCTGGGCTCAAGCAATCCTCCTGCCTCAGTCTCCTGAGTAGCTGGGACTACAGGCATGCGCCACCATGCCTGGCTAATTTTTTTCTATATATATTAGTTGGCCAATTAATTTCTTTCTATTTTTAGTAGAGACAGGGTCTGGCTCTTGCTCAGGCTGGTTTTGAACTCCTGACCTCGAGCAATCTGCCCGCCTCAGCCTCCCAGAGTGCTAGGGTTGGGGTTTTTTTTTTAATTTATTTTTTATTTTAGCGTATTATGGGGGTACAAGTGTTAAGGTTACTATATTGCCCATGTCCCCCTCCCCCCTCGAACCAGAGCCTCAAGCATGCCCATCCGCCAAACGTTGCACATCTCACTCATTGTTTGTGTATACCCGTCCCCTCCCCCTCCCGCCGCTCGATCGCATTCTATTTCTATTGGATGGGGCTGATCTAGATGATGGGCTTATTTTTTACTATTATCTCCGTCACCCACCCCAGATGCTTGCTCTTGGTAGGCAAGGACATGTTTTGTTCACTGTACCGTTTTATCTCAGGCTTTTAGAACCTGGCGCGTAGTAGGTGTTCAATATTTCCGCAATTGAATGGAACCCACGGATTCCAGGCGCTTCCTCAGAGGATCAGGAGAGCCTGGGAGGGGCTGGGTTTCATCCCCGGTGCTCTGGCGGGCGCTGGGGGACCTCAAATTGTGCTCCTCCACCTACCATACCCCACCAGGCTGCAGGAGGTGACCTCCTAGACCCTCAGGGGTCCTTCTTGACACCTTGGGGGTCGGGACGCTCCTCCACCTACCATACCCCACCAGGCTGCAGGAGGTGACCTCCTAGACCCTCAGGGGTCCTTCTTGACACCTTGGGGGTCGGGACGCTCCTCCACCTACCATACCCCACCAGGCTGCAGGAGGTGACCTCCTAGACCCTCAGGGGTCCTTCTTGACACCTTGGGGGTCGGGACGCTCCTCCACCTACCATACCCCACCAGGCTGCAGGAGGTGACCTCCTAGACCCTCAGGGGTCCTTCTTGACACCTTGGGGGTCGGGACGGGGGTCAGGCCGCAGGTGAGCAATGCTGGCTGGGGGGCTGTCGCCACGCCTTCGGAAGGTGGGAGCCGGGCTGCCCGGTGGAGGCGCGGCGCGCAGACGGTCGGAGCGGCTGCACCCGCGGGCACAGGCCCAGCCCCAGCCTGGCGGGCGGCGGCGCGGTGGCGGGCCGTGCGTGCGGCCGTCTGCGCGGCGGCGTGGGTGTGTGTCCGGCCCAGGCTCACACAAGGTCACTGTGTCAAAGCAGCCTTTCGAACACTTTCTCTTTCCCTGCGATTCGATTGCGGCTCCGAAAGCCCCTTCCGCAGGGACTTCCCTCCGCGCCTGACTCACGCTGCCTCATGCGTGTGACTCAGGCCGGCGCCGCGCCAGCCCTGCGCTGCCGCCCCCCCGCCGCCGCCCCGCGCTGCCGCCCCCCCGCCGCCCCGCGCTGCCGCCCCCCCTCGCCCGCCGGCCCCGCGCTGCCGCCCCGCCCTCCCGCCGCCACGCGCTGCCGTCCCCCCGCCGCCCCCCCCCGCGCTGCCGTCCCCCTGCCGCCCCCCCCGCCGGCCCCGCGCCGCCGTCCCCACGCCGCCCCCCCGCGCCGCCGTCCCCCCGCCGCCCCCCCCCGCCGCCCCCCCCCCCGCCGGCCCCGCGCCGCCCCCCCGCCCGCCGGCCCCGCGCCGCCGTCCCCCCGCCGCCCCCCCCGCCCGCCGGCCCCGCGCTGCCGTCCCCCCGCCGCCCCCCCCCCCGCCGGCCCCGCGCCGCCGTCCCCCCGCCGCCCCCCCCCCCGCCGGCCCCGCGCTGCCGTCCGCCACCCCCTCTCGCCCGCCGGCCCCGCGCCGCCGCCCGCCGCCCCCGCGCCGCCGCCCGCCGCCCGCAGGGAGGGCCGGGCCTGCGACGCGGGAGGCGCGGGCTGCGCGGGAGATGCGGGCGGAGAGGCTCGCAGCGGGCCGGGGAAAGAGTTGCGGAGGGATTGAGGGTGGGGGTGGCGGGAGCGTGCAGGAAGAGGGACGCTGGGAGAGGCGGAGACGCGGACCGAGAGGGGGACACGGGAACTCGGAAAGAAACGGGGAGAGCCGAAGTGGGAGGACGCAGAGGGAAGAGATGAGAGCCGCCGTCTGGCAGCGCGGGGCGGGTGGGAGTGTGGGGAGAGAGGAGAGAGGACAGGGTCCCAGGACGCTGCCCCCAGCCCCGCCTGGGCCTGGGCCTGGGCCTGGGGCTGGGGCTGTCCTAGGAGGCTGGCCCAAGGGACCAGGGCCACAGAGCCTTGCTCTCCTCCAGGTCCATCCTCCCAGCTGCGATAGCGGGCAAGTCATTTCCTGTCTCTGGGCCTCCATCTTCTCATCTGCAAAATGGACCGGAGAAGGATGATCCCGCCTCCCTGTGCTCCCTACTCTGCCTTCGTGCCCCTCCCGCATCCACCCTGTCTGACCAGCCCTGTGCCAGTGAGGCTAACCTCTTGGCCTGGGCCCCGGGCTCCCTTGCCAGCTGGCTTTCTGTTGGGCGGCACCGCAGGAGGAGATGTGCGGCAAGGACAGAGAGGCGGGCTACTCCTGGCCCTGCGCTGGCCCTGTTTGGGTCCCTGCGGCCGCGCCTGTTCCTCCATAAGACTCGCTCGGGCACAGCACCTTCCCACTGCGTCAGCCCTGGGAGTCGCGATGACTTCTCGTCATTGCTATGCCAGTAGCCGGGTTGGTCCCCTCATGCTGCCACTACCCCTGCAAAGAGCCGCTCCATCGAAGCCTCCTGCGCCCTCTGGGTTGGATTCCATTTCCCTCCTGGCCCTGACTGCCGTGCGGCAGGGCGAACGCTGAATGAGGTAGCACAGGGCTTGGCACCCAGTAAGTGCTCGACAAGTTGCAGCTCTTTTTATTATCTTCCCTTCCAAGGATGAGGGGACAGAGATGATGACCATTAGGGGAGGGCATGTGGATACCTGTAGCGCTTTAAATCATCACGTGGGTCTGGGAAGCAGGTGTGGGCTGATTACCTTCATTTAAGTGAGAAACAGGAGGTTCAGGCATTGAACACGCAGCACAGTGGAGGAAGAGCAGTGACCGAGTGGGCTGTTCCCGTGGGCAATAGACCAGGCCTGGGGGGAGCAGCTATGACTAACAACGATATTAATAGCAGCTGAGGTGTATTGATACTTCCCAAGACACATTTCTGCTGTGCTTATGACAGCCCAATGAGGTGGCTGCTATCCTTGTTGCCATTTTCCATTTGTGGTAACTGAGGCACAGAGAGCTTAAGTAATTTTCCCAAGACCACACAGCAGAGCCTGACTGGAACACAGCAAGTCTGGTTCCAAATCTGCCCCTCTAAATCTTTTCTAAGTACCCCTTTGGGAATGAGTCAGGCTGAGGTGAGGAGAGACAAGCCAGGTTAGTGCACTGCGTTCGTGCGGACTACAGGCATGGGCATGGCTTGGAGGGAGAGAGCATGGCTAGTGGGTTTTGGAAATAACCAACTGTGTGGTAATGCCTGTGATACAGGGTAGGAAAAGATGCATGAGAACTTGCCAGGGGAGAGAGGAAATGGAAGCTGCATGGTGGGTTGCCCGCCTGTCAGCTAGAGGCAGGGATGTTAGTCAGAAGGTAATGCAGCCAGGTGTGGTGGCTCACACCTGTAGTCCCAGCTACTTGGGAGGCTGAGGCAGAAGGATCGCTTGAGCCCAAGAGTTTGAGGATGCAGTGAGTTGCGATGACGCCACTGCACTCTAGCCCAGGCAACATAATGAGACCCTGTCAAAAAAAAAAAAAAAAAAAAGTAATGGGCAGCCATGGAAGGTTTTTTTGAGACAGGGTCTCACTTCGTTGCCCAGGCTAGAGTGAGTGCCATGGCGTCAGCCTAGCTCACAGCAACCTCAAATTCCTGGGCTCAAGTGATCCTCCTGCCTCAGCCTCCCAAGTAGCTGGGACTACAGGCATGCGCCACCATGCCCGGCTAATTTTTTCTATATATATTAGTTGGCCAATTAATTTCTTTCTATTTATAGTAGAGACGGGGTCTCACTCTTGCTCAGGCTGGTTTGAACTCCTGACCTCGAGCAATCCGCCTACCTCGGCCTCCCAGAGTGCTAGGATTACAGGCGTGAGCTATGGAAAGTTTTACAGGGCTAGGATACATTGGCATTTTGTAAATTCCTTTGAAATACAGGGAAGATACTATTTTCTCCTATCAAATGGCAAAGAATTTTAAAATGATAATTCTTAGTGCTGGCAATGTTTCAGCCCACGAAGTCCTCTCACATGTTGCTGATGGGAATGAGTTGGTTTGACCTTTCTGGAAAGCAGCTGAGTCATGTGTAGTACTTGAGGAAGGTTCGGACCTTTGACCTGCTAATCCTATTTCTAGGAATCTCTCTTCTGACATAATTAGAAAAGGGGTCAGAGATTTATGTCCCAGAATATGAAATTTATTTCATCATTTGTAATAATAATAATAGTAAGCGACAGAAATGTCCAACAGGAGGGAATTGGTGAAATTAAGAGAGAATTTTGATAGAATGATTTATAGCAACTTATACAATTTTTTCAAATAGAATAAATGCCATCAGAAATGCTAAGGGCTCCTGGAATTCCTAGAACTGTTTGTCATTGCCACAGGATACAAGATCAACATGAAATGCAATTGTATTTTCATATGTTAGCAACGAACAATTGGAAACTGAAATGAAAAGACAGCACTATTTATTATAGCTCCAAAAAGAAAGAAAAAAGGAAATACTTGGGTATAACAAAACCTACATAGCATAGACAGGATGTTCTAACATAACATACACAGGATGTCATGCTGAAACTACAAAATGCTGTTGAAAGAAATCAAAGAAGACTTATATAAGTGGGGAAACATGTTGGGCTCATGGATTGGAAGACGCAACATAGTAAGGATGTAATTTCTCCCCAAACTAACAGAATTGGCTTTCTAGGGCTTCCATAACAAAGTACCACAAACTAGGCAGCTGAAGACAACAGAAATTTATTGTGTCACAGTTCTGGAGGCCAGAAGTCTGAAATCTAGATGCGGGCAGGGCCGTGCTTTCTCCGAAGTCTCCAGGGGAGGCTGCTTCTTTGTGTCTTTCTATTCATAGCTTCTGGGGACTTGCCTGCAGTCATCGGCGTTCCTTGGCTTGCAGCTGAAGAGCTTCAGCTTCTGCCTCAGCTGTCACGGAGAGTTCTCCTGTATGTCTGTCTCTCTGTGTCTCTTCTCTTAGAGGGACATCGGACATACTGGATGAAGGGCCGTCCTACTCCATTATGACCTCATCCTAACTGCAGCTATTATATGACGGCCCTATTTCCCACTCAGGTCACACTTTGAGATATTAAGTGTTAGGACTTCAACATGTCCTTCTGGGGGACACAATTCAAACCCATAACACTGATCTATAGATTTTATTTCTTTATTTTTTTTTGAGACAGGGTCTCACTTTGTTGCCCAGGCTAGAGTGAGTGCCGTGCTCACAGCTCACAGCAACCTCAAACTCCTGGGCTCAAGCGATCCTCTTGCCTCAGCCTCCTGAGTAGCTGGGACTACAGGTGTGCACCACCATGCCCGGCTAATTTTTGCCACTTTCAGTAGAGATGGGGTCTCGATCTTGATCAGGCTGGTCTCGAACTCCTGTGTTCAAGCAATCCGCCCGCCTAGGCCTCCCAGAGTGCTAGGATTACAGGCGTGAGCCACCAA
Organism: Microcebus murinus; assembly: GCF_040939455.1. Classification (NCBI taxonomy): domain Eukaryota; kingdom Metazoa; phylum Chordata; class Mammalia; order Primates; family Cheirogaleidae; genus Microcebus; species Microcebus murinus. The sequence continues at coordinate 109,433,066 of NC_134108.1, forward strand.
GGCCAAGTTCTTAAACATGACACTAAAAGCATGATCTGTGAAAGAAAAAAGTTGATCAATTGGCCATTATCAAAGTTAAAACCTTTGTTCTGTGAAAGGTATTGTTAAGAGAATGAAATGACAGGTTACAGACTGAGCGACAATATTTACAAATCACATATTTGACTCGTATCCAGAATACATTTTTATCTTTTTTTTTTTTTTTTTTTTTAGATGACCCTGCAGTGGCCGGCTGGCCCGCCAGACAGAGCACCCAGGGCCAATTTACTTCTTTTAATCTCCAGAATACATTTTTAAAACAACCTCTCAAAACTCAACAGTAATAAAGCAACCAACCAATTTTAAACTGGGCAAAAGACCTGAACAGGCACCTCACCAAAGAGGGTATCCAGACGGCAAGTAAGCCCAGAGAAGACTCTCAACACCCCTAGCCATTGGGTAAGTGCAAATTAGAACCACAGTGGCCAGCATTCCCGCTTCTAGATATTAACCCTAGAGAAATAAAAACTTATATTCACACCAAAACCTGTACAAGAATGTGTAAGCAGCTTTATGCATAATCACCAGAAACCGGAGGCAAATTGGGTGCGTGGATAAATAAACCATGGAATGTCCTTAGCATGGAATATTGCTCAGAAGTAAAAGGGAAAGAACTATCGGTATGTATGAGAGCATGGATGGAAGAAGCCAGTCTCAAAAGGTTACATGCTGTATGATTCAATTTATATGACATCTAGAAAAGACACAACAATGGTGAGGAAAGATCAGTGGTTCCCATGGTCTAGTGGCGGGAGGTGAGGAGGTAAGGGGATGGCAGTGCGGGAGTTTTGGGGATGAATCTTGGTTGGCAAAGTGGTTACGTCTATCTGTACATGTAAAATTTACAGAACTGTACACTGAAAGAGGTCAGTATTACTGTATGATAATTAAAAAGCAAACTATGTCCAGCTGCATAACTATGTGATAAAGCGAGTATAGTGTGGGATTAATGGGAGAATACGGGTGTGGGGTATGAGTCCTCACTGAACAATCCTTCTAGCCTTTGCTGTCTGAAAAGTTTCATAATAAAATGTTGAAAAAAACTATATCCAGAATGGCCTGAGTTAATTTTATTTTATTATTTATTTATTTTTGAGACAGAGTCTCACTTTGTTGTCCAGGCTAGAGTGAGTGCCGTGGTGTCAGCCTAGCTCACAGCAACCTCCAACTCCTGGGCTCAAGCAATACTCCTGCCTCAGCCTCCCGAGTAGCTGGGACTACAGGCATGCGCCACCATGCCCGGCTAATTTTTTCTATATATATTAGTTGGCCAATTTCTTTCTTTCTATTTATAGTAGAGATGAGGTCTCCCTCTTGCTCAGGCTGGTTTTGAACTCCTGACCTCGAGCAATCCGCCCGCCTCGGCCTCCCAGAGTGCTAGGATTACAGGTGTGAGCCACTGTGGCCGGCCCATTTAAAGAATCTATTATCAGCCAGGCGCGGTGGCTCACGCCTGTAATCCCAGCACTTTGGGAGGCTGAGGCGGGCGGATCGCTCGAGGTCAGGAGTTCAAAACCACCCTGAGCAAGAGTGAGACCCCGTCTCTACTATAAAAATAGAAAGAAATTAATTGGCCATCTGATATATATAGAAAAAATTAGCCGGGCATGGTGGCGCATGCCTGTAGTCCCAGCTACTGGGGAGGCTGAGGCAGGAGGATTGCTTGAGCCCAGGAGTTTGAGGTTGCTGTGAGCAAGGCTGATGCCACGGCACTCACTCTAGCCTGGGCAATTAAGCGAGACTCTGTCTCAAAAAAAAAAAAAAAAAAAAAAAAAGAATCTATTATCGTCTACCTATTTATTTCTCTACACATATATATGTGGGAAAAAGAGTGAAGGCATCCTACCAACATATTAGCAGTAGTGATCTCTTTAAAGGGTGAAAATGTGAGTAACTATAATTTTCTTTTTGTATATTTCTGTATTTTCTATAAGCATGCATAATTTATTTAGCGAGACTATAGACTATATTTTATGTATTCTATGTCTTTTTTTCTCACTTATATGTGCAATGCATGCTTATTGTAAGGTTCAAGTGGTACAGAAATATATAATCCCCAATGGGAGATCCCTTGTACTCACTCTCAACACTGTTAACATTCTGTGTGTATCCTACAGGCTAAATTTGAAATTCAGGTTCATTTCTTTTATATTGTGCCATCTGTTAAAAACTAAGCAGCTCTTAGGCTTGGCACGGTGGCTCACGCCTGTAATGTTAGCACCTTGGGAAGCTGAGGCAGGAGGATCGCTTGAGGTTAGAAGTTTGAGATCAGCCTGAGCAAGAGTGAGACCCTGTCTCTACAAAATATAGGAAAATTTAGCTGGGCATGGTGGCTCACACCTGTGGTCCCAGCTACTTGGGAGGCTGAGACAGGAGGATCGCTTGAGCCTAGGAGTTGGTTGCAGTGAGCTATTATGAGGCCACTGCACTGTGGCTGGGGCGACAGAGCAAGACCTTGTCTCAAAATAACAATAACAATAATAATGATGATGATAATAATAAAAACTAAGCAGCTCTTGTATATAATTTTTGTGAATTTAAAAAAGTAAAATTAAATTTAAAAGTAATTAAGCAGCTCCAACATATTTCGTCTTTGTTTCCCTTTACTAACATCACCCAACAATAAGTTTTATGTAAAGGGAGAAAATGGCTTCTGTTCTACAGGTTCAAGGCAGAGAACCTTAGGTGAAAAGAAAGTAAAATGTAATAATTTTTCCTGATTCCAAGAATTGGGCCAGGAAAGTGTTAGCTTCCTTGAAACATGGGCTCACACCCTTTTTTCTTTAATTTTAAAAGATGTAACTGCAAATACTTGTTCTCAGTTTCTTTTGTAACTTAGGTCAGAGTGGAATGCTCTTGTCTTGTATGTTTGTGTGTTTTGTCTCTGTGATTATAAAATAATCCCTGCTTAGGAAGCAGGCCAGAGGGCCGGGGCTGCGGGCTGGGGGTCTACTTCTGGCACAGCCACCAACTCTGTGGCTCCTCCCTGAGCCTCAGCTTTCTAAGCTGTAATATTTTATAATGAAGAATAAACAAACACGAGTAATAATAAAGCCCTGTTACTGGGTAACAGTGTGGAGGGTGCTCCAAAGACTGTCCCACATGCCTGGTCTCCCCTTCTTCCTGCCTACTAAACCTCTGTATTTTTAGCTGAGCACATGACACATTTTGACCCTCAAAATAGACTGTGTTTTCTTGCCTCCCTTGCTAGATATGGTCAGTGGGAAATGAGCAATATGTTTTTAAAGGGAAGGGATGTTTTATTTTTCTCTAGCTAACTTCTTTCTAATGGCTAGAATGTGGATATGATGGCTGGAGTGTGGCAGCTACTTTAAACCAGGAGGAAAGCTTGGGGCAGAGCAGCCAGGTGGAAGGAGCCTGGGGTGTTGGTGCCGCGGCTCGTGGAGCCAGCCCTGGGCCACCTGTGTCTGGCCCTCTTGAATGTGAGAGAGAAATACACTCTTGTCTAGTGTAACCCACTGGCATTTTGGGATTTTGTTCTTTGCGGCCTCTTATGCAAGGCCGGATAATCGTGAGGAGACTATGACGGGAAACGAAGGGAGAGGCCAAGAGGGCCTGCACCACGGTGGGGCGTGGATTTAAGACACACGTGTCCGGGCCCTGCCGAGTTGCCAGTGCCCGAGGGACCCGCCTGAGGGCTGCCGATGGCACAGATCTGGAGTTCAGGAGAGAGTCCGAGGAGATATGCTCACAGAGGTAGAGATACCCAGACTCCCGGCGGGACTCTGAGTGGCGTGTGCGTTAGGTGTCTATTAATCAGTAACAGATTATTCCAAAACTTGCCGTGTGGCTCGGGATCTGGGAGCGGCTCAGTTGAGCGGTTTGCTTGGGGTCTCTCGTGAGACTGCAGCTGAGGTGTCGGCCAGGGCTGCAGCTGTCTGCAGGCTCGGCGGGGCGGAGGAGCCACTTGCATGGTGGCTAGTTCCTCGCTGTGGGCTGTGGCCACAGAGCTGCTTGCGCCCTCGCGCCGGCGGCTCCCCGAGAGCGGCCGGGCTGGGCGATGCTGCAGCGCCTTCCTGCCTGCCGAAGCCCCGCGGTGTCAGTTCTGCAATATCGCCCTACGCAGCGTGGGAGGGGCCTTACCTGGGTATGGGGCCAGGAGCCGTGGCTCTTTGGGCATCGCCCTGGAGGGGGCTCCACACTGGGCCAGGACTGCTTCGTGGAGGGCAGGTCTGCAGGGCAGGAGGCAGGAGCTGGCCTGCGCTGGGACTTGCCCTGTGCCTGCCCGCCCCATGCTGAAAGTTTCGTGGGAGTAAAGATGGATGCCACTGCCGGGGGTGGGGAGCGGTGACAGTGTGGCATAGTGGCTAGACATGCAGGCAGGGCCTTTGAAGCCTAAGTGACCCCTGATGGGTTCCAGCCAGGGCAGTTGTGACAATTAAGAGAAACGGTGTCTATACGGTACAGGGCCCGAAGTTAGTGCTCAATAAACGTCAGCTCCTGGGGAGGAAAGGGTCAGAGAGACTGAGGTTCAAGTCCTGCTTTGCCACTTTATCTTTTTGCAGGGCCTCAGCCATTAAACGGGGACGCTAATGATATCCGTCTTGCAGGGCTGGAGCGAGGATCAAAGGAGCGAGTCCACATAAGGTGCCCGCACTGGTGCTGGGCGCAGCACGATCGCGCTGGTAAAGTGTTACAATGCTAGTTTCCCCGCTCAGCGTCCCCTTGTCCCGCCACCCCAGCACCAAGGCCACGCACAGCCTTCCCCCATCCAGCCTCCGCCGTCTTCCTGCCCCTGGCAGGTCAGCCCCGTGCCCTGCCCCTTCCTTCTGTCCATCCCTTCCCTGAGTCTGCCCCCATCCCCGGGCCCCCAAGAGGGCCTTCACCTCCTTTCTAGCCCGGGGCACGCTGAGCCTCTCAGGCACCTCCTTGCCTTGCTCCTTGTGCCTGGCACGTGCTGGACTCAAGCCTGGCGGGTGGAGTCCACACAGGGCAGTTCCAGCGGGGTGCTGGCTGAGCCCGGGACGGAGGGCCGCGGGGCTGCTGGGCTGACTGGGAAGCAGGAGGGTGACCCAGCTGAGAGGAGGAGCAGTGGGCACAGGGAAGGGCGTGCTGCTCCAGGAAGGCCACCTGGAGGAAGCAAGCTGAAGGGTGAGTGATGTCGCCTGTCCATCTGCCCCTCTAGCATGCCCAGCCAGAGACGGTGGAAATCACGCCTTTGCACCCTTTAGTGCTCAATAGTTAAGTCAGATTTTATTTTTTTGAGACAGGGTCTTGCTCTGTCGTTTGGGTTGGAGGGCAGTTGTGGGGTCATCACAGCTCGCTGCAGCCTCCGACTCCCAGACTCAAGCGCTCTTCCTGCCTTAGCTTCCCGAGTAGCTGGGACTACAGGCACATGCCACCATGCTCAGCTATTTTTTTAAAAAAAAGTTTATAGAGATGGGTCTCACTATGTTGCCTAGGCTGTTCTCAAACTCCTGGCCTCAAGTGATCATCCCTTCTCGACCTCCCAAAGTGCTGAGATTACAGATGTGAACCATCACTCCTGGCCTACATTTTGAATTTAATTCAAAAATTAAATTTTTGGCCTGGCGTGGTGGCTCACGCCTGTAATCCTAGCACTTTGGGAGGCCGAGGCCGGCGGATTGCTCAAGGTCAGGAGTTCGAAACCAGCCTGAGAGAGACCCCGTCTCTACCAAAAATAGAAATAAATTAATTGATCAACTAAAAATATATATACAAAAAATTAGCCGGGCATGGTGGCGCATGCCTGTAGTCCCAGCTACTCGGGAGGCTGAGGTAGTAGGATCGCTGAGCCCCGGAGATTGAGGTTGCTGTGAGCTAGGCTGACGCCACGGCACTCACTCTAGCCTAGGCAACAAAGTGAGACTCTGTCTCAAAAAAAAAAAAAAAATTAAACTTTTGAAGAAAAAGGAGAGTAATTTAAGAATTTGAGGAGTGATAAAATACCTCCCTCTCCCCCGATACCGACCCCCCCACCAGCTGGCCTGAAATCCCCGTTAGAATCACGTTCAGCTCACAAAAGCCGGCACCTGCAGAATCTCCTGTTCCAAGCTGCATCAGCGGGCTCCGTGGGAGGGTAGCAAAGGGCCCATGAGTCCTGATTAGCTGATCTGACAAACCATCTGTCACCCACAGCCCTAAGCCACACTGAAACTGCGTGTGTCACTCTTCCTCAGGGTCCTCCCCCAGAATCTCAAATCACCCGCCCCGCCCCCCGTGGTTCAGACTCCCCTCCCCACCCCCAAAGTCTGCTCCCCTCCAGAGCCTTGACTCTGTTGACTCTGCAGCTTCCCGCTGCAGCTGCAGAGCGAGGGCAGGGCGCTGTCCTAGCGCCCTGCCTGGGCTTCCGCGGTGAGGAACGTGGGGACGCCAGCCGGAGTCAGCTCCCCTTCAGAGCACTGCGAGGGAACTTCTCTCCCCATCTGCTACCCCAGGAGACGTGCAGGGCCCTCCCCTGAGCCTTTGCCCCTGGAATGTAGGTGCAGCTGTGCTGGGTAGAGTAGGTGGGGTCACTGCTGTAGAGCTCAGAGCTGGAAGGGACCCCAAGGAGCACTTGGTCCAGTCCCCTACTGTTAGCCAGGCAAGCGACTATGGTTTTGGATGAACCACTTCATCCCATACGCCCTGAGCGTGCCCGCTCTGTCTCATGGGGAAGCGCCCCAGGCTTCTCACCTGGGGCTTTTGCACTGTCCCATAGCCTTCCAGGAGGGAGGGAGGCTTGCTGTACTGGTCAGCGACGCAGGCTGCGTATACCTGAACCCTGGCTCAAATGCCATCAACTAGGAGGAAATGCATGCTCTCTTGTAACAAGGTGGCCAGAGTGAGGCAGTTTCAGTGCTGGGTAATTGAGCGGCTCAACAGCTTCATCATGGACCAAGGTTGTTTTCAATCTTCACCTCTGCCACTGCTAGAGTGTTGGCCGTGTTTTTTCTCATGGTCACAAGGTGGCTGCCTGTCACCAAGCATTTTGTCTAGATATGACAACATACAGTGAAAGAAGAAGAGATGCTTTCCCAGAAGCTGCCAACAGTTTGTCATGTTTTAGTGGCCATAGTTACAACATTATTCATTCATAATCCAATATTAGTGCAATGTTGGGAGGCAATTAATTCTCCATGTTCTCATGTTTCTACATAGCATGTGGCCAGAGGCACTCATTACTGTTTTTCCTTGTATTTTTAAGTTGATATATAATAGTTGTATATATTCTGATTGCCTTTTGTTCTGTCTTTTCAAGGAGGTTTATGTGCCAAACAGCTTTGGAAGATAGTGTGTTCCTCCAGATCAAAGGGCAAGTTTGTTCAGGTCCCATTAGAAAAGATTCAGGTTCCCAAAGCTCAGGGTTCCTCTCCTGTAACAAAGCACTGCAGTCACATGACCACACCTCACTGCAAAGGAGGCTGGGAAATGTAGTCTTTAGCTAGACAGTCACGTGCTCCGGGGGCGGTGGCTTACGTCTATAATCCTAGCACTCTGGGAGGCCGAGGTGGGGAGAGGATTGCTTGAGCTCAGGAGTTCAAAACCAGCCTGAGCAAGAATGAGACCCCGTCTCTACTATAAATAGAAAGAAATTAATTGGCCAACTAATATATATAGAAAAAATCAGCCAGGCATGGTGGCGCATGCTTGTAGTCCCAGCTTCTTGGAAGGCTGAGGCAGGAGGATCGCTTGAGCCCAGGAGTTTGAGGTTGCTGTGAGCTAGGCTGATGCCACGGCACTCACTCTAGCCTGGGCAACAAAGCGAAACTCTGTCTCAAAAATAAATAAATAAATAAAACTTCCATTTCTTGGGAAGAAAGGTGAATGGATATTGGGTCAATTGGTAGTCTCTGTCACAGTCACTCCAATAAAACTGGGGTTCTAATAGGGAGTCAGGAGGCGTGGTGTGGAGAGGCAATAACAGTGTCTGCCATGGTAGTTGGTGCTGTGTCCCATTTTATAGGTGAGGAGCTGAGTTCCAGAGAGGGCAGTCCTGGAGTCAGGTCTACAAGCCAGGTCGCCGACTGCTGACTCCAGGGTTTCCCCATCCTTTCCCTGCCTCTGCGGCAGGCAGGGCCAGGTTAGGCTGTGTGCAGGGAAAGCCTTCCACTGGCCTCAACATGGGGGCCACCTCCTCTCCCTAATCAAAACACTCAGTTCCCTTGGGTTCCAGGAGTCCCCTCCTGCTGTTCTTGCGGTCTTCAGCCTCTTTCTCAGGCTCCGTCTCTACTTTCTTCTTTCCGGCCTTTCTCTGCCAGAAGTCCCCAGGCTCGGCCTTCTCACTTGCACCTGTGTTCACTGGTCCCTGGCGTTAAATATCATGTCCTCGCCATGACCCGCAGGCTCCTCCTATCTGTCTGTCAGGCCTCTCTTTGTGCTCTGGACTTGTGTATTCCACTGCCCACCTGACCCCCTCTTACAGGCACCTCGATGTCAAAAGTTTACAATGAACTCGTGTCATCACAGACAAACTTGCTTCTTTTCCACTCTTGCCAAACTCAGGAACTGCTTCCACCCTCCAGCGAGCAGTCCCGGCATCTTTGATACTGTCCTCTATCTCTCCTTCCACATCTGATTCCCCAGTCCCGGCATCTTTGATACTGTCCTCTATCTCTCCTTCCACATCTGATTCCCCCGTACTAGATTATTGCTGTAGCCTCCTGACCCGCTCCCCTGAGGCCGCCCTGGTTGTCCATCCATTCCTTATTCTCTTCTTAACATGCAAGGATGATCATACTCTTCTTCTCCTTTGTCCTCCTCCTCCTCCTCCTTCTTTTAAAATTAGAGATGGCCCAGGCTGGAGTGTAGTGGCTATTCACATGCACAACCATAGCTCATTGTAGCCTCAAACTCCTGGCCTCAGACGATCCTCCTGACTCACTCAGCCTCCCAAGTAGCTGGGACTACAGGAGCAAGCTACCATGCCGGGCTATTCTTGGTCTTAAAATCTTCAGTGGTTCACCATTGCTTTTAGGATAAAAACCAACATTCTTTTCATGATGTGGCAGAACGGTTGCCCCTTCCCCATTATTCATCCTTTTTTTCTTTAGAAAGTGAACTTCCTATTTATAGTTGGGCACAACCATTTAAAGAGCCCACTTTCCAACTTCCCTTGTAGCTAGTTGGGGCCACATGACTAAATCCTGGCCAAATGGATACAGGCAGCATGTTCTGGTCTCATGTGAGGATGGCGTGGGTCTTTTGCCCCTTCCTCTTTCTTGCTTACAAGAATGCAGACACAATGGCTGACACTCTAGCAGCCACCTTGGGCGATGTGGAGGAAGCCAGTGCTGAGCCTGAATCCTAAGACAGAAGGAGCCTGGTCCCTGACTCTGGGACACACGCTAGCCCTGGACTGCCTACCTACCTTGGGGCTTTGGTTATTGGAAACTGTTACAGGATCTAACTTAAGTCACTATTTTGCATTTTCTCACACCTCAACCAAGTGCTGCCTGAATCATATGGCCCCTGCTGTGGCTACAGCGTGGTGGCGCTTCCTCTACACACCAAGCTTCTCCTTGACTCGGGCCTTCACTCCTCCCCCTGCCGGGAGCACCCTCCACCCTCTTTTTCCGGCTGTCCGCGGCTCACCCTCGGCATGTCGCTCTCTCTGGGACGCCTTCCTCACTGCAGTGCCACACCTGTAGTGTTCCACACCAGAGCAGGTAAAACACCTCTCCTCTATACAACATTACTTCCAGTGATAATTGTGACATGAATAATAATAACAGCCAACAAAAATACAGTTAGATTTTTCTTTTACTGAATTTCATATAATCATCCTAGTAAAAACTAATACAAATATGATAGAACAAAAAAAGTAGTGGGTTATTGCTTTTTAATTAAATTAATTCATTTTTTGACAAGAGGGAAAATATATACCTACATCTGTTGCAGTAATGAATAACATTACACTTTGTTTTCCAGACTTCTGCAAATTTGTCAAGACTTTGTCAAAATTGATCTTCTCATATTCATGTTCTAAAAATAGTGTAGGCAGTTTTGTCAATCTATCTTCAATCATAATTGACCAAAAATTTTTAAAATTTTTATTTGGCACTATTTCTTTTCACATGAAGCAATAGATACACAAATAATTAAGGAAAGCCTTAAACAGAAGGATAAGTTTGGCAGAAATTCAGAAAAAATTCATTTCATAACAAATTCCAGAAATTACAGATTACAGTAATGTCAATATCTGTGTTTTTCTTTAGGATTAATTGTAATGGCTTTCAAATATCTTCCCCCCTCAAAATTTTTAAACAAATAAAAACTCCAGGTGGTCACATAAAATTATGCTATCAACATTTATTTCAAACCCAATGTTTAACCACGGGACAATATAGTACAACAGGGATTCCAGACAACTTTGCAGTGAGTGTAAACAATTCTGAATCCGCCAAACATGGGAAGCTGTCTCCCAGCGTTGGGGAGTGGCTAAATAACTGGGAATTCTCCCAATTAATTTCATGCAATGTTTGTTAAAGCATAAGTAATAAAAATGTGTTAATTTGAGACTTCCATATGTATTAGTAAAAGTCAATAGCAACTAAAGCAATTGTTGAGGTCTTAAACCACCAAAAGAATTTGGGGGAAGGACGCTGTTTAGAATTGTGCTTAGTGATAATGAAGAGCAGACTGGTTTCTAGTCGGTTCTTATTGTTTTAAAAGCTGTTACTGAGGCCGGGCGCTGTGGCTCACGCCTGTAATCCTAGCTCTTGGGAGGCCGAGGCGGGCGGATTGCTCAAGGTCAGGAGTTCAAAACCAGCCTGAGCAAGAGCGAGACCCCGTCTCTACTATAAATAGAAAGAAATTAATTGGCCAACTGATATATATATATAAAATTAGCCGGGCATGGTGGCGCATGCCTGTAGTCCCAGCTACTCGGGAGGCTGAGGCAGAAGGATCACTTGAGCCCAGGAGTTTGAGGTTGCTGTGAGCTAGGCTGACGCCACGGCACTCACTCTAGCCTGGACAACAAAGCGAGACTCTGTCTCAAAAAAAAAAAAAAAAAAAAAAAAAAAAAGCTGTTACTGAGACGCCCCCGCTTACTGCCTGCGTCAGGGAGGACGCCCTGCCACCCCACCCTGGGATGCCCGATGGGCTCACCTTAACGTGCACTCAGAGGGTGTTTGAAGTCCATTCTCCCGCAGCTGGGCAGTCACCGTTGTTCAGGGCTGTGCCCAGCTCCCGGCAGGGAACCTGGCACCCAGAAGGCTCTCAATACACATTTGGTGAATGGATGTGGGTGAAGAACCAGCCTCCATAAAGGTAGCGACAATTACTATAATCTGCAGCACATGTAAAATCTGCAGTGTAAGAAACATGCCACCACATTCAAGGTCAGCAAAGCGCCACCTCTTCTTGCAGCCTTCGAGGTTCCCTTCAGTCACACCACGTCTGGCTCTCCTGGATCTCTGGGAAAGAGTGGGAATCTTATCTTGCTCAGCAGTCCCTCCTGGAGGGCAGCAGTCATATCTCATTGTCTCTCGGGTCCCTTGAACTGCAGCAGAGAGGACCTGGCACAAACTAGGAGTCAATCCACACTCCTGCATTGGTAACAATTTATTGGCCCGGTGTGGTGGCTCACACCTGTAATCCTAGCACTCTGGGAGGCCGAGGCGGGCGGATTGCTCGAGGTCAGGAGTTCAAAACCAGCCTGAGCAAGAGTGAGACCCCCATCTCCACTATAAATAGAAAGAAAACTAATTGGCCAACTAATATATATAGAAAAAATCAGCTGGGCATAATGGCACATGCCTGTAGTCCCAGCTACTTGAGAGACTGAGGCAGCAGGATTGCTTGAGCCCAGGAGTTTGAGGTTGCTGTGAGCTAGGCTGACGCCACGGCACTCACTCTAGCCTGGGCAACAAAGCGAGACGCTGTCTCAAAAATAATAATAATAATAATAATAATTTATTGAGCACCCGCTACACACAGGTATTTTATTTCATGTATCTACTTTCTAATAGTTAGAACTCACCAGGCTGGGCATGAGTGCAGTTGAATGACTTGCCCAAGATCACACAGCTGGCACCTGCAGAACAAGCTTCAGCGCAGGTCTCTGGGCTCCAAAGCCCCTGTTCTTCCTGTGACTTCACGCTGCTTCCCAGGAAAGGGGTGTGGGGGTGGGAGAGGGCTCCAGTTCTGGGATGGGACTGAGGGGGCCTGTGCTTGGGACCCGGCATGCTCAGGCTGCAGGAGCCTGGGTGACTCCCGGGCACGCGCAGTGGTCACCACCTCTGGCCTTCCATGGGGTTGAGGGCCCAGGCACAGATGCGCAGCCTGGCAGGGCACCCGTCCCTCCAGGCTTTGGTTTCTCAGTCCACACAATGGGGAGCAGCAGGAGCACCCCTGCAAAGGTTAGCGATACTGTATTGTGTTGCAGCGGTCCCCAGCCTTTTTCACACCAGGGATTGTTTTCATGGAAGACAATTTTTCCACTGGCAAGGAAGAGGGGAATGGTTTCGGGATGATTCAAGTGCATTACATTTATTGTGCACTTTGTTTCTATTATTACACTGTAATATATTAATATAATGAAATAATTATACAACTCACCATAGGTTGGGGACCTCTGGAGTAAGGCACTGGCCCCAGCAGGGTACAGCGGGAGCTCTGCCAGTGGCAGAGGTTCTGCAACTTCGCTTCCACCTTCTGTTCTCTCCCCGCGCCTCTCACAAGTCAGGAGGAGCAAGGTGCGCCCCGGGGCCTGCAGGGAGGGTGTGCCCACACCTGGTGGGCTCCTTCCACGAGCTGTCCCTGCGGCCGCACGGGCGCGCCCACCGGCCGGCTCCGCTGTGACCCGGGCCCGGGCGGGTGTGGGAGCGAGGGGCCCCGCGGCGGCCTGCGGCCTGGAGGCCTGGGAGCCCGGGGCCGTTTGGAGAGAGGAGGAGGGACGCGGCTGGGCGGGACGCGCGGGTTCGGCGGCCTCCGCGCGGGTTCCCGGCGCCACCTCGTGGCGGTGGCCGGCGTCGCCGGACCCCCAGCCTGTCTTTCGAGGGAGAGCGGGGCTCCAGGGCCGTCTGCGGCCTGCAGGGAGCTGTACAGGCAGGGAAGGAGGCACCGAGGGCGTCCGCTCCCGGGGAGGAGGGATGGGGCGAGGACCCTCCAGAAGCTGGGGAGCGGGTCCGCACTCGGCTCCATTTGCAGCCCTGCAGTCGCGCAGCCTTCCCGTCTCCCGTCGGGGCGGCGCGCCTCGCCGGCGTGGGGAGAGGCTGGAGGCCTCGTCCACTCTCCTGACCATTGGAGACAGGTGGCAAAAGCCGGGGCTGCGGCGCCAACTCCTGCCGGGACCAGGAACCCAGAGCGTGACTTGGCCTCAGACAGGTTTCCCAGCCAGCCCCTCACTGGCGGGCTTGCGTCTCCCTGGCAGCTTAGGTGCCAGCAGCACCTGTCTGTCTGTTGCCCTGGGCACCTCCAGGCCAGCACCAGGTTAAGGTAGCCAGGGTGGCCGGGCAGAAGTGTGGGGACGCTGGGTCCCACAGGTTCCCCAGGACCCCCCACACCTCCCAGCAGTGCTGGGCTGCTCTGGTCCCCGCTGGAGAGAGGGGCAGTCGGACGACCCTCAGGAGAAGGTGTGGGCATCTGCTGGTCTGCAGGTTCAAGTCCCAACCGTGGGCCTGCCCAGAAGGCCCCGTGGTCCCGGGCTGAGCCTGCGGCCACCCCCCCACCCCCACCCCACCCCACCCCACCCTCACGCTGGCTTGGCCTGCAGCTTCTGCTCCAAAGCTGTCTTCCTCTGCACACCCCCGGCCGCTGTCCCTTTGTCCCCTGGCACATGCTCTCCTGCTCTCCTCCCCACTCCTAATTTTCTTCTTCAACCAAGAGAAAAATGGAAAAACTTTTTCCAGGAAGGATTTGCTCGTAAATCGATGAAAAGGTGGTCCATATAAAAACTGGGCAGCAGCACAGGCCAGGTGGTGATGAGGAGGGCGTGCTGTCTCCGGGGAAGGTCTTGGGGTCAGAGCCTCTGGTCACAGCCAGCCTGCAGCTGCCCCAGAGGGGCCAGAGCCCCTGCTGGAGAAGTTGGTGTGTAAGGTCCAGAATGAGCCCTGAAAACCGGGGCTCCTTGCAGGTCTTCGGTGGGGCCAGGTCTGGGGCCAGCAGGAACCTGTGTGAAGCGGCTCTGGGCTGTCCTGTCTCAGGCCCTGCGACCACCTCTGGCCGGAGGGGCCGGCGCCTCTGGGGACCTGGGTGGTGCCAGCAAGACCTATTGTCAGGCAGGGGTGCGAATCTTTGGGAGGCGGGCGGGGGCGGGAGAGGTCAGAGAAGCTGGGATTCCAGGCAGGCAGAGAACAGTGACCTCTCCTGCCGTTGCCCTGCCCGCCTGCGCCAGTCGCTAGGGGTCACAGCACTCTTTCTGTTTGGTTCGCCTTTTATTATAAATTATGAAAGATTTGATGCATGCAGAAAAGTACAGAAAATGGTATAAAACACCTATATATCCTCTAACAAGGTTATTTTGTTTTTAATATTTTGGCCTTCCCATCACCGAGATAAAGGCCAAAAAAATTTTATTTTTTGACTTATCTGCTATTTTTTTTTTTTTTTTAGACAGAGTATCACTCTGCTGCCCAGGTTAGAGTGCCATGGAGTCAGCCTAGCTCACAGCAACCTCAATCTCCTGGGCTCAAGCGATCCTGCTGCCTCAGCCTCCCGAGTAGCTGGAACTATACAGGCATGCGCCACCATGCCCAGCTAATTTTTCGTATGTGTTTTTAGTTGGCCAATTAATTTCTTTTCTATTTTTAGTAGAGTTGGGGTCTCGCTCTTGCTCAGGCTGGTTTTGAACTCCTGACCTTGAGTGATCCTCCTGCCTCAGCCTCCCTGAGTGCTAGGATTACAGGCATGAGCCACTGCGCCCAGCCAATCTCTGTATCTTTTATTTTATGATACTGCAGTTTATCTACTTTCCTGCTGGGAATAGGTTACTTGTAATATTTCATGATTGTGATCAATGCCTCAGAGAACCTCCTTGAACGCATCTCCTTGGAAGAAAAACACAAGGGTTTCTCTACAGTGCCGACTGGAAATGGTGATTGTGGGTCATAATGCTTGTGCGTCTTCAACTTGACTAAGATCTGTCAAATCGTCCTCCAAGGGCGTGCGCCGGTTCACGCTCCCACGGACAGTCTGTGCAACTCCCATTTCTTCGCTTGCTCTTGTTGGGCATGCTAATTTCTGCCAATCTGTTGGGCGTAAAATGGTATTTCATTCTTGTTTTAATTTATTTGCCTTTCTCTAATTACTAGTGAGACTAAACAGCTTCTTGTGTATATTGGACACAAGTGGCTTCTCTTTTTTGAAAGATCCTTTGCCTGTTTTCCTTTTGGGTGGTTTATATTTTCTTGCTGACGGACAGTCCTGGGTATCTCCTGCCAGTTACATGGCTTGCAGACGTTGTCACAGCCGCCTTCCCGTGTAAGCCTGGACAGGGTCTGAGGTGCAGTGCTGGGCGAGTTAGTGACGTCTGCCACAGTGGTGGGAGGGGGCACGAGAAGGGACTGGGGCCCAGGGACAGTGTGGAGGCCCAGTCACTAGACTGGAGTCCGTGAGGAGCCCATCACAGGCACAAGGCTGGTTGGTGATGAGGTCAGAGCAGGTCTAAGCGGGTCAGGTTACCTGGGAGCAAACCAGCCCTCTATATATCTTTCTGAGAGACCTTTGAGAGCCCGTGGGGGTTTTGGCCCCCCAGAATTTCTGTGATTGATCAAAGCGTGGGCCATGCGCACCTTCAGTAAGGGACGCTGTGGGAAAGTGTCACGGCAGCCGTGCTGCTGAGTTTGTGGAAGGGATAGCATTCAGGATGCTTCTACTATGTCACCTGGTATTCTCTCGAAGGGGCCCAGAGGAGACACCTCTCTCCCCAGTAGTACTTGAATGGCCAGATTTCTCCCGAATGACTGTCTTGTGTTTATGTTTGGACCCTGTGACAACATAACTTCCCTTTCTGTTCTGGCTGCCGGGAAACTCAGAGCCCGATCCAGGGAGGCCTGGAAAAACAGGGTGCATGGTTAAGGCCATGTTTTGGGTGCTAAACTTTGTTGTTTTTTGAGACAGAGTCTCACTCTGTTGTTCAGACTAGAGTGCTGTGGCGTCAGCCTAGCTCACAACAACCTCACACTCCTGGGCTCAAGCGATCCTCCTGCCTCAGCCTCCTGAGTAGCTGGGACTACAGATGTGCATCACCACGCCCAGATAATTTTTCTAGTTTTTGTAGAGATGAGGTCTCACTATGTTGCTTGGACTGGTCTCAATCTCCTGGCCTCAAGCGATCCTCCTGCCTCAGCTTTCCAAAGTGCTGGGATTACAGGGATGAGCTGCTGCACCCGTTTTCTTTATCCATTCATCTGCCTGGTGGACACTTAGCCACCTCGCCCGGCCAGTGGGTGCTAAACTTATTCCTGGTTTCGCTTCGTCTTTTCTGCCTTATTTTTATTTTACCCCAGTTTTGCCTCTTGATTTAAAAAAAAAACTTGTTCTGTATGTATTTTGGGGGAGGTTACTTAAAATTCTTTTGGGGTGAGATGGGGTAAAGATGAATAATATCCCTTTCACTCTGCCGGAACTCTTTTGGGGTAGAAGGTGGCCAGGGACTTGGAATGGGGCTGGAGCCAAGGGTGGGCAGGGGCGGGCCGAGGGCCTTAAAGGACACGGAGACAGACCACTCTGCAGCAATGGCACCTGTCTCTAAAACACTTGGGCCTGAGATGTGTCATGTTTCTTTATTTTTCAAAATAGGCTTAAGGTTGGCTTGGAGCTTCCACCTGGCTGGCCGGCAGGACAGACAGCCATTAGCATGTCTGTTCCCCATTGCGTCAGCTCTTGAGAGGATCTGGGTTCCCTGGTCCCAGGGACACAGGGGAGGGCCCTGTCCTTTCCTTGTCCATGGCTGCGTGGGGCTGGTTTGGGCTGTCCGTCAGCACTGCTCCTCTGAGGGCCCTCCCGGGCCTGCCTGGCTGCGGAGCCTGCGCCCGCTGCTCTCCTGTCCTGCGCGTGGTCTCTGTGGCACACGTTCCTTTGTTCTGGGCTGTCTTTTCAAGGATGTTTGTCTATCTGACAGTCTTGGAAGGCAGAGACAGAGTCTCGCTCCTGAGCAGAGGTTTGTTTAAGGATGTTTGCTTCCAGAGCAAAGGCCACATAGACTTGCTTGTCACTTCCTAGAAAAGGAAGTGTTCCTGCAGCTTGGGGCTCCTCGGCTGCGGTGCAAACCCGCTGTGCACTCAGGGTCCACTTGGGCGGCTTCGCCTCACTCCGAGCGAGCGACTTGTGGCGCAGGAGGAGCCACCAGAAACTCGAAACCCTACGTGCCAGCTGCGCCTTCAGTAATAAAGTCCTTTGCCTCTGACGCAAGAGTCTGGTATGTTCTGCCGTCACCCATGAGCTCTCAGGGGGCCAACCCGCTAGCTCGCAGGTGGGGCAAAACCCCAGACGTCAAGTCTGACGGCTCCTCATCCAAACTCTCCGTAATGGCCCTTTGAAATGTCTTGCAGCTGCTCCAGTGTCTGTTTATTTTTTTTAAATTTTGTTAAAAACACATTATATACAATTGCTATCTTACCCATTTCCAGCATCTTTTGGCCACACCGCCTGAGCTGGGAGAGGCCTGTCTCTCCCAGGGGCGGCAGAAACTCCTTTCCTGGGCTCCCCGGAAGACAGGGCGCCGGGAGCCCCGGGCAGTGTGTGGACCAGGAGCCGCCCGTCTGCGGGGGAGGACCGTGGTGAGCCCGCTCTGGCTCCCAGGGGCGCAGGGTCGGTGGAATGACCTTGGGCACCTGAGCCAGCCTGGGCTGTCTGTTCCTCCTGAGGTCCCACACGTGCCCTCACGCCCTCCGTCCTTTAACCTCCACTGCATCGGCAGCAGGGTTCCTAATTGTCACGTTTCCAGTTGTTTGTGACTTCTCCCTCTTGTGTTTTCCCCTTGGTCAGCCTCACCAGAGCTTCGCCAGTTTTCACAGAACTTTTTTTTTTTTTTTGAGACAGAGTCTCGCTTTGTTGCCCAGGCTAGAGTGAGTGCCGTGGCGTCAGCCTAGCTCACAGCAACCTCAAACTCCTGGGCTCAAGTGATCCTCCTGTCTCAGCCTCCCAAGTAGCTGGGACTACAGGCATGTGCCACCATGCCCGGCTAATTTTTTCTATATATATTAGTTGGCCAATTAACTTCTTTCTATTTATAGTAGAGACAGGGTCTCGCTCTTACTCAGGCTGGTTTTGAACTCCTGACCTTGAGCAATCCGCCCGCCTCGGCCTCCCAGAGTGCTAGGATTACAGGCGTGAGCCACCATGCCCCGCCCAGAACCAACTTTTGACTTTATTGATCTCCCATGTTTCCTATCTATTAATTTCTGCTCTTCGTCACTTCCTGACAGCCCCTTTCTTGTTATTTATGCAACAGTTCTTTCCCTAACCTGGACTGTTAGTGTGTTGATGTTTAGCTTTTCTTCTCTGAGCTTTACTTTTTGTTTGTTTTGTTTTTTAGAGTCTCACTCTGTTACCCGGGCTAGAGTGCTGTGGCGTCAGCCTAGCTCACAGCAACCTCAAACTCCTGGGCTCAAGCAATCCTCCTGCCTCAGCCTCCCCAGTAACTGGGACTATGGGCGTGTGCCACTATGCCCCATTAATTTTTTCTATTTTTAGTTGTTTGACTAATTTCTTTCTATTTTTAGTAGAGATGGGGTCTCACTCTTGCTCAGGCTGGTCTCGAACTCTGGAGCTCCTGTGATCCTCCCACCTTGGCCTCCCAGACTGCAAGGATTACAGGTGTGAGCCACTGTGCCCAGCCTCTCTCTGAGCTTTTAAGGCTATGTATTTCCCACCACCACTGCTTTCACTGTATCCCTGAAGTTTTATGTAAATTATTTTCACTAATGTTTGTCTAAGTATTATTAAATTACTTTTAATTATTTGACAGGAATATTTTCTAAAAAAACTTCTTATTATGGAAAACATTTAAATATGTAAAAGAAAAGAGAATATATAATGCACTCCTCAGCACCCATCAGCCAGGGTCAATGGCAATTATTAATGTATGGCCAGTCTTTTTAAAATCTATATTCCCATATATTCCTCCGATTCCCAAACCTGGCTTATTTTGAAAGATTGTGTTTTAAATTATCAAATGTATGGAAAATTTTTATTTAACTTGTTTTGTTCCTGACTAATAACATAATTGCATTGTGGTTATAGACCATGGTCTGCATTTCTTGGGACTTGTTCTCTGACTAAGGCATGATCATTTTTGGTAAATAGTCCATGTGTGCTTGAGAGCCATGTGAATTCTCTAATTGTTTGGTGCAGATTTCTACACGGTAGATAAAGTTTGTTCATTTCATCATTCAAATCTTCTATATCTCTGTTGACATTTTGTCTCCTTGACATATTAAAGTTGGAGGAGTTTTGTTAAAATGTTTACTACCCTGTTGGACCTTTAGGTTCCTCCTTGAGGTTCTGTCCGTTTCTGCTTCATATATTTGGCAGTCTCTAATTATGTGTTTAGAGTAGTTGAATCTTTGAACTGATTTCATGTCTATCCTTAGGTACAGATTTCATTGTTGATGTTTTTTGAAATCTTAAAACTGTTTTTATCCAATATTAATAAAGATATGCTAAGTTTTGTAGGGCACAGAATTCTATCCTGACATTTATTTTTCCTGAACATTTTGAAGATAGTATTGACTGTCTCTCGTATCTCTTGTGACTTCTGAGTCTAGGTGGATCCATCCTTTTCCTCTGGCCGCTTTTAAAATCATTTTGGGTTGGGTGCGGCGACTCACGCCTGTAATCCTAGCACTCTGGGAGGCCAAAGTGGGAGGATGGCTTGAGCTCAGGAATTCGAGACCAACCTGAGGAGCAAGAGTGAGACACCGTCTCTAGTAAAAATAAAAAAATTAGCCAGGTGCAGTGGCATGTGCCTGTCGTCACAGCTACTAGGGAGGCTGAGGCAGCAGGATTGCTTGAGCCCAGGAGTTTGAGGTTGCTGTGAGCTATGATGATGCCATGGCACTCTAGCAGGGGTGACAGAGTGAGACTCTGTCGCAAAAAAACAAAAACAAAACAAAACAAAAACCTCTTTGTCTTTGGTGTTCTATGTTTTTATCACAAGTTACCCAGGCCTGGGTTTATCTTTATGCAGCTACTTAGGATATGTGCTTTCTTTGTGGATTTATGTCGCTTATCACTTCTGGAGGTATCATAGTCATTATCTCTTTAAATATTTCATCTTCTTCTCTTTCTCTGTTCTCTTTTTCTGAGATGTTGATCAAATATTTGTTAGATCTTCTTATTCTTTCTTCCACCGTGCTTAAAATCTTTTTCAAACTCTTCTTTTTTTTTAGACAGAGTCTTGCTCTGTTGCCTGGGCTAGAGTGCCGTGGCGTCAGCCTAGCTCACAGCAACCTCAAACTCCTGGGCTCAAGTGATCCTCCTGCCTCAGCCTCCCGAGTAGCTGGGACTACAGGCTTTTACCACCATGCACAGCTAATTTTTTTCTATATATTTTTAGTTCTCCAGCTAATTTGTTTCTATTTTTAGTAGAGATGGGGTCTCACTCTTGATCAGGCTGGTCTCGGACTCCTGACTGCGAGTGATCCTCCCCCTTCAGCCTCCCAGAGTGCTAGAATTACAGGTGTGAGCCACCGCTCCCGGCCCTTCAATAAATAAGGTTTTCAAATTCAACTTTTGTATTTTTTAAAGTTCTATTTAAAAATCCATCTGGTTATTCCTTTTTTTTTTTTTTTGAGACAGAGTCTCACTCTGTTGCCCAGGCTAGAGTGCTGTGGTGTTAACCTTGCTCACAGCAACCTCAAACTCCTGGGCTCAAGCAATCCTCCTGCCTCAGCCTCCCAAGTAGCTGGGACTACAGGCATGCACCACCATGCCCGGCTAATTTTTTCTCTATATATTTTCAGTTGGCCAATTAATTTCTTTCTATTTTTTTTTTTTTTTTTGAGACAGAGTCTCACTTTGTTGTCCAGGCTAGAGTGAGTGCCGTGGCGTCAGCCTAGCTCACAGCAACCTCAATCTCCTGGGCTTGAGTGATCCTTCTGCCTCAGCCTCCCGAGTAGCTGGGACTACAGGCATGTGCCACCATGCCCGGCTAATTTTTTTATATATATATCAGTTGGCCAATTAATTTCTTTCTATTTATAGTAGAGACGGGGTCTCGCTCTTGCTCAGGCTGGTTTTGAACTCCTGACCTTGAGCAATCCACCCGCCTCGGCCTCCCAAGAGCTAGGATTACAGGCGTGAGCCACAGCGCCCGGCCCTAATTTCTTTCTATTTTTAGTAGAGATGGGGTCTCACATCTTGCTCAGGCTGGTTTCGAACTCCTGACCTTGAGTGATCCTCCTGCCTCGGCCCCCGGAGTGCTAGGATTACAGGCGTGAGCCACTGCACCCAGCACTGTTTATTCCTAATTGTCTTTGCCCCACAAAACTGTCTTTCAGAAACCAAGTGAAATAAATTTATTTACATATAAACAGAAACAGAGAGAGTTTTACAATCTGACAAGACCAAGTGTCACCAAGGATGTGGTGGGAGTGTAAATGGTTGCACGAGTGTAAATTGGAGCATTATCTAGTGAAATTGAAAATATGCCTAACCTATAACCCAGCAATGCCACTCCTGGGTACATACACTGGACTGGAGAGATGCACCGCATGCACACGCATGCACATTGCACGCGTGTGCACTGGAGGTGTACTGAAAATGCTCACAGCAGCCTTGCTGATGATAGCCCCACTGTAGACAATGCGTACGCCCATCATCAGGGGCATAGATAGATTATGGTATAGTAATACAATAAAATATAATAGGGTAACAAAAATAAGTGAATGGCAACTGCATGAAACCACCTAGATGAACCTTACTAACAATGCTGAGAGAAAGAGCCATTGCAAAAAAATATATGCAAAATGATTCTGTCTGTAGAAAGTTCAAAAACAGACAAAACTAATTTCTAGTATTTCAGATGCATAAGTATATGCATAAGTATAATGAAATGCAAGGACATGAGTAACATAAAAGGATGGTTACTGAGGCATGATAAAAACACATAGGGGTGCTTCTTGTGCTTATTTTATAATTATTCTGTCCCTTTTTGTCTTGTACATTTTCTATGTGTGTTATATTTTATAATTGTTGAAAGGTTCCCAACAAAATGATGCTGAGAGTGCTCGCCACAGTCAGACCCGCCTGCAAGGCTGTGCTGCAGGAGGGAGCAAGGTGGCCCCAGGAGGGAAATCTGAGACGCATGAGGAAATGGTGAATGCATTTTGCTAAGTTTTATGTCAATATTTGCCTGCTCTATCTTTTCCTCTCCTTTTATTTCAAACTTTCTATGTTTTATGCCTTTGTAAACAGATTGTTAAAAATGCATAATAGCATAACAGAAGTATAGCTAAACAATATATTAGTCTTTTCCCCAAATAATACAAGACAGACCTCAGAACACTTTGATGCTGGCCACCTTCTCCCACCTGGCTGGTTAACTTTGTCCTGTATTTTAGGTCTGTTCTTTTCTGTTTACATCCTCAAATTCTACCTTATTACTGTAACAAACCTCTACTGAGTAGGGTTTGTTGAGTGGTTTCTTTGTGACTACATCTTTTATTTCTTTAACTATGTCATAAATATATATTCTATATTTTATATCTGAAAATCTCCGAATCTTTAATCCTTAGGATATAGGGTTTGTATATCTAACCGCCCGCTGCTCTGGCCCTGCCAGGCCCCATTCCCTTGTGCAGAAGCTGTGTTATCTTTGGAGACATACCCTATCTCTTGTCAAATCAGCTATATCTCAAAAAAATATGTTTTTTAGGGTTTAGCTGTTCTCAGCCATGATACCATAATGCTAGAAGCAGAAGGCTCCTTTTATCCTCTAATAATTTCATTTTCTACTTACATCATTCTGCATGGCTTGTGTTGCTTGCACTAAAGACCAAATATTAAGAGTGATTTTCCCCTGGTGATATAAAGTAGTTATCTATCCTTTTGTCTGCAAGAACAGCAACCTCTTCTTTTGGAGAACTACTTCTCTCTCAGCCTAACCACACGACTGGTAATCATAGAACTCTGCCATTCAGACTGCAGGGCTGGGTCACATGACCCAAGATAGCCAATCAGAGTCCTTCCCTGGGATTTTCTGAGCTAGAGTGGGAAGAGAAGTTTTTTCATCTTTGGGTAGGCATGGTAAAGGATGTGAGTGCAGTGAGGCTGACAATCATGCTTCCCATGCATGGGGGGAAAGCCTGCTGAGGATGGAGCCATATGCTGAGAGATGAACAAAAGTGGGAGAGAGATAGGGGCTGCAGTATTCCCTGTGTGGTCTGTGGTGAACATTCTCCCTTTACTACTTGGGTTTTCTGTCTTTTGCAGACTTACCTCTTACATGGTGAGATAATGGACGGCTATTGGTTTGTTTTCTGCCTTTTTTATATTTTAAAAATGTTTTATCATTTATATATTTTAACAATAAAAATGTATTATTAATTAAAAAATATTATTAAAAAATCCTGCCTTAATTTATTCGGTGAAGCAAATATCCTCACCCTAATTGGTTTCTGTAAAATGAGGTCTCCACATGTTGGGTTTGGCTAAAACAGGGATTCATGGAGTGGTGAGGACTCAGTCATATGTCTGTCCTGTTGATGGTGAGAGAGACACGTACCTTCCACGTGAAAGGCAGGCTGGGCTTGGTTGTGCCAAGTGTCTGTGGTGTCTCTGATGATTGGGCAGTGGCTTTGGAGCTCCCTGGCCTGTGTCAACCTCTGCCTCTGCTTCCTGTCACTGGGCTGTAATGTTTGAGGGCTGTACAGGCAACTTCCTGTCCCCAGTGTCTAGCACTGAACCAGCAAGAAATGTTTTTGATTAAGTGACTCATGCCAAATCTCACGTTTTTTTTTTTCTTTTTTGTAGAGACTGGGTCTTGTTCTTGCTCAGGCTGGTCTTGAACTCCTAAACTCAAGCAATCCTCCTGACTCGGCCTCCTAAAGTGCTGGGATTACAGGCGTGAGCCACTGCGCCCAGTCCAGATCTCACATTTTGAGCCAGCCACCCAATATCCTTTTTTGACTGGTTCTGATACTACCAAGCTGTGAGGTCTTGAGCAAATCACTTGGCTTCTCTGTTTCCTCTTCTGTAGAATGAGCTTAATAATCAGTCTTCTGGCCAGGTGTAGTGGCTCACACCTGTAATTCGAGCACTTTGGGAGGCCGAGGTGGGAGGATGGCTTGAGCCCAGGAGTTTAAGACCAGCTTGGGCAACATGATGAGACCCCATCTCTACAAAAAATGCCAAGCTGGACATGATGGCGGTGCCTGTAGTCCCAGCTACTCAGGAGGCCGAGGCAGGAAGATCACTCAAGGCCAGGAGTTTGAGGCTGTGCTGAGCTGTGACTGTGCCGCTGCACTCCAGCCTGGGTGACAACAGAGCGAGACCCTGTCTCTTAAAAAACAAAACAAAACAAAAAAAAACTGGTCCTCTGCGGGTGGTTGTAAGAATTAGACACAATGTACAGAGCCAACATTCAGCGAAAGTGAAAAGGGTTTTAAATGAGGCTTTTCCTGTTGTCACTTAGGAATCAAAGTTGGAACAAAGAAGCATTAGGACTCACAGTCTAGAGACACGGACGTGACTGGGTGGCAGACTCCCCTCCTGGGCCTAGTAAAAAGTGGCTGAACCAGTTCTGCGTCTCCTGAACATTCCGCCAGTTACCAGCAGGGGTGGCGCTTTACTAAACCAAGTAACCGGTGAAGTCACCCAATTTCCCTGTCCCTCAGGCGCCTCGCCTGTAAAATGGGGGTAATAATAGTGCCCACCTCCTAAGCTTGCTATGAGCATTAAATGAGTCAATGTATGTAAAGAACAGTGACCAGGACCTGGAAGCCATACTGTGTCCCTAACTCTCACCTGAGTCTGTATGAGCAGGTGCTTAGGAAATCTAGAGAAATCCCAGGGAAGAGGGCAGTGGCTTTTCCCTCCCCCTTGTCAAGCCAGCTGTTGGCGGGGACATCAAGGACCTCTCTCTTAGAGGGTGGAGGTGCCTGTAGAAAGGGGGGCCCCATCTCCTTCTCACCGAGGAGGGACATCTGCCTCCTCACTCCTCAGTGGTCGGGCTGGCCTTCTGCAGGCCCACCTGAGCAGGAAAGAAGAGTGACAGAAGGCGGTGGGGGGAGGGCAGGGCTGCTTACACAGCCCCTGCTCTGTCAGGGTGATGAGTCTCCTGTGGCCGAGTGGACTCTGGGAGTGTTGGAGCCACTCGCTTGTGTCCCCTGGCAGGGCTGGCCACTGGGCAAGGGACCCTCATCGGCAGGAGTGGGGGTGGCCCTGGGTGGGAGCTGAGGGCTGGTGGGACGGGTGGGGCCTGCAAGGGGTCCTTGTCAGGGCGCCAAATAGGCAGG
Organism: Microcebus murinus; assembly: GCF_040939455.1. NCBI lineage: Eukaryota > Metazoa > Chordata > Mammalia > Primates > Cheirogaleidae > Microcebus > Microcebus murinus. Next base: position 109,458,472 of record NC_134108.1, read on the forward strand.
GACCCAGCGCACCAAAGAGCAGGGGCGGGTGAGACGGGCCAGCTCCCGCAGGGGAGGCGGGCCCTGGGCATGGCTGCGGCCAGGAAGCAGGAGGGAGCGTTGGTGTGAGGTGGAGTTTAAGTTGGCACTAGCTGAGACTGGGCTTTCTGTATCTGAGAGTCACCAGTGTCGACAGAAAAAACTCTGTAAAATAATTTTAAAGAGATTTATTCTTCCACATGTTTTGGTTAACAGAAAAAGAAAAAAAAAAAGAAAAAAAATAAAGAGATTTATTCTGAGCCAAATTTGAGGACCATGACCTGGAGCCGCTGCCAAGAGGCCTTGGGCAAGTGGGCTCGCTGTGGCTGGGTCACAGTTCAGTTTTATACATTTTCAGAGAGACAGGGGTTACAGGCAAAGTCACAAATCAATGCATGAGAGGCATACATTGGTTTGGCCCAAAAAGGTGGGACATCTCCAAGCGGGGGCTTATAGGTTATAGGTGGGTTTAAAGATTCTTTGGCTGGCAATTGGCTGAGAGAGTTAGACTTTATCTAGAAGACCAGAAAGGATATGCTTGCTTTAAGATAAGGGTATGAGCACTCTGGGAGGTCCAGACAGGAAGACGTTTTAAATTTACAATAGGCGCCTGTTAGGATGCTTGAGTTAAGATATTTTAAATTTATGATAGGCATCTGCTAGGATGCTTGAGTTAAGACAGGGGCTTCCTATCTTTTAGGTGATGTTAATGCCATACCAGAATCAGGTTGGGAAGTAAACCACTGCTTTATTTGGTTAACAAAAGCCGCTTAGTAGGTATTTACCATTTGTCAGCCTGACCCAGCTGGCCTCCTTAGGAAAGAGTTTTTAGCAAAAGAAAAAGATCAGAGTTTAGTCCTCACCAGAAAGCCACAGGACCTGCTAGAGACTGTGTTAAGAGACAGGAAGAGGTTGAAGGCTGGATTCAGGGGAAGCAAATCAAGGGGTTTTGTGTTGAAGCCCGGGGAGCTGAGATGGGCCTGGGGACAAGTTACCAGCACAGGCCCCTGAGGACAGGGTGGGTGGTCTCTCCTCACGCTGATCGTGTGCCCCTCCCACATCCGCACACCCAAGTGTCCAGCTTAGCACGGGGCTTTAGCGGGTGGTGGCACAAGGAACTCAAGTGAGTGACCCCCGGCGAAGCCCCCTGCCCTTGCCAGGCAGGACGCGGTGACGCTGATGCTCAGAGGTTCTCTCCTGGGCTGACAACTCCACGAGAGCCACGGTTTATGGCAGGGCCACCCAGGAAGCCGACCCTGGAAGCCGAGGGGAGACTCCTGGTCTTGGCTTCGCCACGCCACGGAAGACGGGCCTCCCTGCCTGTGGCTCCTCCCACCGGGCCGAGGTCTCCCCCTTGTGCTGTGGAACGAGGCCATTCAAACCGCCACCTGGATACTGGAGGGTGCCTGCTGGGGATCCCCGAATCTTTCCCTGGCAGGGCCCGACCCTGCTCCTTCCTGTGTTCCCAACGTCGACCAGCGTTGGCACCAGAGGCTGAGCCCCACACTGTCTTACTGGGGCTCACCCTGAGCCGTCCCTGCTACCCCAAGTTGGGCTGCTTCTCCCTCTGCTGTCTCTGCAATCTCTTCCTTCACCCCTGCTCTGCGCCTGCGCTCAGCATGACTCAGCCGTTGGCATCACCAACGGCCTCCTTGTGGGCCTCTGCCATGCTTGCCCCTCGGGGCATCCCCCTCTCCACATCCCAGATGATTTTCCTAAAAAGTCTTGTCACCAGCTCCAGTGCCTGTGGTAAGTCCCAGCTCCTTCACCTGACAGAGGGGACCGACCCTCTGCCACCACCCCCCCTGGACTTTGGCTGAGTCACTCTTCCCAGCTGCAGGCTTTGGGCTTTTGCCTCTTTGCTTAGCAAATGTGTGAAGACTTGGGATGGAAGGAACAGAGGCCCCTTTCAGCTGGCGCAAAGGGGACCATGGTTGGGGTGGGGAGGGACATGGCCAGGCCACGGGAAGCATGCTCATTTTTCCCACGGTCCCTGTGTACAGGCAGATTTTCCTTCCCTCTTGGGCCACAGGGCAGTGAACATCCCAGTTCATGCATGTGTGAATTAAAGTATAATTTTAAGGCTCAACCCCCACCGGCTGCCTGAATGGACCTCCTTGTGGCCAAAGGAATATCTTAAAATTAAATTGTCTGCCAGGAGGAGGAAGGTCAGACAGGCGTCATCATGCCCCTGTCCCTTCTTGGGGACTTCCTTTGTAACCCATTAACAGGCCTAAGGTTAATTTACACAACAAATCTATGTTGTCTCTGATAACAGTTCCTTATGTTAAAACAATGTCTTTAACCAATTGCAAGCCGAAGAATCTTTAAACCCACCTATAACCTGTAAGCCGCCCCCCCCCACCAGATGTCCCACCTTTTTGGGCCAAAGCAATGTATGCGTCACACTTTATGACTTCACCTGTAACCCCTGACTCCCTGAAATGTATAAAAACCAAACTGTAACCCAGCCACAGGGAGGCCTCTTGGCAGTGGCTCTGGGTCATGGTCCTCAAATTTGGCTCGGAATAAATCTCTTTAAAATTATTTTACAGAGTTTGGCTTTTTTCCGTTGACACATTACAAGTCCAGGCTCGCCGTGAGAGTCAATCTGTCACTTTCTCTCATCCAAATTTCTGGGAGAGAACTTCAGGCTGGTGGGCCCACCGTCATGTGGGGCAGGGCAGGCGAGAAAGCCCAGGAGTGCACACCACCGCAGGAATGACCCAGGTCGGATGGCCCCAGCCTGAGTGTCAGCCTGGCCAGCTCCACCCATCCTGCCACGTGGCTTCCCTGACTGCACCCAGGTCTGAGCCGGTGCTTCTCTGGGCTCCCAAGTTCTCCCTGCGTAGTGGACAATGTCTGTTCAGAATCCTCCTTCTCCTAGAATGCACGCCCCCATAACATATATAGCAGCCACTTTCTGGCCACAGTTGACTGGTTTAGGTAAGAGAATAAATCCCTTCCCTGTAGATTCTTATGAAACTGGGATTCAAGGAGGAGTGGCCAATACCTTTCTCACATGGATGGAATGCAGCGAGAATTAAAGCTCAGACGCTCTTGGAGGCCATGTGAGTAGGACATCTGTGGTTTCTTTCCTCATCTTCAAGTGACATCCTCCTGATTTTCTTTTGGGAAGCGCCCCTCTATCCCCTCCCTGTGGCCTGACAGGGGTGGGCCCATCCGCTGTGGTGGGCCAATCAGATTCTCCCCTGGGAGTCTGAGCCTGTGCGGAAATACCCGGAGAGATGAGGCGGTTGGGGCTCAGCTACCTGCAATTGCTAAAGTTGTAAAGTTGAAAGGATAGTGCAGTGAACATTCTTATTCACTTAGATTCACCGCCTGGTGATATTTTGCCACATTTGCTTAAATACACGCACTCAAACTTCTTTCTGAATTGTTTATAACACTTCCTCCCTAAGTCCTGCAAATTCTCTTGAGAATAAGGACATACTCTTCCATAACCGTAATAGCATTATCACATTATCCAGTTACCTATTGTTACATAATGAGTCACCTCAAAACTAACTTAGTGGCTACACACAACAGCAATTATAGTATTACCTATTTTGGTTCTAGGGGTTGACTGGGTTCAGCCGGGTGGCTCTCGCCACGACCTCTCTTCTGGTTGTAGTCCAGTGGTGGCTGGGGCTGGAGCCACCTCACAGTGTCCTCCATTGACGTGTCTGGCGGTTGACACTAATTCTGACTGGACTTCGGCTGGGCTGTTGGCTGGAACACCTATGAGCGGCCTCTCCACGTGGCCTGGACGTCCTCACAGCATGGCAGCTGGCTGCCAAGAGTCAGGTTCCAGAAAGAGGCAGGAAGGAGAAGATGCCGGTTCTTCAGGCCTGGTCCCAGACTCTGGCACAGCTTCACTTATGTCCTCTTCTATCAGTCAAGCAGTCACAGAGCCCAGATTTATGGACACAGCCTCATCTCCTGATTGGAGGAGTGTCAAAGAATTTGGAGGCTATATTTTAAAACTACCACACACTTCATTAATTTAATGTAGATATAATATTATCTAAAACATAGTCCATATTTAAATTTATCCCAATAATGTCTTTTATAATTATTCCTTTTCTTTCTTTCTTTTTTTTTTTTTTTTTATAGAGATGGGGTCATGTTATGTTGCCCTGGAGTGCAGTGGCTACCTACAGGCCTGATCATAGCTCACAGCAGCCTCAAACTCCTGGGCTCAAGTGATCCTTCCACCTCAGCCTCCTGAGTAGCTGGGACTACAGGCACACTCTGTTGTTAAAACTCTTTTCTTAAAACCCAGTATCTTGTCAAAGACTTGCACTACATTTAGTTATCATAAATCTTTAGTGTCCTAGAACACTCCCCATGTATTTTGTCTTTCATGACATCTCCATTTTTAAGAGTCTGGTTGTCTTGTAGAATATCCGACGATCTGTATTTGCCTGATGCTGGGTGGGGTGTCATGAGTGTAGTCCCTGCTATTCGGGAGGCTGAGGCAGGGGGATTGCTTGAGGCTAGGAGCGTGAGGCCAGCCTGGGCAACATAGTGAGGCACTGTCTCTAACCATACATATATGGCTTTGCGAGGACACACAGACAGGTTTGCATTTTGGCTGCTGCCCACATCACAAGGGAATCTGGAAGCCAGCTCAGGTCCTCTTAGTGAGCTGGCGGTGACTGTCAGCAGGTTATACATGAGTTGTCAAGTCAGTTCCTGTTATTTTATTTTATGTTTTTTACAATTTTTTTTTTTTGAGACAGAGTCTCACTTTGTTGCCCAGGCTAGAGTGAGTGCCGTGGCGTCAGCCTGGCTCACAGCAACCTCAATCTCCTGGGCTCAGCGATCCTACTGCCTCAGCCTCCCGAGTAGACTACAGGCATGCGCCACCATGCCCAGCTAATTTTTTTTTTTTGTATATATATTTTTAGTTGGTCAATTAATTTCTTTCTATTTTTGGTAGAGACGGGGTCTCGCTCTTGCTCAGGCTGGTTTCGAACTCCTGACCTTGAGCAATCCGCCTGCCTCGGCCTCCCAAAGTGCTAGGATTACAGGCGTGAGCCACCGCGCCCGGCCATGTTTTTTACAGTTTTTGCTTAAATCGGCCAGAGGCATCCTGTTGCTTGCAAGTAACATCGTGTCTCCTGCCGCCTGGATGGAGCTGGATTGCGGGGCGAGCCGGCGCGAGCTGGAGAGAGAGGCGGGGCTTTGGAGCCCTTGTTTCACGTCGTCCTGGGCACAGGGGCATTTCTGGGGACCGGACAGCTCCAGAATTCCACATATTTATTGAAACAAAACACACGTTCACAGAGTGACCACGGCCACGTCATGGGCACCAGATGAAGGGCAGAGCACACGAGCCCCCAGAGGCTCCTCAAGTCCCTTTGGTCACCACCCCCTCAAAGTAACCAATGTTCTGACTTCTCTCTTGAAAGGCCAGTTTGACATGTCTCTATACTTTGTATAAACGGGATGGCACAAGATGGCGCAGTATGTGTGCCTGAGTCCAGCTGCTTTTGTCAGTATCACTGCTGTGAGTCTCACCCATGCCGTGTGGATTTAGGTAAATATTTTGGAGGTGAAACTGATAGGACTTGTGCCTTTACCCCGTGCTGTGGGAAACACCACTTCATGTCTCAGATTCAATCCCTTCAACCGTACAACGGGGTGATGGTGACAGTACCGGCTGTGGGTGTTGCATTGAAATAGCTCTTTTCCGGAGTGCCTGCCTGCTCTGGCTCTCTGCTCTATCCCTTGTCCCAGTGCTTGGGCCCCTGGGCGGACATGGTTGCGCTATTAGTAAAAGCATTGCAGGGGGCCGGGCGCGGTGGCTCACGCCTGTAACCCTAGCACTCTAGGAGGCCGAGGCGGGTGGATTGCTCTAGGTCAGGAGTTTGAAACCAGCCTGAGCAAGAGCGAGACCCCGTCTCTACTATAAATAGAAAGAAATTAATTGGCCAACTAATATATAGAAAAAAAAAATTAGCCAGGCAGGGTGGTGCATGCTTGTAGTCCCAGCTACTCGGGAGGCTGAGGCGGGAGGATGGCTTGAGCCCAGGAGTTTGAGGTTGCTGTGGGCTAGGCTGACGCCACGGCACTCACTCTAGCCTGGGCAACAAAGCAAGACTCTGTCTCAAAAACAAAACAAAACAAAACAACAACAACAACAACAAAAAGCATTGCAGGAGTAATGATGTGCCCTTCAGACGTGTGGGGCTTTAGTTGGGCGGACATGGCACAGGGGGCGGAAGCCCAGATCTCTGCTAAGCTCCCCCAGCCTCTGTAAAGGTGGGGACCATCCTATGTGCCTCTGGGGCTGTGGCCAGCATGAGAGGGGGCTCCCGGCGGCAAGCCTGTGGCAAGCCTGTACCTGTGACGCTGGTCTCTGGAGCTGCTGCACTTTGCATCACCTGCGGCAGCTGAGGCCTGGGTCCCGCACAGAACTGATTTTATCGGTTTGGGGTGCGGCTTGGACATGGGAGTTTTAAGAGCTTCTCTCCAGGTAACTCTCATGTGCAGCCAGGTTGAGAGCCACGGGCCTGGCGCACAGCAGGCGGGCAGTGAATGCCAAGGTTTGGAGAGAGAGGCCCCGCTGGTTTGGAGGCTAGAGTTCGCAACTTCCTGCTGCTGGTGCGCCCCGCTTGCTCCCTTACACTTCTCCACATCGCACTCATCCCCGTACCCCACCTTCCTCCCACTGAGGAAACCAGGACATCCCTCACCTGCCGCCCCTGTCTGGCTCCCTCGCGCATCAGACCCCCTTCCGCGTCAGGGCAGGTGAGCGCAGGAATCCGAGGGGCGGCAGCCCAGCTGGGGAACAGCCCTGAATAGACCCCCGCCGCCCCGCTGCCTCCTCCGGAATCTGCTCGGGCGAGAACAGCCCTCGGCCTGGCGTCTGGCGGCCGGCGCGGCAGGGAGGAGGAACCCGGGCCTGGGCCCCCTCGCACCCGCGGACCCGGGCCGGGCCAGTGCCGCAGTGAGGGCGCCCGGCCACCGGGCGGCGCTGCCGGCCCGCGGAGGGGAGCGGGCGGGAGCCGGCCGCGCCGCGGCTCTGCGGAAGGGAGGCGCTCGCGCCCCTTCTCAGCCTGCGGCGCCGCGAGGTGGTCTTCCTGCATGCCGGGGTGGCCGCATGGGCCCTTCATCCTGTGCACCGGTGCATGCCCCGTTCTGCAGGCGGAGGCAGAAAGAGAGCTGGGACCAGGGTGCGGGCTCCCCCGGCGTCCCGCCGTCCCGCCATCCCGCCCTGCTGCTGCTGTCTGCCCCGCATTTCCCACGTGGTTCCTGAGGTCCACACGTGTGTGTGGTGGGGGCGGGAGTCAGGACCATCCGTACATCTAACCACTCATCTGTCTGTCCATCCTTCCGTCTGCACAAGTATCATTTGTTGCCATTGTGAGATAGCGGGCGATGGAATGGGGGTGAGGGGACATTATCCCTCCCAATCTGGGGGAGCCAGACCAGCAAACGGGAGTCCCCAGAATTCTGGACCAGGGGTGATGCTTGAGCTGGCCGTAGGGCTGGGGAGGGGGTCTTTGGGTGGAGAGGAGGTGATTGAGCCAGAGGTGAGAGGCGGACAGGAGGAGGGCCCAGGGGCCGGGGCTGGGGGCCAGGAGCAGCAAGGGTGGGAGAACGGTGTGCCAGGAGCTGAGGCCACCAGAGCAGCCCTGAGCTGTGGGTCTCCTCCTTGTCAACTAGGAGACCTGGGCTGGAGAGGTCCGGTGGCCGCCCGGGGTGAGAGCCAAGCGGGGGTGCACGCGGGTGTAGTTGGCTCCAGGTGGAGAGAGAGCCTAGGCTTTAACGCCGACTGTGTTCCCTGGGGGTGCTGGTGCCAGAGCCAGCCTGTGTCTGTCCCCTAGCGGTCCCAAGCACCTCCACGTGGTCCTGGGCCTGGCGCTGGCCTCCCAAGAGTACGCGGGTCCTTCATGCCTCCGAGGCTCCTGCTCTGCTCTGCTCAGCCCGCTCGGGAGAGGGTCTGATCAGCGCCAGAAGCCCTTCGCCCCTGGGAGGCTATGGGCCTTGCAGCAGGCGGAGACACTCGGAGCCAAGCCCAGGCTGCTGCCTCAGAGTCCCACACTCCTGTGACCCCAGGGGAGCCGAGGGCACAGACACCATGGGTCAGGGGTAGGGCTTGGAGCGGGGCTGGCTCCCTCGGATTCCTGCGCTCACCTGCCCTGCCGCGGAAGGGGGTCTGATGCGCGCACAGGCACACCGACAAAACCCAAGGGAACCAGATGGGTGGCAGGTGAGGGATGTCCTGGTTTCCTCAGTGGGGAAAGTGAGGAAGGTGGGGTACGGGGATGAGTGCGATGTGGAGAAGTGTAAGGGGCTGGCCAGAATCCGGGGCAGGGACAGGGCCAGAGACGAGCTCTGTGGTAGATGGCTGTGCGGCTCGGGCCTCTCTGGGCCCCAGGCGGGCATCTGTCCCCTGAGGGTGGTGCAGATCCTTGGGGGGTAGGGCTGAGGAGAGCTCAGGTGTGGGGTGCAGGGATGAGCTGGTGCGTGGGAGGGGGAGCCCTGGGTCCTCTGCCCAGGTCCTCTCTCGTCCGCTCTCCAGGGTGGAGCCTGCATGTCGCAGCGGGTGAGGCGGTCTCCAGGGTCACGCTGCAGTGGCTCATACTGGACCCTCCGTCACCAGCTGTGTGCCTCCTCAGCTCCCCCATTTGCAGAATGGAGCCCTAGCTCTGGGCCCTCCATCACAGGCTGTTGAGGAGACTAGATATGCTTGCACGGTTACTTAGAAGGGCACCTGGCAGGCAGCAAGTGCTCTATATGAACCCACTCCCAGCCTGGGCCTGGGCTCTCCAGGCCCAGCCCTGCTACTGTCCCACCTTGCTCCTGCCTGTGCGCCCACCTTCCCTTGTGGGGGCCTCATGCCCCACTCCAGGTGGTTGGAATTCTATTAATATTTCAGTTTGATGAATTAAACATTCTTCTCTACCCTCCTTCTGATGTCCCAGGAGGGAATTAAAAGCACATTGGATCCAATCAAACGCCATTACGGCGCAGCCCACGAGGGTAGGAGCTGCCGTGTGGGCTTTCCTTCCCCAGCGCTGCTTTGTCCTCTCTGGGGGTCTGGGTGACGGGTTGGTTGTTGGGAGGTGGGGACAGGAAGAGTATGAAGCTGGGAGGACGAGGAGGGCAAGGGGTGCGTACACAAATGCTGCTGCCTCGGGTATCGGAGTCCCCGTGTGGCTCAGGTGTCCTCATGACAGCCGTGTGCGTGTGGGGGTTGGGGAAGTGCAGCTGTGACCTCAGCCCCAGGACAAGACCCTGCCATCCTTCTCTTCCTCTGCCCTGAGATCTCAAGGACCCTGAGATCCTTCTCTTCCTCTGCCCTGACTGGACCTCTTCTGGGCCAGCCCACCTCCCTGACTTCCCAGGTGGGTGCTGGAGACCCCTGTGCGGAGCCCTGGGGACGGTCTGAGCAGGATCCACGCTCCTTGAGGCCCACCAGCGGGAGGTCCAGGGCCTGTTCCAGCTGTCTGTCCTGTCGACCGTCTGGGTCCCCCTCGGGAAGGGAGCAAACGCTGTGCAGGAGCTTCCTAAGTAGGCCCAAGACTGGAACGTGGTGGGGGACATTGACAAAGGGCCCGCTAGGGCTTCACACCCCACCGTTGGTCAGCCAGCTAGGCTGTATGGCCTTTACCCTGTCCCAAGAGCCTGGGGCCTGGTTGGAGGACAAGAGCCACCAGACATGACCTAGGGCCCCAATCATAGGACCCTTATACCTGAAAGGCCTTTCTCGCCCCTGTGCTTTCCTTTCATCTCCCAACAGCTCCGTGGCGTCCAGCATCATCGTGATTCACATTTGATAGTTGAGGACATGGAGCTCAAAGTGGGGGGGGGGCACAGGACACACACCTGCTGGGACAGTGGGCGCTGAGGTGTCCGTCTAGGAGGGCCGGGGCCATTGCTCCAGGAGGGGTGCAGTGAAGCAAGGGCATTTCCTTTCCAGGCCGGGCTCGCCTCCTGCAGGCTCCTCTCAGGGCCAGCTGGACTGCGTCCCCTCCTATGCCTGTCACCTGGAGGCTCCCCCTGGCACCCGGAGCCCTGCCACTCAGCTGAAGGAGCAGGCTGGCCAGGAGGCCACGGGGAGTGTGAGCAGGAGGGGCTTTTAAATGTTAATTGTATTTTGACATCCCGGCTTGTGACATCCATCCTAATGACATTTGGCTTTCGGCTGACAGCCCCCAGACATGTGGAGAGAGAGAGAGAGAGATGATCAGTTGTTTTAAATTGCAGAGAGGCAAAGAGCATGGAAAATCCTCAGTCTTAAGAAAAAAGAGAGAGGCAGAGGAGGGGAGAGGGAAGGATGAGGAGAAAGTAGAAATCAAGAAGAGTCTTCCTTTCTAGGTGGGTCATTCATTCATTCATTTAACAATTGAACATTTATTGGGCACCTACTGCATACTCAGCACAGTCTCAGCTGCGTGGAGGGTCCCGGTGTTCCGTCTTGCTGCACAGCCCGCTTGCCCCTGCCTAGGTCTCTAGGGTCTGCTGAATCCTACTCACCTTTCAGGTTCAGAGTCAGGGGTTAACCCTTCCCCCACCCCCCAAGCCTCCCCTGGCCTCCTGGCCTCAGCCCCTCTCCCTTCCAGGCCACCCTTACACTTGAGGCAGCACCAGGTGCTCAGCGCCACAGGAGGGAAGGAGGGGCTCGGTCAGGACCTGTGTCCACCCTGCCACTTCCTGCTGCCCTCATTCCTCCCTTCTCCTGGAATGCATGCTTCCTCCTCTCTGCCCATGAGCAGGAGGAGTTTCCCTCTGGCTTCTTTTGACTCCTGCCCCATTTTCCCTTCTCATATCCCCTCCCTCTTCAGCGCTATAGGCAGGGAAACTGAGGCTGAGGAAGGGAAGGGGAAGCATCATCTTTCAGGAGCTCTGGAGCAGATGTGGAAGAAGCTGAAGTTGACTTTGGACCTGTTCTCTCCCTCCTTCCCAGCTGCCTTGACCTCCATGCAAGTGGCAAGAGGCAGTGGGGTGTCTTGTGGGGTGCCCCTGCAGCATGTGTTAAGGCCCCTTAGCATGCTGCTGCCAAAGGTACTCTACCCTAAATCCTTACCTCCAGTTTATGTCCTGGCGCTGGGTGAGTGGGCTTAGCAGAGCTGTGTTCAGATCACTCTCCTCCTGCTCTTAGCTGGCACAGCCCCAGCCAGTCTCTCTCCTCCTTCAGCCGCCAGGCCAGGAGGGGGGTGTAGATATGGATGTGCTGCGTACCCCACAAAGCCTGCATTCATGGGATGATTGCAGGTGCACAGACCCTTATCAGATACCCTTGGGACCAGGTCTTTTTGGAATTTAGAAAGATAGGGTGCAAACACCATATAGAATGCAATATCCCCAGGAGGCCTGGGACGGCATCCTGAAAACAAATACTGTCCCTGGCATTCCTGCAGTGAGACAGAGAGTATCTCCCACCAAAAGACCTAGATAGCGACAGCGAATAGCTTTCATGTCAAATTTTGTTGCCAGATAAGTTTGCCAAAAACTTATGGACAAACTTGTGGTTTTCAGTGCATTTTGGATTTTGGCATTTTGGAAAGGGGATCGCAGCTTTTGCCAACAGATTGCTCCAAGCCGAAGCTTGAGAAAGTTCCAGAGGGGTAGGAGGATTTCTGGAGGCTAGGTTCATACTGGCCTAAGGGAAGAGCAGGTGCTTGAGGTGCTTGTCTGTCAGCCTTCGGGGGTGCCACTCATAACTGTCCCAGCCTGTCCCTGAGCCTGGGCTGGGGGAGCTTCCCAGTGCCCTTGCCCTAGAGACTCCATGTCTCCTGTGGGGTGAAGGAAAGGGGCTGAGGAATTGGGAGGCGGAACAGGACTGACTTACCCAAGGATTCTTAGCCCAGGGCCTCAGCCTTGACCTCAGCCCACATCCCTCCTCCTGGGTGGCTGCGGGTGATTTGTGACTCCCTGGGGAGCCTGGGGCCGTTGCATTCTCTTCCCAGTCAGCTCTTCATCCTGATAATGTCCTGCCAAGGGACAGTTATTGTTTAAACAAACTCCCGCATCAGAGACATTTCCATCTAATGCCCTGGTTTAGGGAAACCAAAATTGAAACCCCTCAGACTCAGAGGCTGAGGTGATGGCTGGGTCAACCCAACATGGGACCATTTTTCAAGTGTTTCAGGTCTGCTAGCTTCTCCTACGGCCCCTGCACCTTCAAATTTGCTTTGATTTATTTCAACAAATCCCAAACTCTAGGATTTTCAAAGACAATTGCTCTCTCCTATTAGGATTCTTTTGAAATGGAGAAGTTGGAGAAGCAGTGGGTGGGAAGGGGAGGGGAAGTTGTCCCTCCCCAGGCAGACCAGAGCAAGAAGAAAGAATCTGATGCAGCAGGAGAGAGTTAGGTCAGACCTCAGAAAGAACTTCCAGGCCGAAGAGGTATGAAGAACGGGCTCAGGACTGTTTTATTATTTTCTCTAGGACTACCTGGCTCTTCCTGTCAATCCTCCCCCTCCAATGCAGAGAAGGTGTCTCCTTTTCCCTGGGTAAGGCCGTGCATATGAGGACTGGCATACAGACCAGTGGTTTAGAATCACCACCCTGCTTACTCCGCCAGCATCAGGCCAGCCTCCTTTAAAGGTTTCAGAAGGAGACCGAACCTTGAATCCCAGCATCCTTAGAAAGGTGAGTCCCTGAGAGCTCAGCGTCTGGTCTCATTTATGGGGAAACCAGGCTCAGAGAGGCTGGGGCTACTCCAGGCCACACAGTGCTCAGTGCAGAGGTCTGGGCTTCCTGGCTTCCACCCAGTGCCTTCCTCCCCCATCGCAGCCCTGCCCAGTCACATCCTGGCTCTGAGGGGCGGTCGGCTTGCTGGAGAGAGTGGTTAGGAATTCAGGCCTTGGAGCAGCTGTCCAGGCCCGGGCCCTTGCTGTGTGACTCCTTCAGGTCACTTCTGATCACTGTTCTCCCACAGCCGTGGGCCTTTAGCTCCCCCAGGGCAGGGGACAGCAGTGGAAATTCTTTGAGGGTGTGTGTGTGTGTGTGTCTGAATGTAGTCTCTATGTGTGTGTAAGTCTGTCTTTGTGCGTCTCTGAGTCTGTCTCCGTGGCAAGTCAGCCATGACCCAGCAGAGAGAGCACGAGGGAGAAGAGTGTGTCCCAGCTGGACAAGCGGGGCCCACAGGTGGGGCCTGACGGCTGAGCACTACGGAGGTCTGGAGGCCTGGGGTGGCACAGGATGGTTGCCCGGAAGAGCTAGGCCTCAGGCTGGGAACCTGCAAACTGGACGAGTGCACAAACCCAGCCATCTGCCAGCCAACAGTGTTTCTTTTTTTAACCCCTGAAAAATATAGCCTGCCCAGCCTTCTGCGACACAGCTGGTGGGGGGGGGGGGCGGGATAATTATGGCCAGAGTGAAGGCAACACTGAGGGGCAGGGGAGTGGCTTGGGCAGTTTTGGCTCTCAATAAACAGTGGCCCACGTTATTTTCAGTTTAATCAATCATTCATTCATTCAACAAAAGTATATTGAGGATTATGTTCTGGGTTAAAAATTTCAGTGGCTCCTGCTTATGGGCACCTAAATACAGGACTGGGTGTGCGCTTATGTTATTTCATTCCCTTTCCATGATCACCTTTTCAGTAGGGCCTAGGCACTAGCCCATATGGCGCCTCTGAGTGAATCAGAAAAAGGAGCCCTAACTTCTGGGCAGACAGCCTCAAGGCAGGACGTGTCACTTGTCAAGACCAAGGCGGGCTGAATTTGAGTCCCGCTGCGCCCCCTAAACTAGGTGGCCTCTTGCAGCCAACAATCTGCGCCCTATACCTGCAGTCCTGCTTTGAGGTCAGTGTCACAATCCTTGTTCGACAGATAAGAAACTGAGGACCTGGGGGGATGACCCGGGCACACACACAATCTGGTTTGAACCCAGCCAGGCTGTTCCCAGGGACGCGGCCTCTCCAGGGATAACCTGAGTTCTCTGCAGGCCCAGAGCTGCACACACCGGCTGGGCAGCGCTGCCGGCCGCAGGAATTTCATGGCCTTCGCTTCTATCTCTATGAAGTGTGAATGGCCACAGGGTGCCCCACTCCTCAAGGGCAGAATTGTGTCCAGTCAGGTGTGTATTGCCAGGGCTGAGAATGGCGCAGAATCTTGGTGTTTCTTGCCTTAAAAAAAAAAAAGGGCATGGATGAATGAATGAATGAGCAATCTGGGCTCTTCTAGCAGAGACTTCAGACTCACTGGGTAAATGGGATATGTATTTGGGTCATCATATGTGACAGCAGAGAGAATGCATGCTTTACCAACATGTATTCATTCACCAAACGTTTCTCGAGCTCACGCTACAGCTCAGGCATGGTGCCAGGCACTGGACGGACGACCGTGCACAGCTGTGGTTCTGCCTGCTGGAGCCTGGAGCTCTGCTGCCTGAGCGGGTCTTCGGGAAGGGGCAGGCACTTTGGATAAGCGCATGGAGGGAGAGGGGCAATTCGGGTGGTGGTGGGGCTTAGTCCCTGTTATTCCCAGATCCTCCCAGACCTTCGCCTGGCCTATAAGCAGGTTATCCGTGGGAATTAGGGGTTGAGCTGTGAGGGTGGCCGAAGCCCCAGGCATAGCTCTGCAGGTCAGCCAGGAGGACCTTTGGCCAGCCTTGCCCGCTCTGGACCAGCCACCCTCTTCCCCGAGCTGCCTGGTACAGTGTTGGGTACCCTCCCCGGGACAAGGACAGCCACACATCATGGCTCTAATTGAAGCCACTTCTACAGTCTTGGGGAAGATGCTCTTGCAATCCTAAAAGGGCTGCATGGCTCGCTAGCTCCCTCCCTGCCCGTCTCTAGGGCTAACCCTCTGCTGGGATGTTTCAAGCCCCTTCTTGGCAGGAGAGCTGGGCCCACTGGGAGCTGAGGGATTCTCCCCAAGGCTCACTGCAGCCCGCAAACCAGGCCACCTGTTACACTTTGCAAACCGGTGTTGGAGGGAGCCAGCGGGTGGAGTGTTCCCCTAGCCTGGTGTGGTTCTGGGGTGGTAGGGGGCTCAGTGGAAATTGTCCCCCCAGACAGGCTGTTGAGACCTGGGGCAAGTGGAGTCGTCTCGCTGGGCCTCAGTTTCCTCTCGTTATATACTTGAGCCAAGAGCAGCGGGGTGTGCAGATGAACGTGCCACACGGGGGCATACGCCACGTGCGCGTGGATGTGTGAGAAGCGGCCCTGCGGGTGAGGGTTCTAGTGACGCACAGGGGTGGGAGTAGCGTGCCCCTCTTAGGTCCTGTGCTTTGCTGTGCTTTTCAAGGTGTGTGGCCGGGAGGCTATGTTCCCTGACCCTCGACCTTTGGGGTGAGGAGGGGTCCCCACCACGTTCTCCAGGTTGGTGAGCTTGCACGCGCGCAGGGAGGAGGGGGAAGGGGGGGCTTCCGGGAGAGGACGCCGGTGGGGTGCGGTGGGAGGGGAGCGGGCAGGGGGGCGGCGTGGAGGGGCGGCAGGGCGCCCAGAGCGCTGGCCTTCCGGAGGTGGAGGTGTGGGCTGGGGGGTGGGCGCCAGGTGCTCTGTCTTTAAAAGGCCGGCGGAAGCGCCGCGCGATCGGCCCGCACTTTAAGCGCAAACTTGCGGGCTGGGCTCTCGCCTCGCCTCGGGTGCAGCAGCGGCTGTGGGCGCGGGCCGGCGGCCGCGGCCCCTGGCCCCCTGCGCTTGCCGGCGCTCCCGCCCCTCCCGCAGCCTCCCCTCTTCGCGTCTGCCTCGCTCCCCCGTCTCGCTCCCTCTTTCGCTCGCTCTCCAGCGCGCTCTCTAGCTCGCTCTCATTTTTTCCCTGCTGCTGCCGCCGGCGCCGCCAGGCGCCCGCACCTCCGCCGGCTGCGCTCGCTCGTCGCTCCCGCTCGCTCCCTGCCCAGCCCAGCCGGAGCCCTCGGCCGGACCGGCTCCCGGAGCCCCTCGCCAGCCCCTCCGGCCCGGACGCCGGGCTCCGCGGCAGCAGGAGCAGGGCTCGCCGCCGCCCCCCAGCTCGCTCGCTCGCTCTCGCCGGAGCAGCAGCCGAACGCCGCGCGCTTAGCGGAGGAGGCTCCGGCCGGGTGGCCGCCGGCACATCCCCGCTGCGTCCGGGACTCCAGGCGGCTCCGCACCGGGCTCGGTCCGCAGCGTCAGCGCCGCCCGCCGCGGCCGGGGTTCCGGGCTCCGCGAGAACCGAGCCTCGGGCCGCCGCCTCCCTGCGCCCCCGGGGCATGCAGGCACGCAGCGGACCCCTCGCGGGGGCTTAATCCTTGCTGGCGCGCGGTGAGTTGCGGCCTGAGGGGACAGGCAGAGGGGACCGTGCCCTCCGGCCTCCTGGGGCGCAGGCTGCGGCGGGCATATAGGGGCACGGGGAGGTGGCCTCTGGCGAGCTCCCGCGCTTGGGGTGCCGGAGGAGGGCCGGTGCACCGGAGCCCTAGGGGCCGGAGAGCGCGGACCGGACTAGAGGGTCTCCCCTCGGGGCTAGGGTCGGCTTTCCGGATGTCCGGAGGGAGAGAATGGGAAGGCGGCTTTTTTGCGGGCCGGGGAGAAAGTAGTGTTTGTGTACGGGAGATTCCACCGGATGGAGGGTCGTGCCAGCTTTCAGGTGGGGGCGGCGACATTAGCGCGCCCCCTCTGCGGAGAGGCAGGACAGGCGGGGGCGCGGGGCATTATTTGCACCTCTTCGCCGCCGTCTCCGGGCGGGAGGACAGCACCAGCCTCGCGCGCCCGGGCTGCTTTCCCAGGCACCGTCCGGCTCTCGTGCCCGCCCCGGCGCCGCCTTCGCTGCCGGCCGGCGCTGGGCAAGAGCTTGCCCGGGGCCGCGGCGGGTTGGGGCGGCGCCCCCGGGCTTGGGGTCTCCCCGCGGCCCCCAGACTTCGGGGCCAGGCTCTCTCCGGACGCTGGGGACCGTCCCTCACCGGGACCTTGCTGAACGGCGCGGCCGCCGGGCGAGCGGACCGGCCGCGTGCGTGCGCGTGTGTGTGCATGTGTGTGCGTGCGTGTGTGTGTTGGGGGTCCCCGCTCCGGGGTCGGTCTTCCCCGGCGCTCGCGGGGGGAGGCGCCCTCCCCTTGCGGGGGCGGGGCCGGGGGGTGGAGGCCCCGACTGCGCGCGGCGCCCCCGCACCGGGGCGGTCGGAGGCTGTTTGCGCGGAGACGGGGCAGCAGCGGCGGCGGCGGCGGGGAGTCCTGAGGCCCGAGCCTACGAGCGCCCCCTGCTCCTCGGCCCGGGTGACATCCCCGCCCTCACGCTTTCAGTCCTTTTGGACGAGGCGCCTTGCTGTTTTCCTTCTCCCTCTCAGCACCATGCCCGCCCCGGCGCGGGAGAACGCTGGCTTTTCGGGACACCGACTGCGCTGGGCCTGCCTAGCTGGGGACCTGAAGCCACGTGTCTGTGAGAGTGGTGGCTTGCCCCTCTGTCAGTCTGGCAGAAAGCCGGGTGTGACGGGGTTGAGTGTGTGTGTGTTCTCATCATGGCCCCTCCCCCGTCCCTGCCCAGGTAGGAGTAGGGCTTGGGCCAGGCTGGGCGGCCAGTGCTCCGAGGGTCGAGGGTCTCCGTACTGAGCACCGCGGTCCCACAGCCTGCTCCCTGCAGCACCCAGCCACATCCCCGGCCGGCCCCTGGTGAAGTGAAGACTGCTCAGCCCCGTCGCCCACTCCCCCAGGATGTGTCCTGGGCTTGCCCCACTTTCCCTCTGGAGCCCGGTGGGATGCGGGGCCAGGCTTGGGGCCAGGCTCTGGGGCTGTAGTCCAGCTCCACAGGGCCTAGGCAGAGGGAGAGCTTATGGGAAGAGCCTGTGAGGGCTGCGAGGAGCATTTACTAGGAGTTCCCACCGAGGAGAGTGGCAGTCCGAGCCCCTGTACCTGCTCCCTGGCCCCCAGGAGACCACTTGGTCAGAGTCCACAGCACTTAGCCAAAATCCTGTCCTGGGTGGTGGTGGGGCTAGGGCCTTTGAGGATGGTGTCGCTGAGCCTCTGCTTGGCCCTGGGATGGGCGTGCCTGCCCACCGTGAATCAGGTGACCACTGTCTTCACGTCCCCCCACCTTTAGTCTTTTTCCACATAAGCTTTTGCCTACCTCCCAACACCGACACGCCTCTGGGGACAAAGTTACTGCCGGCTGAGGTCTTAGTCACTTCATAGGCTACCCCTCCCAGGGGTATTGTGTGCAGGAGGAAGAGGGCTCTGCTTGCTAACCTGAAGGAATGCTCTCCTAATGGATTTTCTCGAGTGAGACGTTGGGGTGGGGTGCAGTCTGCCACTAGGAACAGGGCCTGAGCAGGCGGAGGGAGGCGGGGGCACGTCAGGAGCTGTGCTGCTTTCTCGGCCTCAGTGGCCTTGTGTAGGCCGCTTATGCCCCCCTCCGTCATCCCTCCTCCCTCCTCCCTCCTCCCTCTGCGTCTGGGCGGCTGCGTTCTGTTGGAGGCCTGACGCCTCCGGGAGGGAGCACCTGGCACAGCGCAGGCAGCCCCAGGCAGGTGAGAGCGGGCCAGCTCGCGCTGTGCTAGCCAGCCGGCCAGGCCCGCCCTGCCTGGAAGGCCTCCGCAGCCCCATCCCCTTCTGAGGGGCATAGTCCAGCCTCCAGGAAGCTTGGCCACACCGCGGCTGCCCCCAGCCCCTGCCGTAGGGGGCCAGCTGGCAGGAAAAGATGGGAGCAGGATCCACAGGCTCCTCAGCTTTGTAATTACAGCGGATAGACACGGCCTCTCCCTGAGACAAGTGTGGAGCCGGCAGCCCCTAATTATACACCACCCACCCCAAGACATCTGCCCACCCCTGCTGTCCTCCCCTGCTCGGCCTGGGACGCAACTTTCCAGCGGGCCCCGCTGGCAGCCCGGGCGGCTGGGAGGTCATCGCTTCTGCAGAGGAGCAGCCGCTTTGCCGCGAAGGCCTGCAGGGCCCGGGCGCCTGGGCTCCGGCCGCGGCTCCTAGGGCTGGGACAAGCTGCTGGCTGTCGAGGCCCAGCTAAGGGGGAGCCCAAGGGGGTCGCTTGGCTGGCAGCGGGCCTGGACCAGTGGACACCACCTTTCTATCCCTTCCACCCAGCCTGATGGCTCCTGGACAGAGTGAGGAGGGCTCATTTTCTTGAGTGTCACCTCTGCCCTAGTTAGCAGGGGATCAGCAAAAATTAAGTTGGAGGTTTCACTGCCGTGGGCACTGGTAGCTTTTTCTCCAGTCCTGCAGGCTGTTTCTCCTCTGTTCGCTGTCTATGCTGCTTCCCAGCCCGACCTGAGGCTGGTGGCTCCTCCCGACCGACCAGCTCCCAGCTGGCCAAGTCACAGCTCTGGGGGCTTCTGCCACAGCTCCCTGCTACTCCCCCACCGGGCTTGTCTTGCCCGAGCCTGCTCCTGAAGGGGGCGTACAAATGGAGCTTGCTTAGGGGAGGGGAAGCCCGCCAGCTGCTAGCCCACCCTGCACTGCCCACCCCCCAGCCCACAGGCCCGAGGAGACCGTTCCTGTCTGGATGTGCTTCTCTTGGCTCTTTGGAAAAACGAGCATCACAAGGATAGCAAAAATCACCCCTTAAATTAGAGCTGATGACTCCCGTTGAAATGTTTTATGATTAACCTCACCATTTAGCAATCTCGTGGCAGCAGCAAGGCATAAATGTATGTGTACACGTGTATATTAAATAAATTGGGGAATGCAGTGCATAATGACATTATCTGGACCCCATTTAATTAACTTAGATATAATCTGCTATAATTGGGAAATACCAGACCGCAATGACAGCCCGTGCCATCCTGGGGCCCAGCCATGCTGACGACCAGGCCCTGTTGTCTCGCTATGCCTCTCGGTTTTTCTGGGGCAGGCACTGGCCACCCATCAGCTGTGACGGGCTATGACGACGGTGCGTCCCAGGAGAGCTCAGTGGGCTGCCCTCCCAGGGCCAGGCCACCTGCATGGGGACCAGGAGGTCTGGGTTCTGCCCAGTCCCCCACGCTCAGCCCTCCCAGCCACCCCTCTGCTCCATAGGGTGACAGAAACTAGCCCCTGGACCTGTTTTCTGGTTGGGGCCATGACTTCTAGTAAAACCTCTGTCATTGTTACAGGATTATTTTTAGTTTTAAATATAGAAGTAGAGATTGGGGACTTGACCTGGATTCTTAAGCTTCTGGCGGGTGATCGCTCCTCAGATATCACTCACTGCCCCTCCTCGGTGCCCGGCCTCAGTGTGGCCTAGGGACAATAGTCTCACCCACAGCCATGGTTATGCTCATGCTGTGCAAGATGGCAGAGCGTGGAGGAGGACTGCATTCAGCCAGTGGCCCCAGCTGTCCAAGGCAGTGCTGGGGTTGGGGAGCCCTCACTTCTCCAGGAAGAGGGAGGGGAGAAGCAACGTCCACTGCGGAGCCCACGGTGCTAACAGCGGCTGCCAGAGACTTGCCTGCGTGGGTCTTGTGCTGGAAAACTAGAGATGGCGGCACGTATGGTCAGGGGAGTCGGAGGGACCTGGGCAAGCATGGGCTTGGTGGCTGGTCCCCTGGCTCTGGGAGAGGAGGAAGGTCAGGACGGGGGTGTTTTCTGGGCTGAACTGGTGGGACTGACGAGCCGTGCCAGCCTTGCTGTGCTCCAGTGACAGCACGTCGATGGGGCTTGCTGATGTGAGCCACCGAGGCCCTCACAGTGCCTGCCCTGGGTCTCAGGTTCCTCTTGTCACACATCCCTGCCACTTGCCTGTGTTCAAACCCTCTGTTGGCCCCTCATTTCTCCATCCACACCATGGCCCTTAAGGTCCTGCTTGATCTTGTGCTTGGCATCCTCTCTGGCCTTGTCTCCTCATCAATCCTGTGCCCTACCCACTGGCCTCTGGTTGTTGGCCTCCTTGCTGTTGCTTGAACTCTGAGTGCTAAGCCCATGTCCACCTCACGGCCTTTGCACTTTCTATTCTCTCCACCTGGGATGCTCTTCTCCCAGATGACCACACGGCTCCTGCCTTTATTGCTTTTACTCTGATCAAATGCCACCTCCTCAGAGAAGCCTTCCCTGATCAACCTTTTCTAACAAAGCTCCTTGGGGTCATTCCCTACCCCTCACCCGCCTCATTTCCTTTCATAGCCCCTGGTTTCCTGAAAGAAACACATCTATGTGTTGCTTATTTATCGTCTCCTGTGCCCACCCCCACTAGACTCACGGGGCACGTGTCCGTTTCATCCCAGCAGCTTCCCCAGTGCCCAGAGCAGGGACTGGCCCATAGCGGGTGCCACACATTTTGCGTGCCATTCAGAAGGACTGAATGGCGTGGAAGGAGGGGTCATATTCTATGCTTGGCCACACGACACGGCTGTGAGAATTCAGGTAAGGTCTGAGACCCCTCCGGGAACTGAGAATGCTGCCTCAGCCCCCTGCCCTGGGCTCTGCCTCGGTGGGGCTGCCGTTCTGGCTCTGGGCAGGGCCCTGGCTTTGGTCGTGTATTGAGCCTGTCCTGTGTTCTGAACCTGGATGAGGCACGGGGGTATCAAGACGCAGGGGATGCTGTCTGTGCAGGCCTTTAACGTGTCCCCAGGCTTGTCAGCATTAAATAGCAACATGAGAGAGGCTCTGTGTCATTAACTGGAGAGGAAGGAGGTAATGGGAGTTGGAATAGTCAGGGTGGGCTTCCTGGAGGAGAAAGGATCTCTGCTGCTTCTTAGGGGTGAGCTTCCCTAAGAGGAGGCTGGAGGGAATCACAGGTTGGGGGAAGGCACAGACAATCGTTTGAAAGTTTTCCCCTCTTTGGTGTCCATTGGCATTAAGCTAGGGGGTTGCTTCCTGCGTCCCTCCCGTCCTCCCTCCCTCCTTTCTTCCACACACACCTCTCCAGGGCACCCACTGCGGCCCAGCACACAGCCGCTCCCTCTGAGCGCCCTGTTTTGTTGGGCGGCACAGGGCGGGCGTGGCTTGTGAATTGGGGCCTGGGGACTCTGAGCTGGAGGCTTGCTGGTCGGGGCACAGCAGAGGGCTGGGGCGGGGGCCAGCCCCTGTGTGCTCCGTGCCCTGCTGGGTGGGGCCTGGGAGCAGGGCTCTTTCGGCAGAATAAGCCCGGCCAGCTTGGGGTCGGGGAAGGTCCCAAGAGGCCGACTCATAGCCCAGTCCATCCTTGCTTCACCGGCCTGAAACCATGCCCCAAATTCCACCATTGGAATCATTCCTGCGAGTTAAAGAACTGTCTACAGAGGGGCCCTGTAAATACGGAAATAGGTTACTTGAACGAGAGGCCCAGGAGTCATTCAGCTCACCTCCGGCCACGCACTCACGTCCACAAAGCCCGCTGGGCTGCCAGGCGAGGTGCTAGGCTGGCTGCAGCGCCAGCATGCACAGGGTGCTGGGTAGCCGTGGTCACCTGGGGAGATGGCTGTGCCTGGAGGAGCTGACGGGCCTCCCCTTCCCATGGACGGGGAGTGGAGCTGGTGGAGACCAGACTGGCGGCTTTCCCCAGCCTGTCCGCCTGGGAAGAGTCTGTCCCACAATCCACACCTGGGCAGAGCGCCACCAGTTCTCCTGCCTCCCTCACGGCTCCGGAGACTTGCCCTTCCCCAGCATGTCTGAGCACCCGGGCGGCCCCAGGGCAAAGGTGGATAGAGATGAAAAGGTGGTATTGGGAACATGGTGAGGCTGTGAGCCAAGAGGAGGGGGCTCTCACCTGGCTCCCCTCGCTGCACCCCAAGGGTCTAGCTTTTGGGGGCTGGGGCCTGAGAGCCCAGAGGCCTCTCGCCTGTGTGAACTGACCCTTGACCCTGGAAGGGCCCAGGCAGGAGCTGGTGCCCTGGCTATGGCCCCGCCCCTGGGAACTGAGTGCAAGGCTGGTCCCCAATCCATTTGCCTTTTATTCTTGTGCTTGGGTTTTGTTCTGTTTTCTTAGTTTGGGGAGAATAAAAAGAAGCTCAGTGAAAAATAATGGGGGTTTAAGAAGTCACAGTTGTTCCCTTCCGATCTGGTTGCTGCTTGTTCTCTCTGGCTTGGGCCCCAATTGCAGAGGGAAGGGCTGGAGTCGGAATGTGTGACAGTCCTGCTTGTTAAGACTCAGAGGGTCACAGGGGGGCTTCCCGGGGTCTCTCAGGCCCTCCGTAATCAGAGGCCTCAGCTGGGATGGGTAGGGACTTCCCCGGGGACCCATCCTGACTGTGTGTGGGGTAAATATGGCCTACAGTGGTACCCCCGCTCCCCTCACATCCCTGTTCACTGGAGAGAATGTTCTGGAAAGTGCTGTTGCCTGTGAGCTATTGCTGGGTGGAGATGACCCCTCCCCTCTGCCACTCATCCGTGCTCCTCCGGGTTGTCATCCCTCTGTGGCTGGCTCTGTCCTTCCCTGGAGCCAAGGAATCCAGCAGGAGACTGAGAGGGAAGCCAGGTGGGGAGGCAGCGGAGAGCCCGCCGGGGCTGGGCTGGGCACGGGCTTGGACCTGCAGCCTTCCTGGTGATTCCCCGGGGACGGATGCTCCTAACCCACCCGGGCTTGAGCTTTCCTGGCTGTTTTGGAATGGGGGGGTGGTCTGAGCACTGGGGAAAGGACTTCAAAGAAGGACCCCGTCCACATCCCCAGCCCCTTGCTCTGCAGATGGAGGCAGGCCCTGGGGGGAGGCAGCCTCGGCCTGGCTCCCACCCCCACCCCCGGCCTCTGCTCTGGGCGGCTCCTTTAACTCTCAGGGTATTTTTACCTTTCCCTTGTTCCTGTGCCATGATCAAAGGAAGGAGATGAGGCTAAAAGAGACAGTGGCTTTCCCGGCTCTTTGAGAAGCTCAGAAAAGGCAGGCCTGGTAGGACTGAGGGCGGAGAGGGACCGGTGGCCAGGGGCTGGGACCTGTCTGGGGGAGGGAGTCTGGGGGGAAGTGGCCTGCTGGGGGCTGGGCCCTTGATCCTAATCTGCGGGCTTTGCCTTCTCCTCTCAGAGGTGTGCTTCCCCGGCCCTTGTCCTTCCCTGTGTGTGTGTGTGTGTGTGTGTGTGTGTGTGTGCTCGCTCGAGTTTGTGTGCCGACGTGCTCAGGCCTCAAGGAGAAGCCACGTTGAGACCTCACGAAGGCTCTGGAACACTGGCAGGGCCTGACTGTCAAAAGCTGCTGTGCATTGATCTCTTAGCCGGAGTCGGCCCTGCTGAAGCCTTGGCACACAGCCTGTCACGGTGCCAAAACTCCCTGCGTTTGAAATTCATGGAGGCCAGTCGCAAACCCACAGGACGTTAGAGCTGGCGGGGCCCGAGAGAGCGCCTCGCTGGGCCGGGGCAGCCTGCACGAGCTTGCGCCACGGCAGCTGGTGCCTCGGTTTCCCCATCTGTGTGACAGGGCACAGTTGCCGCAGGGCTCCTGGGGGTGCGAGGGCTACGTGGGAAATGTGAGCAAGCACTCGGGACAGTGGCTGGCACAGTGGCTGGCACACAGCGGTGGTGTCACTGCTGTTGCTTCTCCATGGAGCACTGTCGGCGTTCGGACAGGACGGGCGTCAGCGTGGTGGACCCTGCCTGCGCACACCCTCCTAGGT
The DNA here is from genome assembly GCF_040939455.1 of Microcebus murinus. Lineage (NCBI taxonomy): Eukaryota > Metazoa > Chordata > Mammalia > Primates > Cheirogaleidae > Microcebus > Microcebus murinus. The sequence continues at coordinate 109,482,848 of NC_134108.1, forward strand.
GACTCCCCATCTTGCGACAACTGAACATGTGCTCCCAGGGGCCTATTTCCAGTGTGACCCTAGACTGTTCTGCTCCAGCCCACCCATTTTACAGATTTTACTGAGGAATAGAGGGACACGCCTCACCTCCACCAAGGCAGTAGTGGGACTGCGAGGTTTGTCTGTGACTGCTCCAGTTTCTCTTTTCTGAATTTCCTGGTCCTGTATCAGCAACACCCCCCATGTCCTCTCACTCCGCACAGCCGTCTGGCACAGAGATCCATCAGCTGACAGGAGGCGTGAGAGCCACCAGCTCCCGAGAGCACAGCCTCCCTTGGATTTTAACTGGCCTGAAGCGCCCCGCCCAGCGCTGGCCCCAGCCCCAGGTCGCTGCATTCTGGCTTCAGGGGAGAGGGTGGCCTTATGCTGGCATAGTCCTGGAGCACCTTGACTTGCTGTGTGGCCTTGGGAGAGTTATGCGGTTCCTCTGGGCTACTGGGTCACCTGCAGAATGGGGCTGGGAGAATGGTGGCCGTATTCTTGGTTTCTGAGGAGCTCATGTGCAGAGAGCGTTTTGATGAAGGGGTGAGATTCGGAGTGAGGGTCAGAAGGCCAGGAGCTGAGACAGACTCGGGCACGGCACCCTCCCCGTCCCTCTCCTTGCCCAGAGCTGGAGTGGTCAGGGCCTCTGTGGCGGGAATGCCAGTGCTGGAGGGGTGGCCCCCAGACCAGCCTTGGCCTTGGCGGAATCGCCGCGTCTCGGGGAAATCTCCGAATGCCGGCACAAGCTCCTCTTCCAACTGCCTGGGGAAACCGAGGCACAGAGTGGACAAGTGGCTCTCTGGCCTTCGTAACAAACCTCAGGAAAGGGGCATTGGGGTCTGCCACCCAGCCAGGCCCTGACTCAGCTTCCAGCCCTTCTCCCTGCGGCCCCCTAAGTGGTGGGGAGGGAGGTCGCGGGCTTCGAGCAGGGACGCTGGGGTGAGGGAAGGAACCCCAGGGGAAATTAGCCCGAATTAGCAGTGAGAATGAGGAAGAGCTGGTGTTCTCGTCTCTACCCTCGCAGATAAATATTTAATCACAACAACAATAATAATGATGATGATCTTAATAATGTGCAGTAGCTCAGGCCGCAACCCGAGCCCCACTCTCAGAGGGAGGAAGTGGATGGGGGAGGGAAAGAGAAATGGAGAAATTGGGAGATAAAGACAGTGGGGGGCAGGGAGGCGGGGGAGGCTTGCTGCTCACGCAGGGGCAGGGCTTCGCCCTCGGCGGGCGGCTGCGGTGGGAGTGTGGAAGTGGAGGGTCCCCCGGGTGCCCGGTGCCCGGCTCCCCGGCCCCAGGCCTGCAGAGGAGCAGCTCCGGCCCTGCCGTGCAGGGTGCTCCTCTCAGGGGCCTCGTTCGCCCCGAGTCTCTGAAGAGCCCAGTGTCTCTGGTTTGTGAGCCAGCTGGGAGCTGGGAAGCCTGGCTCTGTCTGGCCTTCTGCCGAGCACTCCCTGTGTGGCGCAGGCGAAATGCTGTCCCACTCTGGGCCTCAGTTTGCTCCTCTCTGCAATGGGACTGGGCCGTAGGACTGGTTGCTTTCTACGCCGTCCGTGAGTGTGTTGAGAAAGGCCCCTCTTCCTGCCGGGCGGTGCTCACGGACGCCTGGGCTGATGGCAGTGGGCACAGGCCTTAGGAAGCTTCAAGAATGACCCAATTTCTGCTGTACGCTCTCCCACTTAAGCCAGAGTGGAGCAACAGCCGGGAGGAAACCAAGTTGGGGAGATTTATGGAGTCTTTGGCGATAGCCTCCAGCATCTCCCTCGCTGGGCTCCCGGCAGAGATTGGAATAGCTAATGTCTTCCTTGGGCTTCTTTTTGATACTGTCTCTCTCTCCCCCTTCTAAGGTTGGTAGGAGGAGAGGGTCGGAGCCGTTTTCTCCTTGATGCCAAGATACGCCAAGCTAGGAGCGCTCTTCCCTCTCCACGGTCACCCGCCGAGGACAGGCCTGCAGGAGGGGACGAGGATCGGAGCTTCCCTGCAGCCCCGGCCACCGCCTGCTGCCGTGGGCCTGCGCTGTGCGGCCGCTCGAGGAGGCGGGAGCGCGGCAGCATGGTCCGAGCCACCGGCCACCCTCGGCCGCCCCGCTGCTGAAGCCGCCCTGCCCGTGCACACCCGGGCCGCGGGGCCAGGGGCCTGCCAGGGCTAGGAGTGGGGCCTGCCACCCATGGGTCTCTAGGGATTTCCGAGATGCCTGAGAAGACAGGCGTGGGCTGGTGGTGGGCGCAGCTGCCCCTCTGCCTGCTCCTCAGCCTCTGCAGCCCCTGGGTGCCTTCCTCCCTGGGGAAGCCCAAGGGCCACCCCCACATGAATTCCATCCGCATAGATGGGGACATCACGCTGGGAGGCCTGTTCCCGGTGCACGGCCGGGGCTCCGAGGGCAAGGCCTGCGGGGAACTGAAGAAGGAAAAGGGCATCCACCGGCTGGAGGCCATGCTCTTTGCTCTGGACCGCATCAACAACGACCCGGACCTGCTGCCCAACATCACGCTGGGCGCCCGCATTCTGGACACCTGCTCCAGGGACACCCATGCCCTCGAGCAGTCGCTGACCTTTGTGCAGGCGCTCATCGAGAAGGACGGCACGGAGGTCCGCTGCGGCAGCGGCGGCCCGCCCATCATCACCAAGCCTGAGCGCGTGGTGGGGGTCATCGGTGCTTCGGGGAGCTCGGTCTCCATCATGGTGGCCAACATCCTCCGCCTCTTCAAGGTCAGTGCCTGGCCCGTGGGCGCCCAAGGTGCTCTTCCCCCACCCGCCCTCCACACCTGCGTGCCAGCCCCTTCCCCTTTCTCTTCCCGGCTCCTGGGCGGTTCTCTCCTTCGAGCAGTCCCCTGGTTTCGAGTCGCCCTCTGGTCCCGCGTGCTCACGGCAGGGCGAAGGCGTCGGGAGGGACCCTGGCTGGTGCTGACTGTGGAGCTGAGTCTGCACCTGCCTCCGGAGCTGCGGAGCCGCCCCTCCCTGCGGGAATTCTGAGCTGGGAGGGAAGAGGACGGGCTGGAGAATGACAGGGAGGAGGAGATCACACACAGATGTAAAAAGAGGGACAGGTGGACAGACAGAAAGGCAGACAGAAAGATAAAGAGAATGCACATATGAGCCTTGGAGATTGCCCAGGAGAAAAAGCAAGACTTGTTTTGACATTGTTTTCAAATAATTGCAATTCCCAAGAAATATCTGTTTTTCTTCTGGTTAGTTGAGGAAGCCGGTCTCGGCCCTCCAGTCCCACCCAAGGTTGTGATTAGAGAAAGTGTCCTCATTTTTCGGATGGGGGTGGGGCACTGAGCCTGCAGGGAATGCAGGTGAGGGCAGGAAAACGGAGGCGGGAGGGAGTGGCTGCTCTCTCTCATCCCTCGTGTCCTGGGCCCTGCACCAAGCTCCCTCTGCTTCCACCCTCTGCCCTTCTCCCTCGCACACCTTTCTCCTTTTCCTTCTGGAATCCTCCCTGCCCCCTCCTTGCCGCCTCCCTTCCTCTCTTCCTGGGGCAAGAGCTGCTGATTTGCAATTCAATTGGAGCCAAGTGCTTCGCTAAGCTGCTGAAACAACCGGGTAGAGAGAAAAACATTACAAGCATTTTACCAATAATTATGTGCCCGCTTCTCTCTTGGAGCCTGCCTTGTTTGCTCTGTGTGCGTGTGTTTGTGCATGTTTGTGTGTCCCTGCGTGCGCGTGTGTGTGCATGTAGAGGACGGGGAGAGGGAAGAGGAAGGGGCTGAGAGGAAGCCACTGGGTCCCTCCCTCACCCTGGCGTCAGACTCTCAGCCTCGGGGCTGGCCCCGTCTCAGGCTCCAGCGTCAGGGAGTGGGCTGACAAGGCTGTTTGGCACCGAGCAGGGTGGGGAGAGCTCAGGCCTCCCCCTCCCTGGCACCTGTCTGGAAGCCATTAGCCATCTCCCGTGGTGCATTAGGATGTGGGGCGTCTGTGGGACGGGAGAAGGGGGGCTGAACGGAGAGGAAGGTCCCAGTGCTGGGGGGGTGAGGAAGCTGGTGGGGGCGGGAAAAGGAAGGAGGCTAGAGTTGTGCTGCCACGGTGTCTGGTGGGACAGGACTCAGACTGAGAACGTGTGTGCCCTGCCTGTGCACGCCACCATCCCAGGGTCCCTGGTGTGCCTCGAACCTGGGCCTTTCCCGCAGTGTTGGTTTTACTTGATGATCTGGATGAAAACACAATTTTAATTTTAAAACAAGTGGATGCATTACAAAAAATGCAAAATTTGCAAGCAGGAGACTTGAAGAACATTTTGCCTTTGCAGTAGACAAGTTGAACAATCCCGGGCGGTGTTGCTCCTGGTCATATTTCAGGGTTCCTTGGCAGGATGGTTTGGGAATGGGTAGCCAGGCCTCCCACCCTACCCGATTTTGCAGTGGAGTGGAGACCAGAGGGGAGGACTTGGGCTGGGCGGGTGCAGGCCAGGGCCTGGTGATGGCTTGGGCGGCTGAGTCATCACGTCAGCCTCCGGCCCAGGCCTGGGAGCTGAGGCAGCCTGGCCCATCCAGCAGGAGGGGACAAGCGCCGGACTCCTCGGCACCTGTAAGGGCGGGACACAGACCCGCAGCCTCTGGGAAGGCCACGCCGCAGGTGAGGCTGCTGAATTCTCTGCATCTGAGCTCTTTATTAAGCACCTTTTGTGACTCTGGGTCCTTTAGAAAGGTGGTCCTTTAGAAAGCTCCACCCGTGGAGCTGTGACATCAGCGAGGGTCCCTGCCCCATCTTCCAGAGAGGGAGTGCCCACTTTACAGGGAGCTTCGGGAGCCCACCACTTGGCATAGGGCAGAAGCTCACAGAATACCACTCTCACCAGAACGGCCCTAACGTGTGTTCTCAGGAACACAGATATTTTGAGCAGGGGCACCCAGTGCCCTAGACAGAGGAGTGGGCTGCGATTTCCGTGCTAGCCTCTCCCCGGATGGGGAAGGGCCAGGTGGTGTGAGGGGCCTCGGGCCAAGGCGCCTTACCCTGGCCCCTCATCCTCTGTCTGTGTGGTCAGATGGGAGCGCGGCGCCCGTCAGTTTGGTCTCAGGTCACGGGGGGGGGGTCAGGAGCCCCCAGCCTGCAAGAGGGCGAGGGACACCCTGGAAGATGGAGGCCTGGGGAGTGGAGAAGGAAGGGGGCCGGAGGGAGGAGCAGTGGCTGCGGTCTGCATTCCCTGGGTCCCTTTTAACAGCGTTAATGTTCCAGGCTGGTGACAAGAGGCCTTCTCAATAATTAAACTGATAGCAATGAGAGGCTAGGCGAGAAACTTAAAAGCTGTTTACAGAAGCAAAAAGAGTGAGCTTTGGGGAAGGAGAGGGTGCAGGCCCTGGGGGGGGGCCTGTGCGGCAGGTGTCTATTTCAAAGGGCAGGCTGGCCCTGACACACAAGATCAGTGCGGCCTGCTGGGCGCTTGGCACCACAGGCTGTGATTGCTGCTCCCCCCTCCAAGGGGTGGCTTCCAGCGCCTGCTCAGAGGGGACCTCTGGCTCTGGGGCGCCTGGACGATTTCCTGCCTGGAGAATGATAATGGGGTGCAGTCAGGGCCAGGCTGTGAGCAACCTCCAGTGCCAGAGCTGGAAGGGGCCAACTCCCTGCTCTACAGACGTGGAGAATGAGCCCCGATTGAGTGACAGGGCAGGGCTGGAAGCCAGGTCCCCTGCTTCCAGGCCTGGCTGCTTCCAGAGTGCCTGCTCGGATCGACTGAACTGGAAGTGGGACTTGAACCCAGGTCCACTTTGGGGACAGAAGTCCTGACTCTGGGAATTCATAGGTCTGACACTTAGGTCCCTGAGTTTTCTGCTCTCACCCTCTTCCTTCATCCATGTCTTGTCCCCTTCTCCCCGGACAGGGAGTCTTGATGGCTGTGGAGAGTACCTTTCAAAGGGGATCCTAAGCCTAGACCTTGTAGCCTGCACGTTGGTATGTTGTGCGGACAGCCCAGGTTCTGCAGCCGGTCAGGCCTGGGTTTTGAATCCCTGCTTCACCACAGTTAGCTCACCCCTGCCCACCATATCAGTCATTTACACCATAGTGCAAATGAGCCAATACCATCTTTTCCTGAGAACAGCCATTGCTGGGGGGAGAAGGAACAGACTGAAGGCCCCCAAAAGGAAACGGTTTTCAAATTCTGGAGCTGTAAGAGCTCAGAGGGATCCAGAGATCATTTCTCGTGTCTCTGATTCATTTTGCAGTGGAGAAAGTGGAGGCTCAAAGGAGAGGCTGCATGGTTTGGTGGTGAAAAATTTGGACTTGGAACCAGGCAGCCTGGGGCCTGACCACCTTGTCAATCTGTTTAACCTTCTCTGCCTCACTTTCTGCATTTATAAAATGGAGATGATAATGGTGCCAGCCCCGTAGGCCAGCGTGGGAATTAAGAGTTAAGGTCAGCCAGGTGCAGTGGCTCACGCCTGTAATCCTAGCACTCTGGGAGGCTGCGGCAGGCAGATCATTTGAGCTCAGGAGTTCAAGACCAGCTTGAGCAAGAGAGAAATCCTGTCTCGACTAAAAAAATAGAAAGAAATTAGCTGGACAACTAAAAAAAAAAGATATATATATATATTAGCCGGGCATTAGATATATATATATATATTAGCCGGGCATGGTGGCGCATGCCTGTAGTCCCAGCTACTCGGGAGGCTGAGGCAGGAGGATCGCTTGAGCCCAGGAGTTTGAGGTTGCTGTGAGCTAGGCTGACGCCACGACACTCTAGCCTGGGCAACAGAGTGAGACTCTGTCTAAAAAAGAGTTAAGGTCCAAGGAGGGCCTAGCGTGGGGCCTGGCACACAGTCAGCCCGCAGGAAATGTCATCGCACAGCTTGGAGCTGGGCCTTCAGTCAGCACGGGAGCTGCCCATGCGGAAGAGGACGGAGCAGGCAGTGACAGACGGTGACCTTTGCTGCTGATCCTGGAGGGGCCCCACCATCTGCTGGGCCTCGCACGGCCCCGCGCTCGCTCGTGTGGGCTCTGAGCAGCCAACTGAGCCTCCAGATGAGGAGCCTCTTGCTGTCAGCCTGGGCACGGGCGGAGCAGTGAGGGAGGGCGCTCAGTGTGCACTCCCAGCCCCGGGTGTGAGTGCTCCCGTCCCCAGTGGGCCGCAAGTGCCGTAAGGCTCGTGGCTGCTTCTGAAGCAGGGTCGGGGCTCGCTGGGGAAGCTTGGCGGCTTAGACATCTCGAGATGTTCTGTCCGGCACGTGGCTATTTTGCCTTCACAGTGTTTTCGTTGCGTGACAGGGGGAACCCTAGAGAGCCACCCCTCCCCTGTAGCCCACCAGTTTGGAAGGCGGCTTTGTCCCTCCAGCGCCATGCCACAAACTTGGAGGCACCCCTGGCCACCACCCTGCTGCCACTTAGCAAGCCCTGCGGGCTCTGCTTTCGGAGCTCGTCCTCACCTGCCCATCCTTCCCTGCTCTGCCCCGCGGCTCTCCCCTGGCCCCGGTGGAACCCCCTCTCTCCTCTCCTGCGCCCAGCCAGCCTCTCCACGGGAAACCTCTCAGCAGCCGGCACGACCCTTCTAAAATCTGATGGAATCTACTTACCCCCACCGCAAACCTTTTATTGGATTCCTGTTGCTCCTAGATTAAAACGCAGGCTCCGTGCCTGTCCGAGAGGCTGGTGCTGCCTGATGCCCACCCCGTCTCTCCGGCGCACCCCACGCTGCTCTGTGTTCCTCGAAGACGCCATGCCGCTTTCCAGCCTCGGGCCTTTGCACCCGCTGCCCTCTCTGGAATCTTCTCCTCCCACCCTTGGAATCTGGATCTTTCTCAGTCAACCTTAGGCTTGTTCAGTGGCCTCTCCTCTCTCTTCAGAGAAGCCCCCTCCCCCGGTGATTCTATCTCCTGTCCCTGCTCTCCTTGGCGCACTCGGCACCATTGCAGTCACGTGCACGCTTGTTTGTTTTCCCGTTTGCTGCTGGCTTCTCCTCTAGATCAGGGTTAGCAAGTTACAGCCCAGGAGCCAAATTTGGTCTGTTGCCTGCTTTTGTACAGTTTGAGAGCTAAGAAAGGTCTTTGTGTTTTAAATGGTTGAGTAAAAATATCAAAAGAAAAATAATGTCACAACACAGGAAAAGCGTATGAAATTCAGATTTCAGTGTCCACAAAAAAGTTTTATGGGAACAAAGCCGCGCCCATTCCCTTACGTTGTGTCCAGGGCCGCCGTCGCGCTACAGCCCCAGAGTCGGGGGAGAGACACAGAGCTGGCCCTGCTGGGCTCTCAGCGCCGCCCCTCGACTCCCAGCGACCACGGCCCAGGGAGGCCCAGGGAGGCCCAGGGAGGCCCAGGGAGGCCCTCGGGAGCCCTGGCCCGGCGGAGGGGCCCCGCGGAGGGGTGGGTCGGGAGCGGCGCTGCAACCCCATCCGCAGCGACAGCTGTGTGAGGTCTGGCTGCGGGCTGGCGTGGCCAGGCCAGTGACCGCCTGCGCCAGGGACCACTGGATGTGTTTCCTCCCCAAAACGCCTTTCCAGGTCCTTGCTGACTCATGGGTTCCTTTCACCTGAAGCTTTGTTCCCTGTTAAAGGGTAGCGCCAGTGCCATTTTAGGCTGTTAGTAGAGATCTGTCCCAACAGGGCATGCTCCGTAAATGTTGGGGGGCGACCGAGGATCCCTCCCTAAGAGGTGGCTGAGGTGGAATAATTACAACATTTACATCAGGCTTACCCGTGCCAGGCCCTGTCCCAATCCTCATAGCAACCCCCAGGGGCAGTGTACAATTCTTATCCCTGTTTTATAGAATGGAGAACCGAGGCCCAGAGAAGCTAAGCAACTTGCCTAAGGCCACAGAGCTAGGTGGTGGAGGCTGGATATGATCCCAGGATGTCTGGGCCTGAGTCTACCCTTTTCATCACTTTTCTGTCTCTTGACCACCAGATAGGCGCAGGTTTAAGACTTGACCTAATGCTTGCTCACCACATGGCTTCTCCAAGCCTCAGTTTGTGCATCCGTAAAATGGGCATGGTGGTACACACCTGGCAGAAGTGATAACGTGTGCAAAGCCCTTAGTAGGTGCTTGGGGGACGCTGGTATTGCAGAACAGGTTCTGACAGACCCCGCAGTGCTTGTGGGGACTGGGCAGCTGTGCTTGTGGGGACTGGGCAGCTATGCGGTGGGGAAGAAGGGGAAGAGGTGTCAGAAGCGGGTCTGGCTGAGGGTGCCTGTGGGGCTGTTCTCCCGAGGGAAGGACCACAGTCCTCTCCTGTTTCGGTGTCTGTCTTCCCCCTCAGCCCCAGGGCTCCCCCTGTGCTGAGAGGCTGGGCAGGGAATGCCAAAGCCAGAGCCAGGCGGGGCCTGAGTGGAGAGGGAGGGCGGTGCAGGGGAGAGCGCCCGCCCGCGGGGCCCAGAGCCCCAGCTCTGGCAGCCGGTCTGCTGGGGCCTGAGGTGCTTTGCTCCGGCAGGGCGGGCGTTCCCAGGCCTGGACACCCCACAGTGCCACGCTGTGCGGGGGCGCTGGGTTTCTGGACCCAGAGGGCTGGTGAGGCCGTGGCAAGGCCTGATTTTGGACACCTGCAGGGAGGCTCGTGGCCGCCGGGCCAGATGCTCAGAATCCGGCTGGTGTCTTCTCCAGGGAGTGCCCCGCCCTGCCGCCCTCTCACGCCGGCCTCCCTCGGAGCACCTGCGCGGGATTCTGGCGTGTGGCCGGCACACAGGCCGCCCTTGCGGAGGGAGCGAAAGGGAGCCGCAGAGGCCTGCGGGGCCTCTGGGGACGCCTGCCCGGCCTTGGAGGCGCCGGGCGGGCAGGTGTGTGGCCTTGTGGAAGGGCTGAGGTGGGGCTCGGGCTAGGGGGCCTCAAGTTCACGGCTGCTGGCTCTGGCTCCCTCTCTCCCAGGTGGACCTCAGCCTGACCATCTGTACAAATTCATCCGTGCGTTCGTTCGCGGAATCTGTATTGAGCGTCTCCTCGTGCTCACGCGGCTCGGGCAGCGGCTCCCCACCCCGCTGCGCCTCGGAATCACTCGGGGAGTTCTAAAAATCCTCCTGTGGCCGGGCGCGGTGGCTCACGCCTGTAATCCTGGCACTCTGGGAGGCTGAGGTGGGCGTGGGCGGATCCCTTGATGTCAGGAGTTCAAGACCAGCCTGAGCAAGAGTGAGACCCCATCTCTACTAAAAACAGAAAAAATAGCCAGGTGTGGTGGAGCACACTTGTAGTCCCAGGTAGTCGGGAGGCTGAGGCAGGAGGATCACTTGAGCCCATGAGTTGGAGGGTGCAGTGAGCTATGACGATGCCATTGCACTCTACCCAGTGTGACAGAGCGACTGTCTCAAAAAAAAAAAAAAAATCCTTGTGCCGGTCCAGGAATTCGGACGTAACTGGTCTGAGATGGCGCCTGGGCTCCCCAGGTGACGCGGGCGTCGGCCCAGGTGAGAGCTGCCCTCAGTGGGCCTCCTAAGCAGGGGGCAGAGGAAGCCTTGCCCCGGTGGCTCCCACGACTGAGGAAGAAGGCCGGCAGTGAAGAGATGAAACACAAATGTGTAAGGTCAGGGCAGCAGTGCCCTGCGGAAGAACTCAGCAAGGATGTGCTAGGGAGCTGGGAGCCGAGGGGATGACAACGTAGGGTGCTGGGGAGTGGCCTTTCTGAAGAAACCTGAATGGAGTGGAGCGGGTCGCCTAATGGCTATTTGAGGAAGGGGTTTCTAGGTAGAGGCATAGCAAGTGCAAAGGCCCTGGGGCAGAACTCTGAGTCACTGTTGATTTGACCAAGGAGCTCTAGAGCGGGGGGCCAAGACAGCCCTGGGAGTAGTGAGAGGGGAACTGAGCGGCCTCCAAAACCCACATCCCACTCCTTGCTGCAGAGGGTGTTGTGGGAGGAAGGTCACTCTTGAGACCTTGGACGAGCCTCAGGGCCTCGGTTTCTTCACCTGTAAAGTGGGCAGGTGGTCTTTGAGCAGCCACTGTGGAGCCACAGGGTGACTGGGGAGAGGTAAGGGCAGAGCCCTGCGACAGCTTGTTCCTCCCCTTGGCCCCACCTCACGGGTCCCCCGGCCCTTCTGTGCCTCCTCAGACCCCTACTTCCCTGTGCCCCTGCCTGCCGCAGCCTGAGGATGGGCAGAGCTGGGTGCTGGAGACCGGGGAGAGGCAGGACAGCCGGATGCGGAGCCCTGAGGGCAGGAACGTGAGTGGTTACAGCCTGGGCTCTGGGGCCGCGGGTCACACCCCTGCTCTTCCATTTGTTACCTGGGAGGAACCGCTCTGAGCCTCAGTTTCCTCGTCTGTACAATGGGGTGCCTGTAGCACCCGCCTCACAGCGCATCGTGGGGATCAAATGCGGAGCGTAGAAAGTGCTCGGGGCGGTGCCCAGCCCGTAGACGAGGACGAGGATACCGACCAAGCGGCCCAGAGCGCGGGTTTGGAGGCAGCCCATGTGGGCAGCTCAGAGCCCGGCCCAGAGCGCGGGCCTCGCTACGTCTCGCCGACCTGGCTGTGCAACCGGCAGAATCACGCGCCCTTTCAGGGGCGGGCAGAAGGGCAGTGCGGTGGGTAATGCTGGTCTTCGTCTCCTGCTGCCACAGCACCTGGGGCCTCTGAGGGGGGTTGAGCCACGGGGGCGGGGCTTGCGACGGGGAGGGCGGGGCTTGCGACGGGGAGGGCGGGGCTTGCGACGGGGAGGGCGGGGCTTGCGACGGGGAGGGCGGTTGCTGGCATTCAGCCTGCCAGGGGGATGGTGGGTGGGTGTCCTGCTGACCTGGGGTCCTCCTTGCTTTGTGCAGTGAGGGGATTTTGCTGTGGGGATGGCATGATCCCCAGTCCCACTTGGGGAAGGGCTGTGGGTTCCCTTGCCACTGAAACCTCCCACAGCCCAGGGGCCTGTGTGGGCCTGACCCTGCTGCCCACTTGCTGTGTGACCCTGGGTAAATGAGCTGCCCTCTCTGTGCAGTGAGGACACTGGACTAGGCAGGCTGTGACCCACTCCGGACCTGGCCTGCTGGAACCTGTCTCCTGGCTTTGCCGGGCGGTGCCCTCCCGGAATGCCCTTCTCCAGGTCTGACGGCAGTGTCGGATCCCTCCTTCCTGATTCTAAGCCCTGGCCCTCCGAGGGCACGTGGGTCTCTTGGGTGGCACTCGAGTCCCTCCCACAGTCCACGGCAGGGCTGGGCTGGACCTCTCTTGGCCGCTGCCCCCGCCCCAGACCCTGGCTCAGCGACAGACAGACAGATGAGGGCGCCAACGGCCCTGGGACCGGCGTGGACTGAGTGACGGGCACTGTGCCGAGCAGGGGGGGGCTCGCTCAGTGTCAGGGCCAGGCCCCTACCTCCCTTGCCCACCCCTGGGTGGGCTTGAGCTTTTCATTTTCTCCCAACTTAACTAAACTGGCATTTTTACACCCAGGCAGGTTGGAAATGAAGAGGCAAATTCTGTTCCGCATCCGTCGCCCCTGCTCTCCGCCCGCTGGGTGGGCCCTCTGCCTTGGCCGTGGGGAGTCCTGGCCTGAAGCTCTGCTGGGGGCAGGCAGCGGGACACCCTGAGTTTATCCCCAGTCCGGCTCTCTGTCCCCAGCTCCCCTCATTCTGCCTGACTCTATTTCTCTCTCGTGCCCTCCACCCTGTCTCTCTTCTTCCTGGCCCCGTTTGGACTCCGCTCTGTCTCGGTCTCTGGGGTGCGGGCCAGCCTCACCCTGGCAGACGAGGATTGGGGCAGGAGGAAGAGCTGACAGGCCCACCTGTGCCCTGCCGGGCTGGGCGCCTGCCAGGGCCTTCTCAGGCCCGAGATGCCCAAGGCCACAGTCGAGGTGGGAGGCAGGTGGGCGTGAGACTGGGCCGTGCCTGGCGTCCGGGCTCCCGGCGCTGCTCTCCGGGCTGTGCGCGCTCCCGGAGATGCGGGGAGCCCAGGCTAGCGGCAGCTGTGAACCTGCTGCATAGTCGGGCCGAATCCCGGCACTGCCACCTACTGCCTGTGGCCTTGGGCAAGTCACAGGTCCCCTCCTTGATCTGAATCCAGTTTCCAGATCTGTGGAATGGCTCGGGTGGCTGTGTTCAGTTCAACAGCACAAGTGACTAGCACCGTGCCTGGCACTTGGTAGCACTCCAAAAGCAGTAGCTTTTGTGAAGTGTGCCCCTGTGTGAAGGGGAGGCTGCATTCTGCCTGCCCCTCCTTTCATCCCTTCATTCCTGGGCCTCAGTCTCCTCCGGCCTCAGTTTCTGCCTGGGTCTGCTGAGGAGGAACAGTCTCCCTGGGTCTGCTCTGCTCAGCCGGCCGGGCTCAGCGCAGGAGCGGCAGTGAGGGGAGCTGGCCTTGGCCTTGCCTGTGCCCCGAGTCCCAGGGCCCTGGGGGCGCGGAGAGAAGCGCCCTGGAGGGCCGGCGGAGCACCCCTCCTGCCCTGGCCGAGCGGAGCGGACGGGCCCGAATGGGAGTGAGGAGAGGCTGCTCCCACCTCCTCTCTGTCCCCGGGGCTGCGGTTTGGGGGGCCGGGGTGGCACTGGCCTCCGTCAGGGCCTGCGCGAGGGCCGTGCGTGCCGCCGCCAGGGAGTCCCGCGTGGTCCGCGCCGCAGCTGCTGGAAGGCGCAGTGCGTAGCCCAAGGATGAGCTCGGGCGGGAGACACTGAGGTTCAGGACTGGGGCGGGGCGGGGTTGCGAGGCCAGGTCTGTCAGAGTGTGGGTGGAGGTGGCCGCGCACAGCTCCCCCCAGCCGCCTTTTACGTCATGGACACGAGTGGCATCTTCAAGGTGGGTCTGACGCAGAAGGCGTTGCTTTCGCAGCCAGGTGTGTGTTTTAATGGGTGATTTCAAACATATGGAAAATTACAGAGAATAATATAATGAACCGCCCTGGACCCAACACCTGGCCACACGTTGATATTTTGCCATAATGGTGTCAACACTTGTTTGATTTTAAGAAAGAAAACTGCTAATATGATCAAGGGCCCTGCACGCGCCCCCGTGTCCCTCACCCTCCTCTTCCTCCTCAGAGGCAGCCACTGCCCCGTACCAGGTGTGCCTTTCTTAATTCTCTTCTCTCTGTGCACTTCACATGCATACCTGTAAACGGCATTCAGTTTGGCTTTGTGTGTCGAGGCGTGGTGAGACAGGGTGGGCGGCATGCATTTGGCTCGCTTTTCTGCCTCCGTGTCTCGCCGTTCCCGGTTTGCTTCACTCGTCTTGGCCGTGTCGTGCTCCCTGGCGTGACCGCGCCCGAGCACGCGCTAGTCCATCTCGAGCGGGCCGGCGTTGCGGGCCGGCGGGGATCAAGCCTCCGGGCTCTCCTCCGTGCTGCCCTGTGGCCCCACGGCCTGCAGAGCACCCCCCACCCTGCCCTGGCCTCCAGACCGGCCTCCCCGGGGCCCAGGCTTGCTAAACACAGGTCCCACGGGGCGGGGCGGCGGCCCTGCTCGGCGGCCCTCAGGAGCACGGTCCGTGTCGCGTCGGGCTCCCGGTGGTTTCTGGACTCGGTTTGGAGGCAGCACAGTCTGGCAGTCAGCCCGGGTGCTAGAGCCCCTCCGGCCCTGCCGCTCGCGCGCTGTGGGCCCCAGGTGAATTGCTGGGTCTCTGGGCCTGGGTGCCCTCACCTCCCAAATGCGGGGCCAGGGAAGGCTTCCCATAGGAGCACAGTGAGTGCTGAGGCTCAGCGCCTAGGACGGGGCACAGCCAGGTTGGGGGGCCCGGCTGGCGGGGGGCATCCGGGGAGGGAACAGCCAGTGCAGAGGCCTGGGGCAAGGAGGGGATGTGCTTGCTGTGGAGGTTGGCCGCTCTGTCCCCTGGAGATGTGGCAGGAGGTGGGGACATGTTGGAGGCACCTGCCTCCCCCGCAGTAGTGGCTTCTGACAGCTGCGATCTCGGGTTGCAGCTGGAAGGAGTTTATGGGAAGCCTGAAGTGTGAGGGAATGTTAAGTGCCTTATAAGTACTTTGATTATTTTAAATTGCTTAAGTGGTTTGCTAAGATGGTCCTAAGTATCCTGGGGACACAGACACAAAATCAATTAGGAAAGTACAGCAAACCCAACAGAGGAAAGCAATGCCCTCACCTGCCTTCCCTGCTGGGAGGCCAGCGGACCCCTTTCTCGCCTCCCGGCTTCAGGCTGGGGAGCCCCAGGCCTGGTGGCCTCGGGTCCTGGCCTCTCTCAAGCGATTCTGGCCGAGGCCCTGGGAGAGGAGGGGCACGTAAGGGGGTGCCCAAGGGTGTCTCTCTCCTGAGGACCCTTTACCCGGTGGTCCCCCAGGCCTAGCATTTCAAAAGCTCGCCTATTGCTGTTTGGAAGCACCGTGCATCCCACCGCTCAGGATTCAAGGCGCCCAAGGGTGAGCCTCAGCCCCGGCCAGCGCAGTCCCGCCACCTTCCAGAGAGCTCTCAGCCTGCGCTGGGCTGCATGGCTTTGATGGCCGCAGGGGGACTGCAGGCACATGTATGTCCTCCCCCACAAGCGCCACCCCTGCAGGGCGACCTGGTGGCATTCCTGGGGACTGTGTCCCAGCAGCGCGAGGGTCCCCTCGTGTGTTGCACAGGGATCCTGCTCCTGCTCCTGGCCTCATGGTGGGCGGTGGGCGGTGGGCTGTGGGAGGCTTCCGTCTAGCACTTTCATTTCAGGAGCAGATGGGACGCATGCCTGGGCGGCTCTGCAGGGCAGACCCCTCCCCACACCTGCCATTGGGCAGGCTGCACTCAGTGGCGCCACCCAGGCAGGGCCGCCCGGGAGGCTGTAGCGGTCAGGGACTGCGTCGCCTGTTTATTTTGTGGATTCCCACAGAACCTAGAGGATGGGTCACGAGGTTTTCTTTTTTTTTTTTTTTTAGCAGAGAGGTGTCAATGTGAGGAAAACAAACCTCTGTTCCTAAAAGAAGCCAGGCCCAGAGCCAACTGGAGATTAGGCAGCGGGTCCCTGACTCCACCCGAGCATTTCCTCGAGTCAGGAGGGATCAGATGCTGGGCTTTGGCCCATTTGCATGGCTGCATTCATCTGGCAAATGTTTGGTGAGGGTCTGGCACAGGCCCCCGATGTTGCTATTGAACAAGGAGGCAGGTTTTTCCCTAGCTTTTGTTTGGTTTCCAGTTCAAATTTAAAAATGTATATTTTAGGTACATCTTGGGTTCAGCATGTGAGGATGGTCCACGGTTTTCAGGACTTTTGGATGCCTGCTGTGGGCAGCTGCTGGGCGTTCCTGGGACGCGGCTGTGGGGACATTGGGCCCGGTAGAGCCAGGAGCAGGGAGCTTGGGGATCGGTCCCCATAGTTCACAATTCACAATCTTCACAGTCACTTCTTTTTCTTTCTTTCTTTTTTTTGAAACAGAGTCTCACTCTGTTGCCTGGGCTAGAGTGCCATCAGCCTAGCTCACAGCAACCTCAAACTCCTGGGCTCAAGCGATCCTCCTGTTTCAGCCTCCCAAGTAGCTGGGACTACAGGCATGCGCCACCATGCCTGGCTAATTTTTCTATTTTTAGTAGAGACACGGTTTAACTCTTGCTCAGGCTGGTCTTGAACTCCTGACCTCGAGTGATCCGCCCATCTCAGCTTCCCAGAGTGCTGGGATTATGGGGTAAGCCACCGCGCCTGGACCCACAGTCGCTTCTTCATCATCTCACACCGATACTACAAAGCAGTTAGGACACCTGCCCTATTTTACAGGTGAGGAAACTGAGGTCCAGAGAAGTTAATGTGTGGGTGACCACCCAGCCAGGTAGAATAAGAACAGTGGTGTGTGACTGTGGTCAAACCTACTTGGGAGGCTGAGGCTGAGGTGGGACGATCCTGAGCCCAGGAGTTTGAGTCCAGCCTGGAAATCATGGTGAGACCCTATCTCTAAAGAAAAAGGAATCGGCGCTGGGCTTAGGATCAGGGTCCTAGCCCTCTAGCTCAGGGCTACAGCCCTGCGTGTACCCGGAAGTCATGAGCATGTCCTCCTAGTCCAGCTGCTCTTACTGCAGGAGCCTGTCACTGGCTGTCGAAGGTGCTTTGCAGGCCAGAGTCAGGTCGGCCCTCCCTCCGTTCCACTGAGCACAGGACAGGCAGCCATGGGTCCCGCGAGTGTGCCTTGATGTCCCCCACTCCTTCCTGCCGTGGTTGTGAAAGCCAGCATGTTTGTTGCAGAAAACAGAAAAGCATAAAGAAGCACATTAAAATTGCTTATTTGCCACACTGTGCAGGAGGACAACCTTGATGCGTTTGTGCATTTCCTTCCAGCCCTTCTTCCATATAATTTGCCAGGTTGCGATCACAACATCTGTACAGCTGTGCAGCCCGCTTCTTACTCCAGACCAACGTGGAGAGCAATTTCCAGTGCCCTTAAATAGTCTTTGAACATGGTGTTTGGTGGCTTTGCAATCACCCCTGCAGGGGCCCTGGCATCTTCTATGGACCCTGTCCCACTGGCGGCCGGTGGACGTGCAGTCTTGGGGCTGCCTCCCCACGGCGTTTCCAGGGGTCCCTCTCTCTATGAGGACACATGACGGTGCAGCGCGCGTGCTGGGTGGTGGGGAGCAGGGGGTGGGAGGCCCTGCCTAATTGGAGCAGTTATCCTGGCAAAGGCAGGTGCTCAGGTGAGCTCCCCATGAGGGCGGGCCGGGAGATGGACGTGGCAGGTGGAGTGTAGGAGGCAGAACCAGGTGTCCCCGGCGGTGCCGTGGGCGGGGGATGCGGGGGACTGGAGAGATGTGCTCAGCTGAACTGCAGGTATGGGGGCTGGGGACCGTGGCTCCACTTGTGCCTGCTCAGGGTGAAAGCCCCCAAAGGCCCAGAAATTAAGCTCAGGGGTTTAAATCGAGTGTGGCGGCTGAGGGAGGGGCAGGCAGGGGGCCGGGCAGGCAGGGGGCCAGGCTGGCAGGGAGCGGGGACTGTCTCACAAGTACCCTTTGCCGTGGACAGGTGGGATGCGTGCAGGGGGGCTGGGAGAAGGGGCGGAAGCCCCTGGGGTGCCCGGGTTGGCCTGGCCTTGGAAGCCCGTCTCGCCCACCCCACCTCCGCCTCCGGCCCCTGCCTCTGGCCCTGCCACCTCCTGCTCTGGTTCCTCTGGGCCACTTTCTAAACCCCCCAACTTCCCATCTGCTGGCCCCTGCTTCTGATGGGCCCTCCGGCCCTGAAGGGTGCACCGTCTGTCTTTTCACTCCTTCCGTTTTATTTAAAAATTGAGGTATACGCAGTAAAAGACACACATTTTAGGTGTGCTACTCGAGCTGTTATAAATGATGTACTTGTATGACCATCGAGATCGCGGCATTTGCAGTGCCCCAGGAAGAGCCTTGAGCCCCTCCCAGTCAGTGGCCTTCCCTCCCCACGGGTAGCCCGCAGCCGGCTCCCAGCGGCGTAGCCGGCCGCGCCTGGGTTTGAGCCTCACGTAAACAGAATCGTGCAGGGTCTCTCTGGGTCCAGCCTCGTTTGCTCCCGCCATCTGTGGCTCCTCCGCGGGGTGGGGTGTTTGGTGGTTTGTTCTTCCATATTGCTCTGTGCTAGTTCATTGTGTCACTGTTTGGATGATTCATAATTTATTTACCTGCTCTGTTGCGGCGGGACGTTTGGGCAGAATCCATTGTTTGGCTATTATGAAGAGAGCTGCTCTGAACATCTACGTCTGTGTCTTTTAGTGGACGTAAGTGCTTGTTTCTCATTTGAATGTTTTAAGTGGAATTGCTGGCTCATAGGCCGCATGAATTATTTGCTTTAGGAGTCACTGCCAATCATTTCCTCTGCGACTGTAACTTCTTGCCACCTTTCTTTGCTTTGGAAATTTCCACCTGTGCTTTGAGGCCCATCTTCAATGAGCCCTCTTCGTCCATCCTGAGGATAACATTACTGGTCACTAGGGGGCAGCTCTATAAGGCAGAGTCAGAGGGTCACGTCTCTCTTCTTCCCTGTTCCAGTTTCCAGTGCCTGGAACATAGTAGGCGCTTAATAAAATGAATGGCTGAGTTTCTCTGCCTGGCATGTGCTAGGAGTTTTACATAGGTTATCTGGTGTAAGTGACTGGCCCCATTTTACAGGTGGGCATACTGAGACTTGTCCAGAAAGCAGTGGAGGCCCACAGAGCTGCTTATCCCTAAAGCCGGTGCTCATTCTACAGTTCTAGGCAGCATGTGTTTGAAATTTCTTGCTCTTTTTCAGCTCGCCCACTTTGATTTCACTCGGCCTCACAGTCTAGTCTGGGGGTTGTTGAATTAAATCTCGTGGGTGACCCAGTTAGCTTGTGACCCAGCCAGCTCCTGAGGGATCCATCAGCTCTTTCTTCAGCCTCAGCCCGTGCTCCAGTCAGGGATTTCCGGGGTGGGTAGGGGCAGCGAGGCTGCAGAAACCCACCTGTGCCTAACTGAAGCCGTCCTCTGGCCTGACCAACATCTGTATCTCACTTTTACCTTTTCAACGTCCCTTCCCACTGGTTGACCGTCCGTGGAGGTCACAGGTTGGCCACTGTTATTTGCATTTTCTGAGTGAAAGAAAGAGAGCCCGGGGGGTGGTGTGACGCGCTCAGAGTTCTCTTGGAGCCTGAAGAGCTGGGCTGAGAGCCTTGAACTCCTCCTCCCCGCCTCCTGCTGTGAAGTGTTTTAGGGAGGGCCGGGAGCAGGCAGAGGACTGGAGTTAGGTCCACAACCCAGCAAGGCTGGTCTCAGGGTCCCTTTGGGAAGCAGGACAGACTCTTTCAGGCCATCAATTTACTAAATGGTCGTAGAGGCCTGAAAGGTTTGCCAAGTGCTGGGTGTCTTGGGGCAGCCTCTGGGTTTAAGTTCACGGGACCCTGGAACCCTGGGCAGGGCAGCAGAGGGTGGCTGCTGTCCATGGTCCTGAAGCAGGACTTCGCCCGTGGGAGGCAGAGAAGGGGCAGCAGCGCAGGGCTGCGGGGCGCACGCTTTCCTAGGAGGGGCTCTCCTGCCAGTTTTGGTGGGAGCGAGGCATGTGGCCGGGCAGACGGTGCGGTGTCTTGATATTTTAATTGAAGCCTGGAGACACGGTTGCTCTCTCTACTGCGCTAACAATGTACGGAATAAATAATTCAGCGGTGGCTGTGTTGTGCCTGCTGCCCTGACTCACGGGGGTGGCCACACGTGCGCGCGCGCACACACACGCACACACACACACACACACGCGCACACACACACACGTGGCCGGTGGGCCAGGAGCTGCTGTTCTGGGTAGTGGCTGGACTGGAGGTGGAGGTGGTGCATAGCCCCTTTAACAGGACCCTGGCCGCCCTGAAGCCCATGAATCCATTTCATCCCAGGCAACCCCTGAGGAGAGGTTAGCACAATGTGGGGCCAACTGCTCCTGTGTGCAGTGATTAAGTGGCAGTTAACTGTCTGTTTGTCCTCAGACCAGCCTGCAAAGCCAGGGACCTGGAGGAAAGGCCCCTCCTAATGGGCACTCTTCCTGGGCTGTATTTGAATAGATTCCATTTGATTCAGCAAATATTTATGGAGCTCTCCAGGTCTGTGCGAGATACTGGAGCAGGTGGTGGAGATGGGAGAGATTGCCTGGTGGCTAAATCTGGGTTCTTCCTGGATGGGGAGGTGTGACAGACACATGATCAGTCATAGCTCAGGCTGGGGCATGGGAAGGCTGGGGGTGGGGTGCAGGCAAGGTCTGGGGGCTCAGAGGCAGTCAAGGGCAGTCTGACAAGGCATGAGTGGGTGGCCCTCTGGTGGAGGTGGCAGGAGTCCTGCAGTGAAGGTGCAGCCAGGGCTGTGTCCCTAAGGAGAGGGTGGGGCTGGGTGTGACCTCTTGTATGTCTGGAAGGGATGCAGCAGGGACTGGGTGGGAGATGAGAGGAGAAGGGCTGGGGCAGGTTGGGGGACATAGGCCAAGAGTGTGAACTTGATCTTGCAGGCTGGTGCCTGGTTGGATTTGGGAGTTAGAAGTATTCTCTGGGTGTAGAGTAGAGGGTCGGTAGCAGGGCAAGGCCTGGAGCTGAGAGAGGGATCAGGAGACTAACGGAACAGTCCAGACTGGAGGTGATAGTGGCCCAAATGATGGCCTATGCATAGTGACAGTCATTCATTCATTTATTCATTCAAGTAATTGGTGAATGTCTTTTATGAGCCCGACATTGGACTAGGTTGAGAATACAAGAGTGAACAAAACACATCCAGACCTTGTCCACATGGAGCTGACCTCCTAGAGGGGGAGAAAGCCCACATGGCGAGAGATAATCAGAGTGGGGACAGGTACTGTGGAGGGGGCTTGCCCAGCGCCAGGGTTGGGAGTGCAGGAGGGTCTCCTGTCCACAGGCAGTTAGAGAAGAGCTGCAGAGGGGACGCTGGAATACTGGCCTGGGCAAGTGACAAAGGGAGATGGTGGCTGGATGGGGTTTTGGGTGACAGGCACAGCCAGTGGACAGGCTGTGACGTGGGAATGTTCTTGGCCCATCTGAGAACTGGAATGAGGCTGCTCAGAGAGGAGATAGCAGGGCTGGATCGGCAGGGCCTGTGGACCTGAGACAGTTTGACTTTTGCTCCAGGTGCAATGGGTTTGCAGCCTTCGAGGGTTCAAGCAGAGAGTGACGTGATCAGATCATGTCTTAAAAGGCACTCTGGCTGCTGTGTGAGGACCGATCCGTAGCACTGTGAGAGCCTTCGGCCGTATGGAGGAGGAATCTGTCATACCTCCCCCCGCCCCCGCATCAGCCCCCAGCCCTGCTGCACAGAGAGCTCCCGAGGAGGCTTACAGGGGGCCTGGCCATTCTGCAGAGCCCCCTGCCCCCGGCCCCCTAGCCCCCAAGCCCCAGCCACCAACACTGGGACCTCCAGCTGCTGCTAGACAGACCCTGCCCAAAGCCCTCTCAACTTCTCTCACCCAAAGGTGGGCATCGTGACAAATATCTCCCATCCAGGTTAATGACAGGTTTAAATGGCAGAGTATATGCAAAAGCCATAAATAGAAGGCAATCATTATTACAATTTTCAAAGCCAGAGGGAACGACCAAAGGGAATGGCTCAGAACAGACCCCAAGAGCAGTTATTTAGGAATCTGGGAGCCCAAAAGGTGGCCCTGGCTGAAAGCATAAATGGATTCAAAAGCTGCAGGGAAGAGAGACTTGGGGAAGCAGATGTCCAGCGACCTGCCCGAGGGAGTGAGGGTGTGGGTGCATCTGTGGCCGAGAGGGCGCAGTGAGGACATCCATGCCACTGCCCCTCAGGGCCTCGTGCCCTGGGGACTGAGTCCTCCTCTCACAGGAGGTCTTTCCCCAGCTTCCCTGCTCCCTCCCGCCCCTTCCCAAGAGGTTGGGGCCAGGGTAGCGTTTCCTGCTGGGACCTGCCACGGCCCCAAAACGTCCTCATTCTGGGCACGCTTCCGGGCCCAGGCCCTTCTTCCCCCCATGGAGAAACTGGCGCGCCCCACCAGCGTCAGATGAGGGCCCTCCATCTGTCCCACCTCGAGAGGGTGGTTAACTGCCTTTCCTATTTTTGGCAGAGAGCGGCAGTGAGACCCAAAGGGGAAAGCACTAATCGAGGGGCTCCTTGGGGGAAACCTCTCTGCTTGGCGCCTGGGAATCCGCGGCGGCCCCGCCAGCCCCGCCAGCCCCAGCCCGCAGCTTATAGAGCTGTGAGCAGGGAGACACTGCCTCCCCCGGGGGGGGGGAGAGGAGGAAGAGAAAGGGCCTCTTTAATTTAATTCCGTGTTTTATTGCTCATTGGATAAATAACCTTCATTAAGATGGAAGGTGGGGGGATAGACAGGGAGAAGTTTGATTAATTTCAAGCTGGTTTCTCATTTGTTAATTTTCTCCCAGTTCAGCAGGATTATTAAAACAAATTGCAGACACTGCTCTCTCCTCCCTGGGCTGGAGCCGGGCTTGCAGGGAGGGACCCTGCCCCACAGCACAGTTATTTAGGGGCCACTTGGGACGAAGGGGGAGGCTCCCACATTTCAGGTCCCCATTTCTTGCTAAGGGTCCTCTGAGGGTTCTTGTGTCCCTGAGGCCTCATGGAGATCTGGACAACCAGGAAATGGAACAGGCGGGCCCTGGCCTGGGCACACGGTCCCCCGGCAGGGCCAATTACCTGGGCGGGCTGGTGCCTGGGAGAGGGGCAGGGCTGCCAGCTCCAGCTCGCCCAGTGCCCCAGCCCTCCTGCACGCCCACTGCCACCTGGCTGTTCTGACCCCTTCCCCGCCATCAGCGCTTGCCCACCTTGAGCTCTGCCCCAGCCAGGCTGGTTCTGCACTGGCTGGATCCAGTCCTGCGGAAAACTGTCCCCTGCTGGAGTGTTGACGGGGAACAGCACGTCAGCACTGTCCTGCTGCCCTGGCCAGCTGAGAGAGCCACCTGCTTGGTGGGCAGGGTGGTGAGATCCGGGCTTTCCAACACTCTCTTGTGCTCCCCCAAACACACTGTTAGTGCTGCCTCTGCCAGTCCCATGTGTGCGTGTGCATGTGTGCGTGTGCATGTGTGTGTACGTGTGCATGTGTGTGTACGTGTGCACAGAGTTGGGTATACTTGTCGCTGCGAGCCCTGTGAGGTGTCCAGGAGAGTCTGTGTGGCCCCTCACGCGTGTGCAGGCACGCCTGTGTGTGCCTGCACTCCTGACTGGAGGGTGGAGGTGTCCAGCAATGCTCTGTGCATGCGTGCACCTGAATGTCCTGGCTTGTCCCTGGGCATGCTGTGTGTGTCTCTGCTATTGTGTGTGCGACTGTACCTGTGTGTGCAACTGTACCTATGTGTGCGACTGTACCTGTGTGTGTGTGGAGTGGGTGTCTCGAGCCCTTGCGTGTGTTTGTGTGTGAACCTTTCAGGGGTCCTCCCCATGGTGCACGTGTGTACGTAGGCCCTTTGGTGCCCGACGGGGCTGTGTCCTAGCGTGTGCATCTGTGTGTGTCCCCTCCTCCCTGGCCCCTGCCAACACCATCTGACACTTGGGCGCATGAGATTGGATTGTCCGGAGCTGTCCACCTGGCCTTGGCAGTCCGAGGGTGCCTGTGGGCAGTCCTGTCCTGCATGTCCTTGCAGCCTGGGCCACAGGTTCCCCCGGAGGGAGGCTGCTCCTGTGGGCTCCTGGCCATCCTGGCTCTCCGCACCCCAAGCCTGCCCTGCAGGGACCTTCCTGCTGTCTCCATACCTCCAGGCTGGAGCTGGAGGTAGGCTGGGTGGAGGAGAGCTGCTAGGCAGGACAGGTGGCCCGCAGCGAGGGGGCGGGGACCACCTTGACCTCTAATGCCCTGGGGACTCAGGCTGCGGGGGCTGCCAGCCCTGCACCCAGGCGTGGTGGGAGGCCGGGCGGATGGTGCCCTAGGGGAGCCATGCCCTGTGAGGCCAGGCAGAAGAGGGCTGTGGTTGGGGGCAGGGAGTGGGGCTGCTTTAGCCGAGATGCTCGGTGACAGCCTCTATGGGAAGGTGGACTTGCCAGAGGCGTGCGCGGAGTGGACGAGGAGGCTCTGTGTGGGCCGTGTGGGCGAGGGCACAGCAGGTGCACAGGCCGTGAGCCGGCTGTGCTTGGGGTGCCTGGGAGGTGGCAGGGCCTGAGTGGCGGGGGTGGATGGAGGGTTGGTAAGAGCTGAGGCCAGCGAGGCCGTGGGGCTGACGCAGGGCCAGGGGTTTCTTTCCAGGTAGGGAGGGCTCGGGGCCGCCTTGTTCTAAGTCCGTCTTGCCTGGGCATTGGCGTGCCACCCACCATGTCAGCGTGTGCACACTGGTGGGCCTAGGCCACCAAGGGAGGGGAACGGGCTGGGGCCGGGCTGTATGTGGAGCAGAGTTGAGGGGCCCTGAGTGCTTTCAGCGGAGGGCATAGGCTGGGGCTCCGTGGCTCTGGAGAATAGGCATAGAACCACGTCAGAGTGATAGGACGGCAGCTTTCGGCTCGGAGTCCTGGCAGCCTGGCAGTCACTGGCACTGGAGTTGGCTACTGCATGAAGTGGTGAGCTGCCCATCGTAGGAGGCAGGCAAGCGGAGGCCAGAGCCCACCAGAGATGCCTGCTGACGGGGTGGCAGCCCCTCTCCAGTCTCTGCTCCAGAGGCTGCTCCTCCCAGACCTGCCTTGGCCTAGGCTAACTGGGGCGGAGCCGTGGCAGCTGCCTGGCTTTTGTGGAGACCCTGGGGCAGGGGCCTGCGAGGTGGGACAGGGCGCAAGGGGCCAAGGTCCAGGCCGGGCTACTGGGCCAGAGAGACATGCCGGCCCGAGTCACCAGTTGCTGGGAACTGGACACATTGGGCCTGGACTGGGAGAGCCTGTGGGCATCTGCTGCCTGTCCCCTCGTCATCTGGACAGGATCCAGATGTGCTGGTGGCTCTTGCCCCAGGCTTGCAGTGTGGCTAGCCGGCTGGGGGGTTCCGCCTTTGGCGTTGGTGGGCCCGGCTTCCGCCAGCAGCTGCGTGGCTGAGGACAGCAACGTCTGAGTCCCGAGCCGTGGCCAGCTTTGTGGGTGACGGCAGGTCCCGCAGAGGCTGCTGCGAGGGCCCAGTGAAGCGAGGAGCCGGTGGCAGGCACTGGCAGGCCGGGTTCCTGCAGCAGGCCCGAGAGCAGGGTGCAGGCGCTGTGCCGGGGGTGGCCCGGGTGCCTGCGGGAGGAGAGGTGAGGAGCGGAGGGGACGGAGCCGGTGCAGGTGCCTTCACGAGCCAGTCACCTCGGTGCCCCAGAGACCATGGAGGCAGGTCCTCAGCGCCGGGCAGGGACTGCCCTGGCACACTGTGGACACGTGGCATGTGGCCACTGAACCGAAGGAGATATTTGGGGGTCTCTGCAGAAGGCGAAGAGCAGAGGGCCTGGAAAGAGGTTCCCCCCAAACCGCATCTGTCACCTTTCCGGAGAAGCTGGGGCCTTCTGGGCCAGCGGCTGTCCGAGGTGATCCAGTCCAGTCCTCACGTCTGTGTGGGGCAGCGTGGCGTGACGGCAGGCGGAGCCCGCACGGTTCGAGCCCTGGGGCAGCCCTTGCCCACTGAGTGTCCTTCGGCAAGTCCCTCAGCTGTAAGCTGGGCGGGATGCCAGTCCCTCTGTCGGTGACAGGTTTCCGTGAGGCCTGAGTAAAGGAACACATAGCAGCGCTGAGGACGAGCCTGGCACATGGCAGTGTCGGCAGTTGTTATAGTTGTCACTGTGATCATTAGACGAGAAACCGGGCGTGGGAAGGAGGGTCTGGTTCGAGGGCACACAGCGAGTTAGTGGCAGACTTCCTCTTTCTTTTGGTGGGCTCAGAGGTTAGGGAAGGACTTGCTAAGGGTTTGTCACGGGAGGAGACACCTGGGAGCCAGGGGGCCTGCGGAAGGGTCACACTTCTCTCCATCTCCACAAACACCCCTGGTCCAGGCCACTGTCCCCTCTGGCCTGGACCACTGCCGGGGCCTCCCGCTGGTGTCCAGGGCCCGCCTTGCCCGGGTCTATTTTCTCATGCTGTGCTCATTCATCCTGTCTAGTTGGGCCTTTCAGTTTCTTGAACCTGTCACAGGCTCTTGGCCCCAGGGCCTTTGCACCTACCGCCCCTTCTGCCTGGGATGCTCTTTCTCTCCCTTTGCCCGGGTGTTGCCTACCTACCTTCAGGCGTCAGCTCGGGCCCCACTCAGGGGAGCCCTCTCAGCCCCAGCGCCTCTTGGGTGCTGTGATTATGGACATGTTGGTCAGGGGGCTCCGGGCCTCCCCCGTAAGGCCTGGTGAGCCACTCTGTATGCAACGGGAGCCTCTGGAAGACAGGAGCGATGTGGTCTAGCTCGGGCTTTCACCGAGCGGCTCTGGCCGCCAGGCAGGCAGCAGTGCGCACGTGTGGTGGGCCTGCGAGGTGGGAGGGCCCGGTTAGAGGCTGGCTTTCCCGCGCCTGGACTCAGTTCCCTGAGGGCAGGGACCTGTCTGCCATTGCTCACTGTGGCGTCCCGGAGCCTGCCGTGGTGGCAGACGTCTGGAGGGTGCCCGGGAGTATATTTTGAATGTGTGCGGGAGAGGCCGGGGGCCACACCGTCTGCACGCCAGCCAGGGCCCAGACTGGGGGCCACACCGTCTGCACGCCAGCCAGGGCCCAGACTGGGGGCCACACCGTCTGCACGCCAGCCAGGGCCCAGACTGGGGGCCACACCGTCTGCACGCCAGCCAGGGCCCAGACTGGGGGCCACACCGTCTGCACGCCAGCCAGGGCCCAGACTGAGGGCCACACCGTCTGCAGGCCAGCCAGGGCCCAGACTGGGGGCCACACCGTCTGCACGCCAGCCAGGGCCCAGACTAGGGGCCACACCGTCTGCACGCCAGCCAGGGCCCAGACTGAGGGCCACACCGTCTGCACGCCAGCCAGGGCCCAGACTGGGGGCCACACCGTCTGCACGCCAGCCAGGGCCCAGACTGAGGGCCACACCGTCTGCACGCCAGCCAGGGCCCAGACTGAGGGCCACACCGTCTGCAGGCCAGCCAGGGCCCAGACTGGGGGCCACACCGTCTGCACGCCAGCCAGGGCCCAGACTGGGGGCCACACCGTCTGCACGCCAGCCAGGGCCCAGACTGAGGGCCACACCGTCTGCACGCCAGCCAGGGCCCAGACTGAGGGCCACACCGTCTGCACGCCAGCCAGGGCCCAGACTGAGGGCCACACCGTCTGCACGCCAGCCAGGGCCCAGACTGAGGGCCACACCGTCTGCACGCCAGCCAGGGCCCAGACTGAGGGCCACACCGTCTGCACCCCAGCCAGGGCCCAGACTGGGGGCCACACCGTCTGCACGCCAGCCAGGGCCCAGACTGGGGGCCACACCGTCTGCACGCCAGCCAGGGCCCAGACTGGGGGCCACACCGTCTGCACGCCAGCCAGGGCCCAGACTGGGGGCCACACCGTCTGCACGCCAGCCAGGGCCCAGACTGGGGGCCACACCGTCTGCACGCCAGCCAGGGCCCAGACTGGGGGCCACACCGTCTGCACCCCAGCCAGGGCCCAGAAGCCCTCCTGGCACAGGCAGAGCTGGGGCTTAGCAGTGACAACCCCCAAGGGCGGCTGCAGTGCCCCTGTCTGAGGGCATTGGCAGATCGGGTTGGAGCAGGTGGCTGGCGGTGGGGGCAGCCAGGAATGGAGACACGGCCACTTGGGTTCCTCCTCGCCCTGGCTCTGGAGGGTGCTGGGCTGGCCGGGTGGGGCTGGGAGAGGACTCCAGGCGCGGCCAGCCTCCCACCTGCCCCACGGTCTTGGCTGCAGTGCTGCCGCTTGGCCTAGCCATTCGTCAGCCAGGCCAGGCCAGGGGTTTCTTCTCCCAGCAGAATCTTGTAGAGAGAATCGGGTCAAAGCAGCTGGCATCTCAGGCTCGCCCATGCATAGTTGTCATTCACGTTTGCCTGCAGGGTGATGCGCTGGTGCCAGGCACTTCCGAGTCCTGGTGCCCTAGCGGTGAGCAAGGCAGACAGACCCCTGTGCTCATGGGACGGACATGCGGCGGGAGGCAGACCATCCCCAAGAGCGCACATGGATTAAGGCGAAGCATCACAGGTGGCGGTACATGGGCGCAGCCAGTGCAAAGGCCCTGCGGTAGGATCCGGCCTGGTCTGCAGGGGGGGCAGCGTGGAGGCCAGAGTGACAGGAGCAGAGTGAGTGAGGCGCAGGGGGTAGGATGAGAGGTCAGGGGGCTCCGGGCCTCCCCCGTAAGGCCTGGTGAGCCACTGTATGCGCCGGGAGCCTCTGGAAGACAGGAGCGATGTGGTCTAGCTCGGGCTTTCACCGAGCGGCTCTGGCCGCCAGGCAGGCAGCAGTGCGCACGTGTGGGCCCGCGAGGTGGGAGGCAGAGACCAGCGGGTGGCGTGGAGCCTGTCGTGGCATCCGGCCAGCGCGGGAGCTGTGGGCCTGGTGGCGCTGGTGGCGGCGGGGAGTCGTGGCTGGATCCTGGTGAGCTTCGAGGGAGAGCCAACAATATCTGCTGACAAATCAGCTTTGGGCATGTGCGAAAGGACTCAAGGACATGTCCAGCGCTTTGGCCCGAGCGGGTGGAAGCACGGAGCCGCAGTGGCCTGGCTGAGGGACCTGGGGGAAGGTGCTCGCGTCTGGAGCGTCCCATTAGGTGGCCAGTCGGATGGGAGCCTGGAGTTTGGGGCACATCCTCGGTCTCCTCGCCTGTCCGTGGTGCCATGTGAGATCTGCAGGTGGCCGTGGGTGGCCCGTGAAGCCACGGGGCGGCGTGCCATGCCCCAGGGAGTGAGGGGACGGACGCCGAGCCCTGGGGCTGCCAGGGTTCAGTCCGGGGAGGAGGCAGGACCAGCAAAGGAGGCCAAGGAGGAGCCGCCTGCCAGGTGGGAGGGGACCAGGACCCCGACCAGCAAGGGAGGAAGGGCCCACAGGGGTGAAATGCTACTGTGGGCTCAAGCACAGTGAGGACTGGCTGGGAGGCTGGAGACTGAGAGTCCCCAAACCACAGCTGGCGCCCCTGGTCCAGGGGTCACCTGGCCTTGCCTGCAGCTGCCTTCCGAGCCGGTTTTGGCTTTCCTCCCAGGGCTCGGGCCCCTCTCCCTGGTGGCAGGCCCCAGAGCTCCCGTGGGGCCTCCTCTCTGCCAGCCTGGCTCTGGCCTGGCTGTGATATAAATTATGTGGAGTGATGGTGATGTGACTTTTATCGGCTCATGTGTTCAATAATGGTAATACATCCCATTATATCATATTATATTAATACAGCGCAATATATTACACGCGGCGCAGCGCATTAACTTGACTTGAGAGAGCACCGAGCAGACACCATGGGTAATTTTCTCCCAGCCCGGCCACGCCCCAGCGCTGACACTGGTGCCCAGGATGTGGTCGCGGACTGCCGCAATTACAGACCCCCTAGGCGCCACGCCCACGTCCTCCAGCCCCGCCCCGCCTCCCGCAGCCGTGGGAGAGGCTTTCGGCCGTGACTTCCACTGGGGAGGCCCTCCTCTGTCCTGACCTGTGAGGGGCGGGGTCATGTCGTAAGTCCCATGGAACAGGTGCAGAGACCCAGGCTGAGAGGAAGTGG
This sequence comes from Microcebus murinus, assembly GCF_040939455.1. Classification (NCBI taxonomy): domain Eukaryota; kingdom Metazoa; phylum Chordata; class Mammalia; order Primates; family Cheirogaleidae; genus Microcebus; species Microcebus murinus. The sequence goes on from NC_134108.1 coordinate 109,512,616, forward strand.
CTTGCCGGAGGGACGTGGCGGGAAACGCCTGGAAGGCGCACTCTGACTCCCCATCCTGGCTGCTGCCCAGCCGCAGTGTGCTGTGGGCACGGGGCAGAGGCTGCAGTGAACACGCAGTGCGTGCCAGCCGGGGACGGGGTGAGAGCACTCGGGTGCGGTAGCCAGATGGACCTGGGTTCAAATCCTGCTTTGTTACATGCCGTGTAATCTTGTTTTCATGTTTTCTTGGGCTTTAGTGTTTTTCATCTGAAAAATGAAAGTAACAAATAGTGTTCACTTCCTGGGGTTACTGTGTGAGGAATAAATGAAACAATCCACGTGCAGTGCTTGGCGTAGAGTAGGTACTCATTAAACAACAGCTGCTAGTCCTGTTGTGCTCACCACTGACCTCTGAGCAGACGCTTGCCTGCTGCCACCTCCCACCCGACTCGCCAGGGTTCCTGGCCCTGGCCCAGCCCGTCCCCAGCCGCAGGTCAGCCTGCACTTGCTGCCCTGCCCCGCCTTGGCTTGGCCCCCTTGGGCACTGCAGCCGCCCCGGGCTGGTCCCCAGCTCTCCCTGCCCTTGGACATCTGGACACTGCCTAGTGCCCAGCACCGCCCAGCCCCCTCTCCCTGGTCAGGGGCAGCGCTGTGGCACAGAGAAAGCCCAGCGTTGACATCGGACGGGCTGGGCGTGCCTCCTGGCCCGGTGCCGGGTGAGCCCGGGCAAGTCCGTCAGCTCTCTGGGAGGCAGCTTCTCATCTGCAAATCCAGGCCCCGCTCCCCTTGGGGCTGTGCTGAGGATGAACCAGCAGCCGGCGCCACGCCTGGCCCTCCGTGTGAGTGGCGCAGCGACGGTGCCAGCATCCTGGCTGTGTCTTCCCCGTCTCCAAGCTTCTTTATCACTGCTCTCCCGAGTGGCTCTCAGAGCGAGCTGGACAACACCCACGTTCTTACCACGGTGCCCTCTTGACAGGTGAGGACACTGAGGCTCGCAGAGGAGGTGACTTGCCCGAGGTCACGCAGTGAGGCGGCTGCTTGCGTCTGGCAGCTTGGACTTGGAGCCCTCCTGGGTGCACGGAGGCAGGGGCTGTGGCCCGTGGGGCTCTGCCTTGGCCCCGGCCCCTCCCGCCCAGGCCCTGGGGTTCCCCCGGCCTCCCCCTACATGTATCAATCTTGACAAGGTCTGGAGTCAGCATGTAAAACCGGCACCAGTGAGTGCAGTGTATTGATCTGCACTGGGCTTATGCAATAGGACGAGTGCTGCTCTGAGGCTCTCGTTTGCTCTGGCCCGGCCGCTCCCCGCGCCTCCCGCTCTTATCTGCCGCCGGCTGTCAGCGCCCGTGCTCCACGCACCTCCATTCTTCTCCAGCCGCCTGCCTTCTCGGCCCCCCTTTTTTCCTGGGCTCCTACGAAAACATATAATGTTTAAAAGGGTGAGACAAGGGACTGAATAAAGCGCTTTCTGGGGAAATATTTGTTTAAAGGCCTGTTGCCTGCGTCTGTCTGGTTCTCTCCCGGAAAACATAATTCAGAACAGACCTGGAAATTCATCCAAGTGTCCGCTTTTCCCCTGATAAGAGGCTGGGTGGGCCCCGGGGCATGGGGACAGAGGTGGCATGGGACAGCTCCCCAACGACAGCCTTCTGGGCTGTCAGTGTCAGATCAGGGGTCAGGGCGCAGCAGGCCCCAGGAGGTGGGGGATGCCGGAGGGAGGGTCCTGCTAGACCCGGGAGGAGGAATGAGATCTCAGAGCATGTCCCACGTGCCGGCCACTGCCATGAGGTGGCCCACCTACCACAGAGGGACGCCTGGGCTTGCCCAGTCCAAGTGTCAGACCACGTGAGCATCAGAACTGGGCTGTGACCTGCTCTGTGGCCTTGGTGAGGCCTGAGGCTCTGAGCCTCGGTTTCCTCACCTGTCCAACGCCCTCGCAGCACTGGGGGCTTGTCTCGCCCACTGGGTGCGGTGCGGGTGTCCCCTAGCCCACAGAGCACCTGTCTGTGCCGAGTGCTGTGCCCGGCATGTGGGGACAAGTGTGGCATGACACGAGTCCCTGAGCTAGCATTTAGAGGGCAGCGGGCAACAAATGGAATAAGAAAGTAGATGCAGTGTGTTAGAAGGGGATCATTGTGGTGAAGTTCCAGTCGGGGGTGGAGACGGGCTGCAGGGGAGGGACGTGCGATTGGTATTAAATAGGGTGGTCGTGGTCAGGGAAGGCCTCCCTGAGAAGGGAGCGTTTGCGTAAAGTCATGCAGGGAAGGGCGAGAGGGAGCCAGCCACATGCATTTTCGGGAGAAGAGCATCCAGGCGGCAGAGCAGCAGGTGCAAAGGCCCCGGGGCTGACCGTGCCTGGTGTCCTCAAGGTCCAGCAAGGAGGCTGGTGTGGCGGGAGTGGACACAGTGCGGCCAGGATGAGAGTTGGAGATGAGGTCAGAGGTAATAAGCGTGAAAATGCTTGGTGAAAATGTCAAGTGTTGTCGATAATTTTGACAGACTGCCCTGAGCTGAGCTGTAAAGGGCAGTTTATTAGCACCTGGCAGGGGCTCCCAGAGGCAGGCTGGTGTGTGTGTTTTGCAGGGAGAGGGAGGCCTGTCCCCTGTCACTCCTGTCCCCTGCGTACCTTAAATGCTCCGCGGTCCCTCCGGCTGCATGACAATGCAAACTTCCGAGCTATTTCCCCATTCTGGTTCCAAGAGAAAAAAGAGGCTGCTTGTGACTTCAGGGCCTTGCTGTGTGGGCAGGGGACAGGTGAGGATCCTGGCCAGTGGGGCTGGGGTCTGTGGAGGTGCCCACACACCCTGGCTGTGCCTGTGGCCACAGGGAGGGAAGTCAGGGGCGTTGCCCACTCTCGGGCAGCCTCAGGTGGGGTTGGTGATCCTAATTAAAAGCTCGGATCCAAAAGGCTTGATGATGGAATTTCTAATTAAATCAATTTCATCTCGTCTGGGAGACAGGTTTGCATATGATAAGCATGAAATTAATAATTATGTTTAGAAATTAGCTATTGCTCAAAGCAGAGCCATTTCATACGGTCCTCCAGGGTCCCTGGCCCCTACCCCTGCCTGGTCCTTTGTGTTGGAGACAGATGGGCCACCTTGCCCGGTGCTGCGCCAGCCCGGAGGAGCGGTGGGGGCCGAGCGAACAGCGCAGTGAGCGGCTGTCTCCGCTGCTGCCCCAGGGTCCTGCCCCACAGGGGGTGCAGGCGGCCTGGGAACTGGAGGCTGGGGCACCACCATCAGGTTCTGCGTGTGGGTGGCTGTGGAAGGGCAGGGCCCAGCGTACGGCCCACAGGAGGCCCTGGGGTGGGAGCAGCCGGTCTCCCACTGGGGCCTGTCCCAGTCCTCCCGAAGACCACCCAGCTGTGCTGGCACAGCCCCTGCCCAGGCGCCCCACCCTGCCCCGGCCTCCCCTGTGGTGCGGGAAGGGGGTGCTGTGGAGGGTGGGGTGTGGGGGCCTCCCTGGGGCTGTCCCAAGCTGTTTGGGCCACTCTTGCCTTCTGCTCTTGGCAGAAGTCATGGCAATGATGGGCCCGTCACGGCTGAGGGCCGGGGGCCATCGGTGCCCTCGCTGTGTTCTAGACCCACCCTGCTGCCTTATGGGGTCTCCCTGCTTCCCCCACTGTGTCCCCACTCTCTGTTGCTGCCCTTCCCAGCGCCTCCACCCCGGCGCTGCGTCTCCCTCTGCACCACCCGTCCCCTTTAAGCCCGACTGTGCCGCCCTCCTCCCATCCTCTCCTTGGTGCCCCGCAGCCCGACTCTCCTCTACCCCTGCCCTCCCGCGCCAGCCTCCAGGCGCTTCACGCCCAGGACCCCTTTCCGCCCCGCACCCCGTTTTACTCCCGCATCCCCCTTTCCTCCGCACCCCTGCCTCTCCCTCGTGGTCTCTTCCATGGGCTCCTCCCTGCTGCTCCTCCCTCCACACTCTAAATCTGAGCCCTGAGTGTTCTCCACGGCCTGGTCCTTGACCTCCTTTCTGCCCTGTTCAGTCTCCCTGGGCAGTGTCACCGTGCCACGGCCTTGGCTGTGCCAGCTCCCGAGCACAATGGCCTCCCGCCTCCACTGTCCTTTGCTCCACTCGCCCCAGACCTGCGGCTCCCTCTGCCTCCAGGTCACCTTGCGGGCTGCCCCGGCCACCTCAGACTCACCCTGGGAGCCCACTCATCCCCTGCCCTGCCTTGCTCTTCTGCTGGGCCCCCATCTCAGCCCCCGTCTCCATTGTCCTTGTGGCCAAGGCCAGACGAGATTGTCTTGTCTCTCCGACACACAATTGGTGCCTGATGCTAGGGGCTCCCCTAAGTGCCCTCTGATCCGCCCCCCTTACCCCGACTCCCCTGCCTGGTCCAGGCACCACCAGCCGCTGTCTGGCCTGTGCCGTGCTCCTACCGGGCTGCCCAGGCTTGCCCTCCCAACTCTCCCCCATGGGCCAGGGACCATTTTGGGCCCTGTGCCCCAGCTCCTTCCCCTTAGTCACCCCGTGACTGTCCTCCCTCTGCCCCTTGACCAGGATGGACTCTGCCTTCTCATCGCCACGCCAGGAGTCTGGCTCCCGCCATGCTAGTTCCCTGGAGGGCGCTAACCCGTGTCCTCAGCACCTGGGCAGAGCAGGTGCGCAGGCACTCCTGGCCGCAGAAGAGGCCCTTTGGGGCAGGGTGCAGGGCTCAAGTGGGTGAGGCGTGTCAGGTGGGGGCCGGTGCAGGCAGGGCCTTTGGCAGCCGGCTCTTGCCCTTCCCTTGGCTTTCTCCGAGCCGCGCGCTCCTGCCCCATGGCTCTCACGTGCCTGGAGCATCGCTGCCTTTATCTGAAGCACACAGCTGATGGAGAGCCGGGCGGCGAGGGCCTGCAGCAGCTGGGGTCAGAGGGGCGAGCAGTGGGCACCCAAGCCTGGGCCTGGGTCCCCTGCTCTTGAGTGAGGGGCTGTGCCAGGTGGGAGGGATCTCCAGGTCTGCCCTGGTCCTGGCCTGGCTGGGCTGGTGGCTACAGGTGGCTGCAGGATCCCAGCCCCAGTCTGTGGCTGCCTGGCCCAGCCCATGGGTGGGGCGGCCTGGAGCACATGCCGGGAGGTGGGGACTAAGGGAGGGCAGCTCCGTCAGCACCTGGTTCCTGGTAGCTCCCAGCTATGGTACTCAGAGGCACTATCCTCTCTCTGAGCTTCAGTTTCCTTATCTGCAAAATGGACACAGTGGTCCCAGCCCTGCCTTTTTCTCTAATAAGAATATCTTGCATTGGCCCAGGGACCCCATGTGTCAGGCACTGTTTTAAGTACTATTTGTGTATCACCAATGTAGTCCTCTTTGTTTTTATTGTGATTACTTTATAGGGGGGGGGAAACTGAGGCCCAGAGAGTTCGCTTGATTGCCTAATGGCTGCACAGTTGGAGGGCAAAGCTGGGTCACAGCCCTGGCAGGCTGGTCCACAGTGTGCTGGAAACGTATGTGTTGGACCAAGCGTTAGGGCAGATGAGGAAAGGGAGGTGGCCTGACCCCTGCCCTGGAGGGGCTGCAGTCTAGACAGAGGCAGGTGGGGGTGGGTAGTAAGCTACTGATCCTGTCAGATGTGGGCCAGGAGCCAGGATAGTAAAGCTTATAGGGACAGGATTGTGGTGTGTGCCAGGTAGCCCCTGGGGTATCCGTGGAGATGGCCCTGGATGTCTGGTCACTTGGCTTGGGGCATGCCAGGGCTCGTGGGGTCAGGGTGGGGATTTCACAGCCGGCAGCTCTGAACAGTCCCAAACACCTTCAGAGACCCTGAGGACCGTGCCCTGGGCCAGGTCCCAGAGGGCAGGTGCCCCACCCCCACCCATCCCTCCTCTGGGTGGCGCAGGACCACCACTGCGCTGGGGGTGTGTCGTCAGATCCTCTGGCCTGGGAGCTGGTGACCCAGAGCTGTGGGCAGTCTGGGACCGACCGCCTGCGTGTCACCCAGGGCTGCTGTGCCTGTGCCCGGCGTGTGGGGCTGCTGGCCAGGCCTGGGGCGGCCCAGGGGCGTGTCCAGGCTCTAAGTGCACGTGTTTGCAGACACGCGTGCACACACACACACATGTGTGGCCTCTGCACTGGCTGTTTCCTCAAACACCCTCCCTCAAACACCCCTCCCTCCTGGGCCTTGCCACAAATGTCCCCGGGAACAGAGGTCTCCGCAGCTCCTCTGCAGCCCGCCCTGCTTCTGCCCGTCTTCCCCCGCTCCTCGTCCCCTCTAACAGGCTCCGCACCGCAGCGTCACGGCTCCTGCCCGTCCACGCCGGAGCCCCTGGAGGGCAGCGTCCGTGCTCTGTCCCCACGCGGGGGCTGCACCTGGCAGGCTGCGGTGCTTGGCGCCGTGTGCGGGAGTCGCTGAATGAACGCCGCGCCCTGCGCTCGGCCGGGCGCTCACACGCGATGTGCTGGAATCCATCTTGGCTGTTGCTCCCGCGGAAGCGCTTCGTCTTGCCCCGCGTGGCACGGGCCTTTTGTCGCCCCAGAAGCCGGGCGGGCTGTTCACGCCCTCCCCCGGTCCCTCACTGCCGACGCAAGCTGAGGCCTCCTGGCGCCAGCTGCCGTGTGCCACCGCCCTCCTCAGGGCGCCCAGCCAGCCCAGCACTTTCGCACGATTCCTGCCTTCTCTGCAGGCGCCGCGGCGGGCGGCGGGTCTTGACTGGTGTTTGGGCGGCCGAGTCCAGTTCCCCTCCACACCTGCCCAGCACGCAGGGCGAGGGGCGTGGGAGGGCGTCGAATGGGCAAGCAGACAGAGAGCGGAAGCGCCGGGAGGTGTGCCGGAGCCCCTGGAGCAGCCCCGCTCCGTGCCGGGGGAGGCTGAGCAGACTGGAGGATGCAGGCTCAGGGAGGGCTGCCTGGAGGAGGCGACATTTGAGCTGGGCCCTGATGAATAGAGGGGTTGTGGTGTGAAGCAATGAGGTCGTGGGCTCTGGGGGCAGAAGACAGGCAGAGGCCTAGAGCAGGGCGCCTGTGGTTGGGCTGGGTCTGCTGGAACCTGGCTTCTTGCTGGCTCTTGCCCCACAGGGATGTGACACAAGGCGTGGTCTCCCCAGCACAGTGCTCAGCACACAGGAGGCGCTGGGGTGTGGGGCAGGGGAGGGAGGGGAGGAGAGACTGCTGCCTCCCTCGAGTGTAAATGGAGCGAGCACCCTCCGGCTCCAGGCGGCTGTGGGGACAGTGACAGCGAAGAGATGTCAGAGCCCCTCGGGCCCGGTTGTCACGGTCACTGCTAAGATGCAGACATGGCCTCCTGCCCTGCAGTGGCGTCCCCATGGGGTCCCTGGCCCCTCCTTCTGGGACGGGGCAGGAGAGCCCTGGAGAGCCTGTTAGCATTCCCATGCGTCCCCATGACAATGACGAGGCTGTGACTCTGGGGAGAGCTCGGGAGGGCAGTGGGCGGCAGAGCGGGAGAGGAGAGCTGCCTTCAGCGACAGGGCTCGCCTTTCGCCTTTCGGGTGGACAGCGCCCTGCTGGGCGCCACTCTGAGGGCCTGGCATGAATTCCCTCGTGCAACCCCCACACCCTTAAGACACAGTTATTGTAATTACTCCCGTTTTGTAGCTGGAGAAACTGAGGCCTGGGGAGGTGAAGTAACTTTCTCAAGTTATCCCAGCTGGTGGGTGGCAGAGCTGGGATTCGAGCTAAAGTGGTTTAGCTCCCCAGTCTCTGCTTGAAATCTCCCTGGGAAGTGCGGGAGGGCCTGGGGCTGAGGAGGGAGGCGGGGAGGGAGGTGGGGAGGGCCTGGGGCTGAGGAGGGAGGAGGGGAGGGTGGGTGGGGGCCGAGGAGGGAGAGGAGGGAGGCGGGGAGGGTGGGTGGGGGCTGAGGAGGGAGAGGAGGGAGGCGGGGAGGGTGGGTGGGGGCTGGGAGGCAGGGCCTTAGGAGGAGGTTGGCTCAAGCCCTGGCCCCTGTCAGGGGTCTGTCATCCTCCACCCCCACCTCAGCATCTCAGGGATTGTCGTGGGCAGGGCAGGGGCTTCTGAAAGCCCGGCCCGGTCCCCCCCACTCCCCCACTCCCCCACAGGCAGGCACACATACCCTGCAAGGCCTGTGCTTGCATCCTTTGGGGCACTGCCCCGCCGGCCTGGGCCTGAAAGCTGCTCGCTGGGGATGCCTGGACACCCGAGTGTCCGTCTGCTGCCCACCAGCCGCACTGAGCGCTGGAGGGAAGGGAGGTGGGAGGTGGCCTGGGAGGAGGGAGGAGGGGTGAGGGGTGAGTGAGAAGGAGCTAGCTTATTCTGGGGGCTCCATCCCCATCTGCTGCCAGCCCTGAGGCCTGTGTCAAGCCCAGAAACCCGAGGGCCTCCTCCCCTGTGCCACGACCCCAGGGCCTGGCTGGCAGGAAGCATCAGAAGCTAGTGGGAGGAGGAGAGTGGAGGCAGGCGGGAGGAGGAGAGTGGAGGCAGGTGGGAGGAGGAGAGTGGAGGCAGGCGGGAGGAGAGTGGAGGCAGGCGGGAGGAGGAGAGTGGAGGCAGGCGGGAGGAGAGTGGAGGCAGGCGGGAGGAGGAGAGTGGAGGCAGGCGGGAGGAGGAGAGTGGAGGCAGGTGGGAGGAGGAGAGTGGAGGCAGGCGGGAGGAGGAGAGTGGAGGCAGGCGGGAGGAGGAGAGTGGAGGCAGGCGGGAGGAGAGTGGAGGCAGGCGGGAGGAGGAGAGTGGAGGCAGGCGGGAGGAGAGTGGAGGCAGGCGGGAGGAGAGTGGAGGCAGGCGGGAGGAGGAGAGTGGAGGCAGGCGGGAGGAGAGTGGAGGCAGGCGGGAGGAGGAGAGTGGAGGCAGGCGGGAGGAGGAGAGTGGAGGCGGGTGTGTGACAGTCTCTCCTGGCGGAGGCTGGGCAGAGAGGCGGGCACCAAATCATGGACCGGGTGCGCAGGCCGTGCCCCCGCGTGCCCTGTCCTGGCAGCCCCTCCACCTGCGCCTGGGCCAGCTCCAAGTCCAGGCCGCTTCTCTCCAGAGGGTCGACCCAGGGGCTGGCATTTATTTTGTTTTATTTAAAAAATCTTTTTTAAAAAATGAGCGTTTCAGACATATACAAAAATATAACAAATAGGGCAACAAGCCCCCTCCACTCAACACTTGTCGCCTGCTGGCCAATTATGTTTCCTCCTCTTCCTCACGTCTCCCGTCCCGCCCCGAACCTTTGAAGCAGGTCCCAGAAGCTATCGTATGTCTTCGTGCCTCAGTTTTCCCCGCATGTCTCACCTGGGGACAGTTTTGCCTCCCACCCCGGGGACACTTGGCAGTATCTGGAGACGGGGCAGGGAGCGTGCGGCTGGCATTCAGAGGTAAAGGCCAGCGACGCCGTAAAGGTCTTCCGACGCAGGGGGCAGCCCCCGAGTCGCGGAATTCACCTGTCCCCAAAGTTTTATAGTGCCGGGCTGAGAGACCTGCTCTGAAACATAAGGTCCCTCAAAAGCAAACCAACCCACCGCAGCTAACACCATTCTCAGACCTCAAGAGTAACAACGATTTTAAAATGAATCCTGAAATGCCCCATCGGTGCACATTTCGGAGGGGGCTATTTTCATGCTAAGTGTGGACCGGCTTGTTTTTGGACGCTGCAGGCAGAGCAGGAGGGGACACACTCCTGTGCATTCGAGTGTGGTTTGCTTCCCGGACGGCTGGCACATGGAGGGCAGAGCCGCTGCTCCCCCTGCCCGCGCCCAGCCGCCTGGTTCCCACCCCAGACAAGCCCGCAGTTCACCCCCACAGCGTGAGCGCCCCCCCCCCACAGGCCCCTCCGTCCACACCCGCTTCCTTGTGGCTGTTCTTACCCCGCACAGCTCGGAGACCCCCAGAGCCGCACGGAACCGTGCGTTCCTTACCAGGGGCACCCCAACCTTCCTGTCCCGGGCATTCCCTGCCGTCAGTTGCCACAGGGCCTGGCGTCCTGGCCAGGACTGTATCTTAATGATTCCTTAGAGGGACAAACTCTTAGATTAGCCAGATCAATATGCACCCCGGGCCCCTGGGCAGGGCAGGGGTCCACAGGAAGGGTGAGAGTGCACAGGCTGCTGGCCAACCTGGGAAGCGGGTGGCGCCCTGGAGATGGGGAGGGACGGGAGGAGGGGCCACACCGCCCTCCTTCCTGGGCATGGCTGGTGTAGCTACAGGAGCAGAGCGACCTCAAAGGCCCCGCCCGCGCCTCACCTCTGCCTGGCGGGGCGTGGCAAGGCGCTCTACACTTGGCAAGCTGGGTGGGCAGGGGGCTGGGTCAGCTCTGCTGCTGAGAGCCCGTGGGGCCGGCAGCCTGTCCCTCTCTGGAGCCAGTGTCCCCGGCCATGGAGAGAAGGGACTTGCTGGACCCCTGCTCCTTGCCTCCTGGGCGTCCATCCTCAGGGTAGCGTGGGGGCGGGGAGCTGGAACCCGGCTCTGTCTCCTTCGAGTTGAGCAGGAGGAAGGAGCCTGAAGCCTGAGACAGTAGGGAGCTGTGGGGACAGGGTCTGAGGGGTGGTGGCAGGAAGAGCTGCAGGGGGCAGGGGGGGAAGGACTAAATGACCCCTCAGGGCCCTTCTTGACACCTGAGTCCCACCCCTAACCCCAGGCTGAACCATCTCATCTGCCTGGGGATTTTCTTTGGACTGGGATCTTGTAGCTCTTTATGTAAACCGAGGCACCCAGAGGCTCCTGGTGTGTGTGTGTGTATTCATGTGTGTATGTGTGTATGTGTATATGTGTGTGTACATGTGTTTACATGTTTGTGGGGGATTGGGGTGTCCTTGGAGACCACCGGGTGCAGGACTAGCTGGGAGACTTCCTGGAGGAGGAGGCTTGATGCTTCCACGCCAGTCCCTTCTCCACCTGATGCCAGCCTCACCCTGCGGGGATGGCCAGGACGGGGAGAGCTGAGTGGGAGGCTGGTGGCACGGGGACACTGGCTGGAGCCAGAAGCAGGGCTGGCCAACCACTCGCCCACCCGCTGTGGGCCTCAGTTTCCTCGTCTGTTGAGTGCGGCTAGGACCTGTCCTGTGCACGCCACGGGGTCTGCTGCAGGGCGAGAAGAGGCAGCGCCCACGCGGAGGGGCGGGGGGCTGTGTGGACGGGGGCTGGGTGTGGGCTGTGGTGCTGGCGGGCAGGGTGGCAGCCGCGCTCACAGCCCCTCTCGCCCCCAGATCCCCCAGATCAGCTACGCCTCCACAGCCCCCGACCTGAGCGACAACAGCCGCTACGACTTCTTCTCCCGCGTGGTGCCCTCGGACACGTACCAGGCCCAGGCCATGGTGGACATCGTCCGTGCCCTCAAGTGGAACTACGTGTCCACGCTGGCCTCGGAGGGCAGCTACGGCGAGAGCGGCGTGGAGGCCTTCATCCAGAAGTCCCGCGAGGACGGTGAGTCGCCAGCCGCCTGGCTGCAGGGCCAGGCTGGGCACGGGATGGGGTGGCAGCACAGGGACCAAGCCGTCCGGCCGTCCCCACGTGGGCCTCAGCCCCTTCTTTGCGCAGTGGGTTTGGCCCGCGGCCACACTGGGCGCTGGAGACCCCTGTGCTCGGGGCGGGGCCGTGTCAATGAGGGACTGCCGCCGGCCTGCCTGGGCCGGCTCCCCCGCACAGAGGGAGAGAAGGTGTGACGGAGGGGCTCTGTCTGAGGAGGAGTCAGGGACACGGGAGGAGGTGGCCAGCCAGGCAGGCTCTCGGAGCGAGGGTGCTGGGGGAGTGGGGAATTTGGAGTCCCCAAAACGGAGCTGTCTGTGGGGGTAAGGGCTGGCGGCGCACGTCTCCCATTAGGGTGGCCTGCCTGGTGTGGGCTCTGCAGGAGCTGTCCCCGTGGGGGTCTGGGGCTCTGGCAGTGGATTCGCCCTTCTCAGGTCTCCCCCACGTTCCTTGATGCTGCTTGTCCCCATTAACCTGCGCATCGCCTTAGGTCGCTGTCCTCAGACACTCGGTGGCAAAGCTTCAGGCATTGCCAGCGACAGCGGCCGGAGGTAGCAAGGGCGGTGGTGCAGGGTGGGCAGCCTGCGTGGCGGTGGCTGTGGGCCTCGGGGGGCAGCAGGCAGGCCCTGGGCTGGGGATTCCTCCTGGGTCAGGCGCAGCTGAGGGGGGACAGCTCGTGGAGGGCTGTGTGGCTTCTTGGGCCCCTGTCTCTGGTCCCCTGTCTGGGGGGAAGCAGGGAGGCCCTCGTCTCCCACCTCCCTGCAGACAGGGCCCCTCTGCCCCGCCTGGGCTCTCCCAGGGCCCTGTCTCTAAGCAGCTCACGGGGTGCCCGCGACCTTGGGTGACGGCGCCTGTATATTTATACCCTCGTGGCCCCAGGGCTCTAATTGCTTTTCCTAAGGACGGCACAGTGTCCAGAGGCTGGCGTTGGTAACACCCTGCGGGCATAATCCTGCTATAAATCTCGGATAAGCCCCTTTAATTGTACAGCTGAAGCTGCTTGGGTGCCTGCAACCCCGCAGAGGGGGTGGCGTGGCGGGAAGTGGGGCAGCGCTGGCTGATGGCTCCGGGCCACTCCCGCCCCAGCAGCCAGGCCAGAGGGGGAAGCAGGGCGAACAGGACCCCACTCCCGCCTCCAGGCCGTCTCCAGGTGGGCTGGCAACGGCACCCTGGGGAGCCACAGCCCTGCCCTCTGGCTGCCCTGCGTCCTTTCTTCCTTTTTCGAGATGCAGGCATCTCCCTCCGGGCTGCGCCCCTCCCTGTTCTCCCGGTTCTTGTCCTCTCCTCTACTATGGCTTCAGCCCTTCCCCAAATAAGCAAATAAGCGTGCTGCCTTTCTGTTTAAGGTATGGGCTCTGCAGGATGTGGGGATGAAGGTACAGGATGGGGGAGGGACCGAGGGCCCAGAGTCTTAGAGCTCCACTGTGCGAGGTCCCTGCCCTCGGGACCCAGGAGCCACCCCACTCGCGCCGGCTGTCCTGCCCTCTGCGGCAGGCGCTGCTCGGCCCGCTCTGCAGAAGCAGCTCGGGCACCAGGTCACACGGCAAGTTAGAGGTGGAGAAGGGATTCGAGCCCAGGCAGGCCCGCGGGGCTGGAGGTGGCAACTGTTTTTGTGTTCTTGCCCACTCTACCTTCTGCCCCCTTGCTGAGACCCATGCGGGCCACCCCCTGTGGAAGTGCTGGTATCATAGGACACACGCAAAGCCTGGAGGGACAGGAGAGGCATGGGATAAGGTCAGGGCATTGTGTCTTGGCTGAAGGTAAGACCATTGTTTGACATTTTTTTTTTTTTGAAACAGAGTCTCGCTTTGTTGCCCAGGCTAGAGTGAGTGCCGTGGCATCAGCCTAGCTCACAGCAACCTCAAACTCCTGGGCTCAAGCGATCCTCCTGCCTCAGCCTCCCAAGTAGCTGGGACTACAGGCATGCGCCACCATGCCGGGCTAATTTTTTTGTATATATATTAGTTGGCCAATTAATTTCTTTCTATTTATAGTAGAGACAGGGGTCTCGCTCTTGCTCAGGTTGGTTTCGAACTTCTGAACTCCAACGATCCGCCCGCCTTGGCCTCCCAGAGAGCTAGGATTACAGGCGTGAGCCACCGCGCCCGGCCATGACATTTCTATAAACTGCTGATTGGGTGTTGGGTCGTTAGAAAGAATAAAATCTACTTAAGATTTTTTAAAAGGACCTCCGAGTCTAGAAAAATAAGAGAACGCGCCGCTATGCCAGGGCCTGCAGCTCTGGCAGTCCTGTGCTTGCAGGCGTCTGTCGGTGCCTGCCACCCCCCATGCCACCCCACGTGGCCCACAGCCTGGCTTCCCACTCGGCCGGGCCGCCCTTGTCCCCAGACCCTCCCGCTGCCACCCAGGCCGGGTGCAATAGCCCCCGGGGCCTGGCTGAGCCCGCCCGGGGCCTGGCTGCTAGGTGTCCCGCTGAATGAGATTTGATTTGGAGGAGTGTCTTTAGGGTGGAAAGAGAAGGAGGGAGCGAGCCGCACTCCAGATGGCCAAATTGAAATCGGAATTGAGCAGCCGGTGGAAAGAGGCCCCTGTACCTTGTAGCATAATCCCTGCGAAAGATTAAAGATGTCTTTGGCCGTATATCGTATTGATTCGTCCTCTGAAGTATAAATCATCTGTGAGTTGCTCAGAGGAGCGCCAGGGAGGGGTGGCGGGGAGGCCACACTCGCCGGGCTGGGCGTGCACCTCCGAGCTGTGGGGAGCGAGTCCTGAGTGCCCACTGTGTGCTGGGCTCGGGTCCTTCAGAGGAGCATAATTTTGCCCATTTTATAAATAAGGAAACAGAGGCCAGAGAGGGTAGGTCACTTTCCCAAGGCCACACAGCCAGAACGTGGAGGAGCTGGGATGGCGACCTAGCTGTGTCCTGTGGGCGGGGAGCCCCCGCATGTACTTGAGATGGTCCATCGCCCACCGGGCCATCGGCGTTTCCTACCCCCCCCCACTCATGCCTGGGGCAGTCCTGCGGCCTGGGCTGAGCCCTGCCAGTGTCAGACACCCCCGTGGCTATCATGGATCATGGTGACAGCTCTGTGGGCCAGGTGTTTTTGTCCCATTTTGCAGATAGGAGAACTGAGACTCAGAAAAGCAGGGTGGCTTGCCCAGGGTGACACAGTGAGGTGTCGGAGCAGGATTTGGAGCCAGGGCTGTCAGCCCAGGTGCTCTAGCCCGCACACTCCGTCTCTTCCAGCTTGCGTTGCAGAAGCAGCAGTGTGTGGCTGAGAGGTCAGGCTTAGCCTGACATGGGCTCTAGCTTGGCCACTTCCTGGCTACCTGGTCTGGGAAAGTCATGCAGCCATTCTGGGCTCAGTTTTCTCATCTGTGAAACGAGATAAAATTGGATGTTGTCAGAGTGAAATGTGCTCCTAGCACATGGAGGTGGGCGCTCAGGAGTGCACATTGGAGGGTTGCTACTCGGCGTCCCAGCCCTCTCTGGTCCCCGGCCAGTCCTGGGGAGTCCCAGGGAGCACTGGAAGACCCTAAGCAGGCTGCAGGCATGTCCAGGGACAGGGCTAGGGACAAAACCACAGGAGTCCAGGCCAGCCTGGTTCTTCCAGGACAGCTGGTATGGTGGTGAGAGGGCAGCAGGTGAGTTCGAGGTGGTCAGGGCAGGACACATGTGTGTGCACATGTGCGTGCGTGTGCGCATGTGGGTCTTCGGCAGCGCCAGGGCTGCAGCTGCCCCAGGGAAGGCAAGGAGGCTGCCCTTCCGTCTCCTGAGCGGCAGGAGCAGGCCAGGATTAGGCATGCAGAGCAGGTCTGGCCTGGGCTCTGGAGATCACGCGAGGGAGTCTCCTGAGGATGGGGAGAGACAGGCGGCGGCGAGGGGGCGGCACAAATGTGGGTGTAGATGTGGCAGTGCCCCCTGGCGCCTCTTGCCCCCATCCTGGCACTCCTAGGGTTTGGGATCTGGAGCATAACCTTTTATATCCCCTTAGCCTTTCAATACCTGTGGGGCGCTATTGTGAGCCTCAGTTTACCTGCACTAGTGCCCCCATCTCGCAGATGAGGAAAACCAAAGCTCGGGATGTTAGGGGCTTGGCTAAGGTCACATGAAAGTGTCGAGCGTCAGAGCCCAGGGCTCCTGCGTGAGCAGCTGGAGAGTGGGTGATATTAGCAGGTAGCAGTGGTGGAGCCCTCCTGTGGCCCGGGTCAATACCCATGACCTCATTTCGCTCTCATGACAGCTCCACTGTACACATGGCCAGACTGAGGCTCAGAGAGGTTAAGTAGCTCTCCTGAGGCCACACAGCTAGAAAGGAGCAGGGGCAGGATTTGACTCCCGCAGAGGGTAGCCCCAGCCACTGAGCGGCGCCTCCTCTAGTGCATGTGGCAGGAGGGTCCCTCCATGGGGTCACCCCAGGTGTGTCCAGCAGGCCTGGGCGCATCCAGGCCTGGGCCCCGAGGGTGGGAACAAGAGGGCCTCTCTGGGCGTGGCGGGAAGGAGTGTCGGGGCTCAGGCCGCTCCTGGGAGGACGTCACACCCCACGCAGGCAGGAGGTTCCGGAGCCTCTCCTCCTGGCCGGCCATCGTCGCGTCCCCATTGGTATTCCGGAGGCGCGGGCGAGTCGAGCTGTGGCTGCTCCGACCTCCAGCTGCCACTCCCAGGGCCGAGGAGCACCCGGCCTGCGTGCAGACGCCTCCGCGGGCACCGCGGCACCGCGCGGCCCGCCCGCCCGCCCGCCCGGGAGAGGCTGCGCGTGCAGCCGGCTGTGCAGCTCTCCAGGCACGGGCGCCCGCCCATGGAGGGGCTGCGGCACGCTGGCCAGGGCTCCCCCAGGATCCAGAGACCCTCAGGGTGGCACTCGGGGGCCCAGTGCCCTTTCTGCTGCCTCTCCCTCACTCCTGACCTCGCCGCCTCCCGCGCCTCTCCCTCTCTCTGCCCCACACCAGCCTCCTCGCTCCTCAAAGGCGCCAGGCACGAGCCCACCTCGGGGCTTCATGGCTGGCCTGCCTGTGGGGAAGCTCTTTCCCCGCCCGTCCACGCGGCCCGCGTCTTCCGTGCGTGCAGGTGTCTTTGCGGACCTTCCCTCTTCAGAGAGGCCTCCCTGGCCTCCCTGCTGGGAACAGCCCCTCTCCCGGGAAGCTCCGCGTTCCTGGGACCCGGCTCTGCTTTCCTTTATATTACCAGACCAGAACGTTTTTATTTGCTTATGGCCCACGAGGGCAGAGACTTTGCCTGTCTTGTGCCCTGCTGCATCTCCAGCAGCTGGCGCAGCCCTGGCACCAGCAGCCGCTCAGCGGCTGTTCACGAATGTCACAAAGCCGGCCCAGCAACTCACTGCTTTAGCCCCTCTCCCGGCCTCTAGGGCGAGCCTGCTGCAGAGCTAGGCACTGAGGTTGGGTCGGGCTGCCTGGCCCCCCTGGCTGTTCCCATCCTCTACTGAGGACAGGAATCCTTTCCTGGAGGCAAAGGGACGTGGCGGGGTGGGGGGTGGTGGTGGTGGTGGTGTTGGTGGGGAACGCGGTTTGCTCCCCTCATTCCTCACTGCAGTCCTCCTGCCCCATGCTCCTTCCTGCAGCCTGAGCCCTGCAGGGCGGGAGTGCGAGAGGCTGGCCCTGCTGGCCAGCTTCCTGGATTTATGTCAGGGCCCTGCTCTCAGGCCCTCTCTGGGGCGTGGGCGGGACAGCACTCGGCCGGACCTGGCACCTGCTCTGCGCGCAGTAGGTGCTCTGTGGAGCTCGCCTGAGTAGCCAGATCAAGGGCTGCGATGAGGCACCCAGCGAGGCTCCTGGCTGCAGCCCCTCGGGCTTGGGGAGGGGAGGAGGTGTGCGGGCGGGGGAACAGCGTGAGCTGTTGGATGCAGGATGGACGAGGCAGATGGCACCCAGGGAGGGGCCTGGCCTGGTGCTGGTGGCTATGGGGCTGAGGAAAGTTTCTTTTAGGCCAAACCCTGTATTTTAAAAAAATGTTGGCATCTGGGGCTGTGCGTGCTTGGCTGAGGGAGTACATGGGTGCACGCCATCTCCACCTGCTGCGCCCCGCCGCTCAGGCCCCGTGGGGCCCTCACACCCGTCAAGGCCCAGCGCTAAGCCCCTTCTCTCTGCGGGGCCTCCCCCCTCGGCCCTCCCCCTTGGTGGAGCAGGCAGGGTGGGGGGCGTCTTCCCCCGGGAAGCTCGGTCACATGGGCTCCCATGCAGCGGAAGCTTCCCTCTGTCCCTCGCCCTGACTCGGGGGAGGGACGGCCCCGCTCAGCTCTGCCCCCACCCTCTTGCCCATGGCAGGGCCTCAGTAGATGTTTGGCGACTGCGTAGACAGACGAGCACCCTGCCGCCCCGGGCATGTCGCTGTCCTTCTGGGACTGCCTTCTCGCATCTGCAGGAGGGCAGTTTGCCTCCGAGGTCGGGCCGTGTGGATGGCTGTGTGGCCATTCACTCCAGCCTCACTGCATACGAGCAAGGCGTGTTCCCCACGAACCTGGCACCCTGAGGACACCCTCAGACGTTTGCTGCAAGCCACTATTTCACGCGTGTCTCCGAGAGTGCTGGAAAGGCAGACCTCCCAGGAGGCCCACAGGAGCAGAGGTCACATGGTGGTGCTCCAGGACTTTGTGTTTTTGTCAGGAATGATGGGGCCCTGTGCGTGGTGGCACAGCCAGTCAGATGATTGACATGAGCCGAGGGGAGAGGGACAGGCAGGGGAGAGGGACAGGCAGGGGAGAGGGACAGGCAGGGGAGAGGGACAGGCAGGGGAGAGGGACAGGCAGGAAGGGGCACTGCCGCTGCCTTTAGCTTGGTATATCTGGGTGTTGGTGGCTTTTAGCAGCTTCTGAGGGAGATCTCTGTGCTCTTCCACTGGTACCTTCTGGGGTCGTGACCTGGGGACCCTGCAGCCTGAGTCCCAGAGTGCTCTGCCCCCTGGCCATTCCCCCAGGGGGAGGGGTGGGCCCTGCCACAACGCCAGTCACCCCCATTCTTGACCTGAAACCCATTGCTCTTCTGTTGCCCTTGTCTGCTGCTGGGTCACTCTGCCGCGGGTGGAGATCTAGTGGACCTGGCATGGCGCCCCCCCCCCCAAGCCACAAGGCCCAGCACGTGCCAGCTGGGCCTCCTCGCCAGGGCTTGGAGACTGACAAGGTTTTGGCATGAGTGTGGCTGCTTGTGGTTGCCAGGCCAGCCTCTGTCCCGCTGCGAGGTGACCCCTTGCTCGCCTGGCCGCCTGGGGGCTGCTCGGGCTCCTCTGCACTCTGGCCTGCACAAGGCCTGACACCTCTGGCGTTGTGCGTCCCCTGGCTTGGGTGCCATCAGGCCTGCTGCTTTTCTTTCAGTGCGGCCACCTTCCTGGCTCTCTGGGCCTGCCTCTGGTGCGCTCGCCCTGGCATACCGGGACGGGGACATGCTCCCGTCCACATTCACCTCTACGCTTGACAGGGGCGACAGGAGGGAGTTGTCAGATGCTGAGCCCTTTTGCTCCAAATTTGCAGCCTTTCCCTCTGGGATAGGAAGTGGTGTTTTCTTTCCCCAGACTCCTTTGTGGAACGTGTTTGAAGATTCCTCCTCCTCTGGGGTTTGAAAAAATTCCCTTTGCCACTTACAGCCCCTTTGTGGCTTTGCCCTTCTGTATCCTGACCTTCTACCAGCGACTCAGGACAGCGCAGTGGCTGAAAGGGCAGATGCTGGAGCAGATGGCCCGGGTTCACGTCCTGCCTTTGCTACTGTGACCTGCACCACCTTCAAAGGCACCGCGCCTCAGTTTCTGCCTCTGTAGAATGGGAATGTTAATAATGTAATACCTCCCTACAGGTTGCTGTGAGGCTGGATGAGTTCACGTGTGTAAAGTGCTTGCCAGGAGGGCCAGAGGGGCAGTAGTAGGGCATGTGGCGCTGGGCTGGGGGTTGGGGCAGAGTTCTTGTCCTGGCTCTGTCTCTGGGTGGCTATGTGACTCCGGGCCAGTAACTGTCCCTCTCTGGACCTCAACCTTATCTGCAATGTGCAAGTAATGCACCAGGGCGTAGGTCCTCACACTCCTCGCTGACCTCTCTTGGCTCTTCTGGGACACCTTGCCACGCGGAAGTGGGGTCCCATGCTGGCCTCTGGCTTCCGCATGTCTGCTGTCCCGGGCCCAGAGCTGAGCCCGCCACAGCCACTTCCACAGCGATCGCTTCCTCAGCTCCTTCGTGCTCCTTGGGTTCTTTACCTCTGACGTTTTGATAACTCTCTGAGCCTGCTGTGAACCTCATTTTCTTCAATTCCCTTTCTTGCCGCTGCTCCTTTCTCCTCCCCTGTACGGAGCCTCTCCACTCGGAGCAGCCTGGGCTCTGTGCTGGGTCCACGTGGGACAGGGAACCCGTCCGCCTTCCTCCCGGGGCTGAGGGCGAGGGGCGGAGCTGCTCCCAGCTGGTGTTTGGGCCTTGGCCTCCGGGGAACAGTTTGCTCACTGCTGCTGCAGCCCGCTTTCCTGGGGGGCAGGGTCCCCGGCACCCCAAGCCTGCACCCTGAGCCCCATTTTCTGCCTGCTGAGTGGCTCTGGAGGGAACCACGCGTGAACTCACTGTGTCTGTCCTTGTTTTACCTTCTCCACCTGGGGCTTCCTGCTGGGGCCATCACGGGGCCACTGAGTGCCTGGGGCGGGCGGGGTCCAGCAGCCTGTTTCCCCATCTCAGCCCCATCCCTCTCCACTGCGTGACCTTCCAGAGTCACTTCCCTCCTCTGATCCTAAGTTTCTCATCTGTAGGACCAGCAAGGGCTGCGTGCTTTTGTCCACAGGTGCACGTACGTGGTCACACAGGGAGCATGCAGCCTTTCTGCCTCACCAGCCTGTGTCCGCCCGCCCAGTCCCTCCCCACAGCCCTGGAGCCCGGACAGACTGCCTGCTGCGCCAGCCCTTCAGCCAGCCCTGCTGGGCCTGCGTAAAAACCCCTGAGAGTCTCCTGTTTTGAGCGCACATTTCCAGGCAGTGTCTCATCAACCCTCGTCACTGAAGTTGCCAGGCCCTGGCCCCGGCCCTGGCCCAGCCCTGGGGATTGTGCCCACTTTACAGAGGAGGTGACTGCAGTCCCGGCTGCAAGGCTTGCCCGGGCCCTCACAGCTTGTTGGGGCAGAGCTGGGCTTTGTCCCCAGGTCTGTGTGACGCAAAACTGGCTCTTGCTCTGGAGCTTAGGGAGGAAGGTTGAGCCGTCTTTGTGACGGGGAGTCTGGTTCCCCTCGCCCCACCTTCCCAGGGAGCGCTGGGCGGGTCAGACGGACGAGGCCCCTCGGAGGCCAGCAGCTCTTCTGTGGACCAGGGAGGGCAGAGGCGGGAGGCTCCTGAGTGGGGCAGGGCCATCGAAGGGGCCCGAGATTCCCTGCCTGGTCCGTGGCCTGTAGGACCCTGGCATTGCGGGGAGTGTGTGTGAGAGAGAGAGAGAGGGAGAGAGGTGGGTCGGGAACCACCAGGTCACGTGTGACTCCCGCGTGAGCGCGTATGAGCCCGAGGGCCCTGTCTGAAAGTGGGTGGGGCCACACCCCCGGCACCCACTCCTTTGGCGCTGGCTCCCCTCACGATCCTGGGGTTTCAGGGGCCTCGAGGTCCGAGCTGGGCCTCCTGTTCCAACAGACCGGCCCCAGGGTGTGGCTGGGGAGGAGGGGAGCGGGGCATTTCTTTCTTCTGCCCTTCAGCACTTTCATGCCTGGTAATGCATTCATCTGCTGAATGAATATTTATTGAGCACCAAGTGTGTGTCCGGCATTGGACCAGGGCGCCGGGGACCCGCAGTGGCCTAAGCAGATGAAGAGCGCGTGCTGGCCGGGTGGAGCTCACACGGGGGGAGGGCCGGGGCCTCCAGATGACAAGCAGCACGTTACTGTGTCACATCGCTTCAGACAGAGCCGCAGGCCCCGTGATGAAGAACGAGCATGTGAGTGCGCAGACGGCAGGTGGGGAGACAGTTCGCTGCAAGGTTACCGCTGTTTGGCCCTCACCCTGCCCTTCCGCAGGGGTGACGTTCAGCAGAGCCCCTCCTGAGCGAGGCGTGGACTGAGTGGGGGTCTCTGGGAAGGTGCCCAGGCAGGGGGACCAGCAAGTGCAAAGCCCCAGAGGTGGCGCCTGCCTGGCCTTAGGGGAGTAGCCAGGAGGCAGGAGCAGAATGAGTGAGGTGGAGAGAAGTAAGAGAAGCGGGGGCAGGTCACCTGGGGCCTCGTGGGTCCCTGTGGGGACTCTGGCTTTTGCTCTGAGTGAGATGGGAGCCAGGAACTGTTGTGAGCAGAGGAGCATGTGAGTGGAGGTTACATTTAATGTGAGTATTAGGTTTAATAGTTGTGCCTATTGTATAGGGGATAGAGTGGGGCCTAGGACAGTGAGGAGGCTGCTGTAGTCCTGGAAAGAGGTGACAATGGTTTGTCCCAGGGGGTGGCGAGAAGGGACATCTTTGGGGTGTATCTGAAGCTTGAAGCTGGCACCCACAGGGCTTGCTCCGGTTGCATGTGGCCACAGGGTGAGGGATGTGGGTCTGCCCAGGCAAGGCCAGCACTCCTGGCTTCAGCACCATGGACAGTGGCACCAAGGCCAGACTTCCCAGGAAGCCCTGGTTGGCTCCAGCCCACCAAAGGGCCCCTTCTTGGGCCAGTCCTGTGGGGGCTGAGTGGAGCCTCATCTATAAAGGCAGGTTCTTTCTCCTCCATTTTGTCGCCAATTTCTTTTTTAGCTGGTTATGTTTATTTATGGGCATTTCTACTGTTTACTGTAACAATGACGGAAGCAGGTAAGGTAGCTGTCAGAAAGTCTAAGCAAGGGCTGGAGGGGCAAGGGGCTGCCTCCGAGACCTCAGACCCTGAGGGTAGGCACTTGGCCTCTTCCTGGTTGGGGCCGTCCCTCCCTCCCCTGTGGCTGTCCCCTCCTTTCTCCTGGCCTCCATGCTGCAAAATATCTGTGCCCCGTTTTGTGGTAGACAGAATGATCACATGGATATTCTATGCAAATGCTCCTTTTTAATGAGCCAGAAGGAAAGCTAATGACTCCTGCAGATGTCTTGGGGCCCCAGGGAGGCCTTGGGATGGGGGGAGCAGGACAAAGTGACAAGCTGAGTATGACATAGTGGGGGCTGTAGAGGGGAGGAGGAGGGGCAGCAGGGCCATGGCCATCTCCCAGAGCCTCTCTGCCACCCCTTTACAGACAGGAAACAGACTCCAAGAGCAGAGGCACCTTGCCAGGTCACCCCAGAAGGTGGGAAGCTGAGTGAGTGCGAGAAAGAAAGGTGGAGGCAGGGGGAGGATGGGGGGAGAAAGGGAAGGTGGAGGCAGCCTGGCCGAGACTGTGGCTGGTGGGACTCAGTTTCCTTATTTGTGAAATGGTCATAATACCCAAGACAGGGATTGACTGGGAAGAGCTAATGAGACAATGTGTGCAGAAGTCACTCAACTGTGGAGTCACTCAACTTGTGAGCATGAGGGCTGTGGAGCAATGGGGGGCATCGTGTGAGAGACAGAGAGGATGGGCAGGGGGGCGAGTGGAGGAAGACAGGAAGAGCAGAGGGACGGGAGCTAGAGATGCAGCCGGGACAATAGGCCAGCTCTTAACCAAGTCATCTGTTCATTTTTTCATTCCTGTTGTCTGCTTCACAGGTGGGTGTCAGCTCCATGGGGGCAGGAGTGTCCTGTTCATGGCTGTGTGCTCAGCGTGTAGGACAGCTTCTGGCACTGTGGGTGCTCAGTCATTGTTGCTGAATTGTGACTGCTCTGTGACTGGCAGTGTGTATTCTGGGTCCAGCAGTGGCCGCTCCCTGGAGTGAGAGGCTGGGAGGCACAGAGGCATCTAGTCCAGTAACTTCCATTCACTGTGCTAAGTGCAAGTGACTGAGACATTGGGATGGTTATGAACACCCAGGGGAGGAGGAGCCAGGGGACTCCCAGGAAGACTTCCTGGAGGAGCGGGCCTGAGCTGAATCCTTAAGAACATATGGGAATGACTTGAAGAAAAAAGTCTGGGAAGGTGCATTAGGCATCAAAGGCAGAGCGAACAGATGTGTGTTGGAAACTGCGGGTGCCGAGGCGGTGGGGACAGAGGGGAGGTGAGGGTGGGGAGCTGGAGGGGGTCTGTCCTGCAGGGCCTCAGGACAGGGCTGATGGGTTTGGACTTGGTCCCGGGGAGGAGAGAGCCACTGAGGGTGTGGGGCAGGGAAATGACAAGGTGGGACAGGAGTCTCGGTGGAGGAGCTGGGCTGGGCAGGCTGGGGTTTGCTGTGGTCAGCTGGCTGCTGCCTGGCAGGGCTGGCTGCCCCATGGGGACTGGGAGGGCCTGGGCAGCGTGTGTGTGAGTGACAGGCAGACCTTGGCCCCTCCCTGGGCCACTGGTTTAGATAAGAAGGGCCCTCTTAACTGTGGGGCAGAGCCACACAGCCCCTGGGGGCATTTAGAAAAATGTGGATCACTTTGGGTTATCACAGGGATTCCCCAGGTCCCCAGGACATCCCTGTATTGCAAAATGGAACAGTCTCATACTGTGAAAAGTTGTCCCACCCCAAATGCCTGTTGAGAAAAACCTGCAAATGCTACCAGCCCCTCCCCCAGCATGCAGGAAGAACGTGCCCCCTTGCCCTTGCTCCCCAAGACCCCCTGACCGTACTTGAGGCTGGTTCCAGGATCCGGGCCTGGAGTCCCTTTTCCCTGCCTTCCTGGTCCCTGTCCCCCCACTGCCAGATCTGGCCAAGCACGGGCCCAGGCTTTGAGGCTCCAAGCCTTTTCCCAATGGTGGTGGGAGAGCCGGGGGCAGTTTTGGGGGTGAGGTGTGCGTTTCACCAGCTCAGGGCCTGTATCTGGGCCTCAGCCTCTGACAGTAGTCCATCAGCTCCTCCTAACCTGAGTCCCAGGCGTCCCAGCGTCCCAAGGAGGCCTGTCCTGGTGCCCTGGGCCGGGCCACTTCTGCTGCCGTCCCCACTTCAGGAGGGCGTTGCCCTCACCACCTTCCTCCACCAAGACCAGCAACAGACCGCTCACGTCCACCCTCACATCCTCCCTCCTGGGCGTGGTCTGCAGCCCCGTTTTCCGGCTGAGGAAACTGAGGCCTGGTGCAGTGGCCAGATCACCTGTTACAGGGATGCTAGGGCTTGCTTCAGGCCCCTGGTTCTCCTCATTTTCCACTCTTTTGCCCTCCAAAGGGCCTGTCTTAGAGGAGCCAGAGCCGCTGTCTGCTGGGCTCTTGGCCACTCCTCCCCCTGTGCTGGCCGGAGGAGGAGGGGCAGGGGCTAGCGTGGGACAGGGGTCCGGGAGGGGGAGGGGCAGGGGCTAGCGTGGGACAGGGGTCCGGGAGGAGGAGGGGCAGGGGCTAGCGTGGGACAGGGGTCCGGGAGGAGGAGGGGCAGGGGCTAGCGAGGGACAGGGGTCCGGGAGGAGGAGGGGCAGGGGCTAGCGTGGGACAGGGGTCCGGGAAGGGGAGGGGCAGGGGCTAGCGTGGGACAGGGGTCCGGGAGGAGGAGGGGCAGGGGCTAGCGTGGGACAGGGGTCCGGGAGGGGGAGGGGCAGGGGCTAGCATGGGACAGGGGTCCGGGAGGAGGAGGGGCAGGGGATAGTGTGGGACAGGGGTCCGGGAGGACTCCATTACCCAGTGCCTGACGTGGCAGGCTGGGGGACGGAGCCTGCCGCCAGCGGGTGACATGCTCGGCCTGCCTGGGCAATTACATCTCAACACTGCATTTTGCTTGTCAGTTTCCACTTCCTGGGAATGTGGGCTCCTAAATATTTCATCCGGCCTGCAGCCGTCTGTCCCTCTCTGGCCAAACCGCAGGCCCAGCTGCTGGCCCCGACTCCGGCCCCTCCCTGCCCCACAGTGCTTGGCTGTGCTGCGGAGGAGAGCTGGCCAGAGGTCATCTCCATGCCTGCACCCCCAGGTCTCTGCCGCCAGCCCAGCGCGGGCTCCGATGCCTGGGGTGTCTGGGGTGAAGGGGCCGGGAGACCACGCTCCTGGAAATTAGACGCGTACAAACAGCGTTGAGTGCGCCCGGCACTCTGCGGGACACTGGCGGGTCAGGAACCGGACAGACACAGTCTGCCCTTGCAGGCACTCCTGGGCTGACGGAGGACACCGGCAATGTTTCATGTAGCAAACACTACATGAGTGCTAATGTGCCAGGTGCTGTTCCACACGTGTAGTTACTCATTTATTCTTCACACACCATTGTGAGGAGACAAAGTCCAGAGATGTTAAGTAACTTGTCCAAAGTCACACAGCTAAGAAGTGGCAGAGCTGGGATTTGAGCCCAGGCAGCCTGGCCTAAGGCCTCGCCCTAGAGTATGCCAGTTGCACAAGTGACCACACACAGGGCAGAGGATGGCAGGCGCCAGTGGAGAGGCATGGAGGAGTGTGGTGAGCACCCACTGCCAGAAGGAGCTGGGGTATTTCTTGGGGGAAAAGGCAGAGTGATCGTGCCCCTAGGCTGGCGGGGGTTGGGCAGATGGAGAAGCAGGAAAGGCTTTTGGCAGAGGGACTAGCGCTGGCCGGAGGCTCGAGGGTGGGCAGTCTGGTTGAGCTGCAAAAAGAGGTCCTGCTGTGGTGAGGGGCTGTCATGAGGCTGCAGAAGGGACCAGAAAGCTGTTATGTGACCTCATGCCCCAGGGTGTCACTGGAGCTGGGGGCTGAGGACACGAGAGTTGGGGTCTTGTCCTGTGTCCTCAGCCACGTGCCACAGCGTCCCGGCCTTGCCCGTGGCCCGAGGCAGGGACAGAGCCGTGCCGCGCACTGCACGGTCCATGGGTTGGACCAGGGCGACCTCGGCAGAGGACCCTGACCCCCACCCCGCAGCCCGGGGTCTGGTGCAGCTGGCCTGACCGGCTGTGGGAGCCCCGGGCAGCCCCTCCCTTCTCTGAGCTGAACCCGAGGAGGGGTGGGCTCCCCATCAGGGAGTGCGCGGCTCCGGTGGGGCGGGGAGTAGGGCCTGAGAGCAGGCTGCCCCCTCAGGCCCCTCTTGCCCCTCCTGCCTCCAAACGCCCTCACTTCCCTTTTCCATTATGCTTTCCGCCTTTCTCGCTTCAGAGGTGTTTTGCCTAAATGGGTTTGTGTTAAGATACTAAGTCGAT
Source organism: Microcebus murinus (assembly GCF_040939455.1). NCBI lineage: Eukaryota > Metazoa > Chordata > Mammalia > Primates > Cheirogaleidae > Microcebus > Microcebus murinus. The sequence goes on from NC_134108.1 coordinate 109,538,933, forward strand.
CACTCAGCAGATTTCCCTCTGCTCACTCCTCGCGCCATGAGTAATGCAGCTCCCAGCGCCGGCGCCTCCTGGCCAGCGACAGGGCTCCGCTCTGAGGCGTTGAGCCTGCTGGCTGGCTTGGCTGGGCCCCAGGGTGCCCCGGAGGCCGGGCCTGTCCACAGGTGATCCGCTCTAACCCTGCGGCAGCCGGGGCGGGGGCAGGTCAGTTCCGAGGGCAGGGCCAGAGGCGGGGCAGCTGGCTTTTGTCACGGAGCAGAGGCGAGTGCGTGGGACACAGGCTCTGTGCCACGCAGCTCTCTGACGCTGGCGCCCGCCTCTGCCCCACCGGCTGCCCTGCACCCCTGGCGGCAGGGGACGGGTTTCAGAGGAGGGATGAGGGCTTTGCCCAACGCGGGCCCCTGAGGCTGCCCCGTGACAGTCAGGCCCCGCCCAGCCAGCAGCCTCCCGGCCAGGCCCGCCCGCCGCGGCGCCAGTGGTGGTCACGGTGCTGAGGGCCGGGCTCCGCAGGTCCTGTGGTGCGGGGGCCTCTGGGCTTCCTGCGACCGGATTTGAGGTGCCCTGGGGCAGATGGGGCACGTCTGGGCAGACGGGAGGAAGACGGGTCTGAGGCCGCGCTGTGCACGCGTGGTGACTGCGTGAGCTCCGTGTGGCTGCGTGGCGGTGGCGAGCAGCGCCTCTCCGTACACTCCGCCTGCTCCTGCTGCGCGGTGGGCTACGCGTGGTCAGCAGGGCTGTCGCGTGTGGCCGGCAGGGGTTGCCTGTGTCTCTTTGTGTGGTGTGCATGTGTCTGGGGGTCATATATATGTCTGTGTGGTGCGTACGAGACTGTGGGGCACATGCGTGTGTGGTGTGTGACTGTGGGGTATGAGTGTGTGGTGTGTATGTGACTGGGGAGTCATGTGTGACTGTGTGTGATGCCTATGTGACTCGGGTCATATGTGTGTCTATGTGTGGTGTGTATGTGACTGTGGGGCACGTGTGTGTTAGTGGTGCAGATGTGACTGTGGGGCACATGTGTGTGTTAGTGGTGCGTATGTGCCTGTGGGGCACATGTGTGTCTGTGTGTGGTGCATATGTGACTGTGGGGCACATGTGTGTCTGTGTGTGTGATACGTGTGTGACTGTGGGGCACATGTGGCCGTGTGCTATGTATATCCGGGGAGCTGTCTGAGGTCACCACAGGGCAAATGTGTGTTGCATGCTGTCTGTGACTCGCGTGTCCCTGTGCCGGTTTGCAGCTGTGCGAGCGCGAGTGGAGGAGGTGTGTGCGTGTGGTGCGTGTGGTGCGTGTGGTGCGTTGGTGCGTGTGGTGAGGCTGTGTGGCGACTGTGAGGTTGTGGCTGTGGGAGGTGTGACTGTGTCAGTGTCTGCGTGTGGCCCCGTGCCCGCCGTGCGGCGGCTCGAGGTTCTCCCTGGCCTGGCGTGTAGGGCTGTGGGTGGCCGTGGGCTGCGTCTGGGCGAATGTTTGTGACCGTGAGACTGAGCTGTGGGGTTGTGTACTGTGTGACTATGTGAGGGCGTGTGTTGCCGTGTGTGTGCGTGTGTCTGGGCGGCGGTGGTGCTGAGAGTGCCCAGGAGAGACAGGCCGTGTGTGCCGCCTCGGTCTGTCCTGGCACCCCCGGGCCCCAGGGCTGTGGGCCCGACCGGCCTGTCCTGTCTGTCCTCCCGGCTCCTGCCCCGCCTGAGCAGCGCCACCCAGCAGGCTGGCCAGGCGTTGGCTCCAGGGACGGACACAAGTGCCACTGCGTTTGACGCTCACAGCGAGCCCATCAGGCGGAGTTCAGGTCCTTCCTCGTTTCACAGATGGGCACTGACACCCACAGAGGCTTAGTAACCCAACCACAGTCACACAGCCCGAGGGCTGGCTCAGGCTGGGCGGGCGGGGAGCTGAACGCCAGTGTGATAGCCATGCTTTGCACAAACCTAAGTCCAGCGGGGTGCGTCAGGGGTGTACCCTTCAGGCAGGACACTGGGTCACTGACCCCTCATTGCTCCTTCACCCTGGGACTTGAGCTGAACCGGAGCGGCGGGCCCACCTCCTCCCATGGGCTGGAGTTGCCGCAGTGGGAAGGGCAGTGTTCCACCTCGCCCTTCCCTGCGGGGCCAGCCGTGCTCAGGCGGGCCCTTGGGCCCCGGCCACCTTGCAGGGCGCGCTCACACTTCCCCGCACCCGTCTGCCGAGACTCAGGGCACGGAGGCGTGTCCAGGTGGAGAAAGGGAAGCCCCGACGGGAGGCAGGGCTGGGAGAGATGTCGGGTGCACGCGGCGCCCACTCCACGCGTGTGGCCCTCGCTCTCGTGCGCACCCTGGGAAGGCAGGCGCGGTGCTTGGACATCGCTGTGGCCCAGAGCCTAGCATGCGGACGCCAGTGCCTGCGCCTGTGCCGAGGGCGGTCAGGGGCAGTCACGGAGGAGGTGGGGGTTGAGCAGGCGCAGGGGCGCTTCTCAGCCGCGAGTGCCGGAGCCTCGCATCCTCCAGGGCGCTGCCCTGTGCCCGCCTAGCCGCTGCTGCCCGGCTGTCCCCTCGAACCCCTGTCGGCGGCGCCAGGTCACCCATTGCCCCGGCAAGTGCAGCCTGCGTCCTGGGCCCCGCGAGGCCCCAAGCCAGGGAAGGGCAGGGCTGGGGAGCCAGAGGGCCGCTGGCCAGCGAGGCGGGGTGCTACCGGCTGAGGAGCAGCGTGTGCAGAGCCTGCTGGGGACAGACAGGCAGAGGGGTGGACCCTGATAGGGACCGGGGTGAGGCTGGATGTTGCAGACCCGAGGAGGAGATGCAGGCCTGGAGTGCCACGCACACACTCGCGCACACACACAACGGGAGACCCCGAGGGTTGTGAGCAGGGAGCCGAGGGTCAGGTGGGTTGGAGACTGACCACCCGGGGAGTCAGGCCAGCAGCAGGAGCAGACGGGGATGGTGACAGGGACGTCCCAGACTTGTGCAGTCCCAGACCCAGCTGGAGCTGGCCCAGCCCTACCATCCGTGTCACCCACACCAGAGCTTGCCCTGGAGCAGCCGCAGGCAGAGGGGCCTTCACTCGGGGCCTGGGTGTCCTCCTTGCCTCAGAACCCTGCTCTGGCCGAGCGCCGCTGCCGGCAGCCACAGCTCCATTCATTTCCATTAAGGCTTTGCTCCCAGCTAAAAGCAAAAGTAGCACCTTATCAGTCACTGACCCCTCTGAGCAGCGGTTTCTGGTCAGCTGGTCAGTCCCTGACAGCTGGTGTGGGGAGGGCCTGGCTTTGGGGTAGGAGGGAAGGAGGGGACGGCGAGGGAGAGAGGACCTGTGTGTGTATGGTGTGTGCATGTGTCTATGTGTGCATGCATGAATGTGTATGCACGTGTGTATACATACATGTGTATATGTGTGCACGGACACATGAGTATGCATGTGCATGTGTGTATGTATGTGAACGTGTGTGCACATACACGTGTGTATGCATGTGCATGTGTGTATGTGTGCTGCGTGTGTGTGAGGCCATGATGGCCCAGCGGTAGCTTCCAGCCTCCCCTCACCCTTGTCTCTGCTGGGAGCCTAGGGCGCCTGGGGACCCCTCCCTGCCTGCCGGGTCCTGTAACTCCCACCCTCCATCCTGTTGCAATTTGCTGCCTTCACATTTTGCCGTAATGTAGATTTTTACACTTGATTTCCTAGGGTTTGTATTTTCATTGTTTTTCTCCCTTTTTAAATTTACAAAGATTGAAAAAGAAAAAAAGGAAAAGAGAAAGAGGAGAGGTCTCTGCTGGTCTCCGGACGGGCTGCTTGGGCTGAGAGAGGCCCCGCTCGCTGCGCCTTGCACTGGTGGCAGAGGCCCAGGCCGCAGGGCAGTTGCTCCGTGCGCTGGAGCCCAGTGTCCGGTGCTGCCTGGGCTGAGCGGGCAGCCTGGGCTTCGGAGTGCGATCCCAGGCCCTGGGTGCTGGAGCGAGAAGGGGAGGGCTGGGAGTCCCACCCCCTCACCGGCGCCCCATCCCCTCACCCACCCCCTCCCGCCGCCTGAGGGCTGGCAGCCTAGAGCCTTTCCTGGGGGTCCTGGCGGACTTGGCTGGGAGCTCAGGGGACCCTTGGCTGTCCCCCGCCATGGGCACAGCAGGCTCCCCCTGTGGGAGGCCGTTCCTTTCTGCCTGTCCCGACCAACTGCACAGTGGGCATGCCCCACGCAGGGGTGCCTTGAAGGCAGGGATGTGGAGCGGGATGGGAGGGAGCACGTACGTGGACAGGAGGACAGGAGAGCCCTGCCGCGGGGGATGGGGAGGGTCCCACCAGCCTCAGGCCGGAGGGGGAGTAAGCAGAGTGCAGGCGCCACAGTCATGTCCTGTAGCCTAGGTCCGCCGGGTGCACTGGGGACACCTCAGGGACAGGCAAGCCCAGGGAGTGCACGGGACATCCAGTTCATTCAGTAGCAAATCCCACGTCATTTGAAGGCGGATGTACTAGTTGCAAAGTGTTTTCAGTTCCTTGCGTCTCAGGTGAGGCAGCACCTCCTAGGGAAAGGTCAGACCTGGGAGGCCCAGCGGAGCCTCCCTGTGCAGGACGAATCTGGGTGGGGTGGGGGCAGCCCCCTCCCTCCCGCACGTCACGCGGCTGGTCTCCTCCTCCGTGCCCCTCCAGGATGTTCACTGTTTCCTCCCACCGATGTAAGCTGTGGGGCTGTGTCCCCCCAGACCGCATCCCAGCACCCAACACCGGCCCGCTCGTAAGAGACGCTCAGTAGACATTCGTGGACTCAACGAAGGGACAGCAGTGGCAGCATGTGGGCAAGGTGGCATGAGAGGGGCCCTGAAGATGTGCCTGCAGGTGCGTGATGAGTGCGGTCGCTGAACGAGCAACGTCTGGGAGCCGTGCAGCGGGGCCTGGCCGGGCCTCCTGCCTCCCCAGCTGGACTGGGAGCCCGGAAGGGCGGGACTCACTGTGGTTTCCTAAGCATCCACTCTGCCAGGAACCGAGCAGGGCGCTTTTCAGAAGAAAGAAAAAATGGATGAGTGGAGGCGCGGGCCTGACCCTGCGCTTGGGAGTGCGTCGCAGGCGGACACCTGGACAGCGCCGGGGGAGGTGCCGGCCGCGGATGGAAAGGGCGAGACACAAGAACAGCAGGACGCTGCTCAGTCTCCTGGTGGAGGCTCCCCGTGTCGTGCTCTGCTGGGGCGCCTGACGCCTGGGGAGGCTCACACGGGGGCGAGCCCGTCCTCGTCCTCACCCTCGGGGAAGACAGACGGGATTTCAGGACCCCTGGCTGGGAGGAGAGGGCGGCCCTGGGCTGGGGGAGGAAGGCGGCGCTGGAGCAGCTCCCGGCTGGCCGGCGGGAAGGGAGGCGCAGGCACACCCGCGTGCCCGTCAGGCCGAGCCTTGCCGCCACCCCTGTCTCCAAGGTTTGTCCAGCCTGGGCTGTGGGGCCCAGACCTGCCGAGTCGTTGCATGCTGCCACATTCGCTCGGCGCCGGTTATTTTTTAAAGAAATAAATGTTGTGGATTGAGGGAACGCTCCCTGGTGCCGTCCCCACTGCCATTCTCCTCCCGCGAGGGACCCATGATTCCGAAGAGTGAGTCTTTCCTGTCTTCGTTTGGCTACTCAGGAAACATTTCCGAGCACCTACTATGTGCCAAGAGCGTTCTAGGCGCCGAGAAGAACTCGATGAATACAATGGGCAAAATCTCCTGGCTTCATGCAGCGTTTACCCCGGTCAGTGTATATATCATGTGCATATATGCACGTCTGTACAAATAATGCCACGTGTGGTCTCTAAATTTTACACGAAGCGGACAGATCATACTGCAACTCGCTTTTGTCAGTCAATTTTGTTTTCAGGATTTGTCATGTTGACTCGAGAGCTGTTTTATTAATCTTAACTACATAATATCCCATTGGACGAATACACCACAGTGTATCCATTCTTCTGTTGTAAAACATTTAGTCTGTTTCCGCTTCTTGCAGTTTCAAACAGTGCTGCAGTGGGCGCCGTTGTGTGGGCCGCCTGTGCCCAGGCGCAGCTCGCTGGGGGGAGCGGGGAAGCGGGAGTGCTGGCTCCGGGACAGCTGCGCGGCCTCGCTGGACAGCGCCCTGCGCGTCTCCGTCTCCGGGTCTGACGGCGCCTCGCCAGCAGGTGTCCAGGTTTGCGGTAGCAGAGGCAACCCGGATGGAGGGGGCCGAAGACGAGGCAGCTTCGAGTCTGTGTGTGTGTGTGTGTGTGTGTGGTTTTCTTTGTTTTTTTTTGAGACAAGGTTCCCTTTTGTGGCCCCGGCTGGAGTGCAGTGGTGAAATCATAGCTCTCCGGAGCCTCAAACTCCTGGGCTCATGTGATCCTCCCACCTAAGCCGCCCAATGTGCTGGGATTATAGGTGTGCCCTCCCAAGCCCAGCTAATTTTAAAATTTTTCGTAGAGATAGGTTCTTGAACTCCTGGCCTCCAGCAATCCTCCCACCTCTGCCTCTCAAACTGGTGGGTTTGTAGGCATGAGCCACTGTGTCTGGCCAACAAGGCGGTTTTGGTGGGTGGGGCGCACAGGGAGGGGAAGGTGTGGAGCTGGGGCGGGCTGCGGGCCCCAGCGGGGTGGGCTGGGTGGGGTGTGAGAGCTGGGAGAGGTGGCGGTTCCCGGTTCCCGTGTTCTTGTAGGGAAGCAGTCGGGTGGCCTGGATTCTAAACCTCCCGGTGTGGTGGTGACAGCCTCGTCTGGAGGCGGGCTGTGCTGCCTGTGCCCCTGGGCGAGGAACTGCCCCCGGCCTCCGTCTCTTCACTCTCCGTGCAGCTGGGCCAGGAGGTGCCCAGGGTCTCTGTAGCGGTGACGTGCTCGGATGTTCTTGGCGAGAGGCTGTGGCTTCTCGTCCTGCCCAGCGAGCGGCGGCAGCAGCCGGCCGGGATGGCAGGGCTTGCAGCTGGCACCGGGCAGCTGGGTGTTCATCAGCGGCCTGGCTGGCTGGAGACTTGCCAAGGGGGACCCAGGAGCCTAGGGGGCCGTGGGGCACCCCAGATTTCTCCATGTGCGCCCCTATGGTGCTGTGCCTGGAGCCTGGGGCAGGGAGGGCTGCCCTGAGCTAGGGAGCGGCTTGTTCCCCAAGGGCTTTGTGGGCGTTAATTTGGCACACTTACTCTCGGTATGGACTCGTGGGTTCTTATCTTACTCAGTGAGAGGCTGGAGAAGCGTGGGTGTGGGGAGACTTGCCCCTCCCTGGTGGTGAGGTCTGAAGACTCAGGGAGTGTTAGCCCTGGTTCCTGTGGTGACGGCGTGGTGGCAGCAGGGACTGGCCACAGGGAAGGCCAGTGGGCTTTGTATATGACTCAGGGTCAGTAGCAGCACACGCTAGGGTGTGCAGAGGCGGGCTGTGGAGACTGTGTGCTTGCGTGCACAGTGCGAGCGTGCACGTTGTGACAGTGTGTACATGCAAGTGCACGCATGTGCACCAACACACCCAAACAACAGAGGCTGCAGAAGAGGCACTGGCGTTTGAAGCACTGCACTTTTAGTCTTGGCTAGGGTGTGGAGTGATTGTTCTGCAGCTGAAGGGCTGACAGGAAAGAGAACTTCCCAGGCCAGGAAGGGGCTGCAGGAGATGCGGCCTCTCTGCCTGGGGAAGTCTGGATACAGACCAGGATTGCAGTCCACCGACTGGCTGTGCGACCTTGGCCAGGCTATTTAGCACCTCCGAGGCTCAGTTTCCTCATCTGTGAGGTGGGAGTGCTGCCCGCTGCCCTCAGGGTGTGTGAAGACTCATGGAGACTGGGCCTCACCTGGGGCCAGGCATGCAACGGGTGCTCAGTACATGCTATCCCTCTCGGCCAACCAGTGCTGTCGGCTGAGGCAGGTGCCAGGAGAGCAGTCGAGGCAGAGGCTATGCCACTGCCAGGAGCGTCTGTCACTCCAGGAGAGCTCCTGGCAGTGAGCTAGCCTCTTGTTCCCTACTCCCCTGAGCAGCCATGCTGACAATTGGGCCACGAAGCAAAGGCACCGTGGGCTTGTTCCGTGAGGGCTTTGTGGGCATTAATGTGTCCTCATCCTGGGGACAGTGACACCAGTGGGCACTCCCCACGGGGCAGGCGCTGTGCCCAGACGTGCTCATGGCCCCTGAGCCCCCCTGACTCCACGACCCAATCCCTCCCCACACGACTGGCTGGAAGGTGGCTGTTGAGCCAGATGGCTGAGTGGAAACCCCAGTCTGCCCCTGATGATCTTCGTGGCCTTGGGGAAGCCACTTAACCTCTGTGCCTCAGTTTCCTCATCTCTAAATTGGAGATGTGGGGCTGGCACCGACCTCAGATGGGCGCAGCCACGTGAAATTTGCAGAATAGTGTTCAACATGCGCTGCACACTCCGACATGTTCCTCAGTATCCCCGGGCTCTGCACCCCCGCAGGCCCTCAGTCTTCCTGTCTCTTGTGGTTGCAAGAACGTCACACCATCCTCAGACCGCACGCGCGCCCCAGGTGCCTTGTGACTCACTCGCGTTCTTGCTGACTGAGCCTAACCCTCCTTCACCAGCACAGGGAAGCTTGCAGGCTGCACCAGGCAGGACCACCACACGGATCCTCGCCCAGAAATAGTGCTTAACCTAACAGTCTCTCCTGCTGGGGAGCACTTAGCGCCCATCCCCTGCCCCACCCCCATCCTGAGCCATGTGGCTCAGCCTCCCCTCCCCCTCCCCGTCCAGCCTCTTCCTCTTGTCCATCTGTCTCCCCAGATGGGGGGAGAAATGTTGCAATTGGCCCACTTCTAACTGGAAAGAAACCATATGGAGGGTTTCGCTGGGAGCCGAGCGCCTGCCCGGCCAGTGCTGTGGCTCTTGGTGACCCAGAACGGGAGGGGCCCCGGCCCTGCCACGCACCCTTGGTTCTTCTCTCCTTTGCCCATGAGCTCCTGGCAATCGTGTTCTTCTCTGGTGCTTGGGACTTCTTGGGTGTCTTAGGAGAGACCTGAGGGGCTGCGTGTGTGTGTGTTTGTGGCCTGTGGCCCCACACCTGGCAGGGCGCTGGCACAGAGCAGCCCGTCCTTCTAGTGGGCGCACCTGTTCTCCCCAGAATGCCCCACATGGCTGCTAGCGCCCTCTAAGGACTCAGCTCAGTGTCACCTTTGGGCAGCCTTCCCTGGTCGCCACTCCCTGCCCATGTGGTAGGGGCTGCCCTGTGTGTGGAGCTGGGTGCTGGCACTTGCTCCGCAGGGCTGGTGGTGGTGGTGTCCTCCCCGCACTGCGAGCCCTTGGCAGCCCAGGCCCTGCACAGAGTTGCCTGATGTACTAGGGCAGGTCTATGTAGAAGGCCCAGGTGGCCAGGTGGAGGCCCAGGGGTGGCATCTGGAGGCCCAGCCCAGGTGGTTGGCTCGAGGCATTGGCTGTACCCGGTTTTGAGGGGGACCCAGAGGAGGGTGGTGGTTGGATAGTGGGTCTGGCTTCATTAAGATTAATCCCTCAAGGTTTTCCATCAACTTAGCCCTGACTCTGCTACCAGGGACCTCAGGGGTCTTATTCTCTGGGGGTCCCCAGCTCCTGGCCCCCAGGAGGGCAGGAAACTGGGTGGCTTTGGGCAAGCCGCTTCTCTGAGCTCCAGGCTCCTCAGGTGTCAATGCAGTGGACGGTACAGGCAGTGGCCCACGAATGCTCCGCACCGGGAGGTCAGGTGGGACTTAAAGACGTGAAGGAGACCCGTCCCCTGCCAGCATCAGAGACACGTCTGAGGCCGGGGACCGGCTGGGTGAAGCACTGAGTGCTGCCGGGTGTCTGGTGGCCGGCAGCCAGACACACTGCTCTCACCAAGGGCGTGTGCATGAGCTGTGGGAGGTGTGGGGGCACTGATGGCCCAGGTGGGATCTCATTTTCGGATTTAATCCTCTGAGAATGTCATGAGGTGGTCACGATAAAAATAACCCACATTTGCGAAACACTGTGTACCAGATGTTATTGTATTTATATGCATTAGTTCATTTATTTAATGTTTTATAACAATCCTACAAAGTAGGTAGCATCTCCACTTTATAGGTGATGTATTTGTGGCACAGAGAGGCTCAGTAACCAGCCTGAGGTCACATAGCAGTGAGTGGCAGTGCTGAGGTTTGAACCCAGGAAATCTGGTTCCTAAGCATGATGCTATACTGCTTCTTGTCTCCTCTACCTGCTATATGGGGAAACCGAGGCACAGAGTACTTACGTGGCATGTGCAGAGTCCCCTGTTGGCAAGTGGAGTCAAGACTGGTGCTGCGGCCATGCTGACTGCACAGCCCGTATCTAGAGACTGGGAGCCCAGGGCTGGGAGTCAGGCTGGGGACCTTGCCCCCCCCCCCAGCCCTGTGCCCTGGAGCTAACTGGTGCCCCTCCTGCAGGGGGCGTGTGCATCGCCCAGTCAGTGAAGATACCACGGGAGCCCAAGACGGGTGAGTTCGACAAGATCATCCGTCGCCTCCTGGAGACCTCGAATGCCAGGGCGGTCATCATATTTGCCAATGAGGATGACATCAGGTGAGGGCAGGCGGCAGTGGGGCGGGACGGGGAGCCAGCAGGCGTGGGGAGAGCCACAGGTCCTGTCCTGCTGAGGACCCTCCTAGGCCAGCCCAAGCCCACCCTGGGATCCTGAGGGGTGGGGGAGGGTAAGTGTGAGCAGGGAGACCCCCAGGCTGGGGCACAGGCTGTTGCTAACAGGGCCAGGATGGCCAGCAAGGTGCGTTAGTGGAGGGGCTAAGGCTGTGGGCTTGGGGTCCGACCACCTAGGTTTTAATCCTGTTCTACCTACTAGCTGTGTGACCTCAGGTGAGTTTCTTAACCTGTCTGGACCTCTGTTGCTAAAAAAAAAAATGAACTAATGAAGCCTGCCCGACAGCGACAGCGTTGGAGAATTGAATGCAGGAATGTGCTTAAAGGGCTTAGAGTAGCCTCTGGCATGAAGTAGGTGTCCAGCAAATGTTGGCCGCAGTCCCTCCCTTTTATAGGTGAGCTTAGAGTACAGGGAATCGATCTCTGTGGTTCTAGTCCTGGCTTGGGGACACGCTTCCCCTTCCTGCGCCTCAGTCACCGCATCCGCAGAGTAGGAGCAGGCAGACTGGGTGCGGAGACCCTGGGCCAGCCCCTGGGACCTAGGTCACAAGCCACACACTTGGGAACCCTTAATAGAGGATCCCTGACTGCCCCTCCTAACCAGCTTCCCTTCCTCCTAGTTTTCCTTTGTTCCCACCTCCCTGAGATTGGGTGTCAGGGCCAAGATGGGTCAGGACTCAGAGATTTCCCAGTCTGAGGGGAGACATGGCCCCATCCTCAGGGAGTTCAGTCTGAGGGGGGACACGGCTCTGTCCTCAGGGAGCCCAGTCTGAGGGGAGACACGGCCCTGTCCTCAGGGAGCTCAGTCTGAGGGGAGACATGGCCTTGTCCTCAGGGAGCCCCAGTCTGAGGGGAGACAGGGCCCTGTCCTCAGGGAGCCCCAGTCTGAGGGGAGACAGGGCCCTGTCCTCAGGGAGCCCCAGTCTGAGGGAAGACACAGACCTGTCCTTGGGGAGCCCAGTCTGAGGGGAGACAGGGCCCTGTCCTCAGGGAGCCCCAGTCTGAGGGGAGACACAGACCTGTCCTCAGGGGGCCCAGTCTGAGGGGGGACATGGCCTGTCCTGGGGAGCCCCAGTCTGAGGGGAGACACGGCCCCATCCTTGGGGAGCCCAGTCTGAGGGGAGACATGGCCCTGTCCTCAGGGAACCCCAGTCTGAGGGGAGACATGGCCCCATCCTTGGGGAGCCCCAGTCTGAGGGGAGACACTGCCTGTCCTGGGGAGCCCCAGTCTGAGGGGAGACACGGCCCTGTCCTCGGGGAGCCCCAGTCTGAGGGGAGACATGGCCCTGTCCTCGGGGAGCCCCAGTCTGAGGGGAGACACAGCCCTGTCCTCGGGGAGCCCAGTCTGAGGGGAGACACTGCCTGTCCTGGGGAGCCCCAGTCTGAGGGGGGACACAGCCTGTACTGGGGAGCCCCAGTCTGAGGGGAACATGGCCCCATCCTCAGGAAGCCCAGTCTGAGGGAAGACATGGCCTGTCCTCAGGGAGCCCCAGTCTGAGGGGAGACACAGCCTGTCCTCAGGGAGCCCCAGTCTGAGGGGGGACACAGCCCTGTCCTCAGGGAGCCCCAGTCTGAGAGGGGACATGGCCTGTCCTCAGGGAGCCCAGTCTGAGGGGAGACACGGCCCTGTCCTTAGGGAGCCCCAGTCTGAGGGGAGACATGGCCCCATCCTTGGGGAGCCCCAGTCTGAGGGGAGACACTGCCTGTCCTGGGGAGCCCAAGTCTGGGGGAGACACGGCCCTGTTCTGGGGAGCCGGGGCAGATGTGGCCCTCTGGGCTTCCTCCCTCACATTCCTGGCCCTCAGACTCCCAACTCAGGGGCCCAGCTGAGGCTGCCCCTCCCAGTGTCGCTCCCATTCCTAAGCAGCCTCACCCTGAGTCCCATTCTTTTAAACCCTTTTCTCACTCGTCGAGACCCTGTCCTGGACTCCAGAGTCACAGCAAAACATATAAACACCCAGGGACACTGCCAGGTCACCAGAGGGCCACAGGAGGGAGTTCTGGAAGATCCTTAAGTCCTCAAAAGCCGAAAGGTCCAGCTGTAATGGCGGTGTCTCAGGCAGCGAGAAGCCAGGGAGGGGAGTTCCTCAGAGCCTGTCCTGGCAGCCCACACTGTGCGCAGAGGTAGTTTCTGACCCCCTTAAAGCATGTAGGTCCCCTAATTCCGGCTCCGAATGTTCCCGATGCCCACAGGGCTAGCCAGCTCCTGGGGCAGGAGGCCCCGCTGAGCCACCAGTCCTTGCTCCCCGGGTCCTGCCCTACTCCCACCGCAAAGCTGGCCCGACCCAGTTGCCATCTCCCACCAGGCTGTGCACCCCACTCCCGGCTGGGAGAGAGTATAAAAGCCTTGGGTCCCTTGTCCCAGAGAAGAGGCACCCAGGGGAGGGTGGGATGGGACTAGATTGACTTTCTGAGGTGAGTCGGAAGGCGGGGTCGTTTCTGCTGGAAACCCACATGCATTTTAGAAGCAAACAGAAGTAAAGACAAACTTTGCAGGGATGGAGGCCTGGGAGCCCTGGTCACCTGGGGCTGGCTGGGTGCAGGCCGGTGTGTGTGGGTGCTAACAGCAGCCCCACCTGCTACTAGTGGGACTGAGGTGGGGGGCTGCCCCAGTGAGGGGTCGGGAGATGATGGAGTTGGGCGGGGGTGGGGCGAGGAGGGACAGTGAGGCCAGCTCAGGCCGGCCCCAGCCCCAGGTGCAGGCTCTGGGGCCTGGGAACATTCGTTTCTCTCTGAAGCTGCAAGCCCTCCTGCCCCTGCCGGCTGCATCCTGCACAGGCCCGACAGCCGCCCCCGTCCCGCAGTCTGCCCTGGTCCTCTCCGCTAGGAAGGCCTGGGCAGTTTCTAGTGTCTCAGCCTCCCACTTGCTATGTGGCCCCGAGCAAGGTCCTTGCCCCTCTCTGCTCCAGCCTCTCCCCGTGGGAGGAGCAGCGTTAGGGGAATTCTGCCCACTCCTCACTGATTTGCCCTCCAGGGAGGTGTCTTTGAGTGGCCACTTAGTCCATGTACCCAGCAAGCACTGATTAAGCGCCTAGTAAGGGCTCCTCAGTCCCATGCTGGTTTGATGAAGACCACTGTCACGGGAGGCCTGGCCGGGTGTGAGCACCTGGCAGCCTGTGCCCTCGTCCACCCATCATCCATCCACGTCAGGCTATGGGCGGCAGCTCTGGGACGGACCGGGACTTCCGGCACAGAATGGGGCGGATGGAGAGGGCACTACTGGCGGGGGGGGGGGGCACCATGTGCAGAGGGGTCAGGGGGCAGAGGGGTGTGTGTGTGTGTGACAGTAAATGTGAGGACAGGCTAAGGGACGTGGGTGTGGGCTCAGGGCCAGGAAAGCATGAATCCAAGAGGACAGGGGCTGGGCAGACATGTTAATAGTTCCCAGGCCTGAGTTAGATGGAACTCAGGTGTGGATCTGGGGAGACAGGTGTGGTGTTTGCGGGAACTTCAGAAATCACCGTGGGCTTCTAGGCAGGCGTGGGCCCAGGGGGACAGGTGTGGGCCTATGGGCAGGTGTGGGCCAGGAGTGGGGGAGCCATGGCAGGGGGTATGGGCATGGGTGCTGGGGCAGCTGTGGGCCCTCGGCTCATGGGAGTCAGGGGTGGGGGGTCCAGGCAGAGCCGGGGGACAGGTGGGCCCACAGCTGGTGTGGCCAGGGGTGGGGTCAGTTGTGTGGACAGACACGGCTGGGCTGGGCTGGTGTGTGTTCTCACAGGCGTGTACTGGAGGCAGCGCGGAGAGCCAACCAGACAGGCCACTTCTTCTGGATGGGCTCGGACAGCTGGGGCTCCAAGATTGCACCGGTGCTGCACCTGGAGGAGGTGGCTGAGGGTGCTGTCACTATTCTCCCCAAGAGGATGTCCGTGCGAGGTAGGCCTGGCAGGACAGGATGCAGGACCACCACACTCACCCGCCTACTCTCAGCACCACCCTGGATTCGCCTCCGTGTCCCTCCTCTGCTTCCTTTTTCTCCTCCTCTTCCTGCACCTTTGCGTTCTCCTTGCCTGGTCCCCAGTCTTGTGTTCTGAGGTTCTGGGCTGGGAGGCCTATCAGGCACTCAATAGAGCAGAATTTGAATCCAGATTCCGGTCCTTTCTTCCTCCCTGCTCAGATATTTTTGGGTGTGGGAGGTGTGGGGCGTGCACGGACTCACCCTGCCGGGAGAGAGTCCTGTGCCCGAGGGGGCTGGGAGCGGCCAGCAGGCTACAGGAGAGGTGCTGTGTGCGGGACGGGCCTCCCTGCAGAGCCTGCCTGGGCCTGGGGTTGGGGCCTGCCCTGCCCCGAATCCTTCCTCTCAGGGCAGAGCCACAGTCACCTGGGCAGGAACAAAGTGCTGTGGCCAGAACCTCACAGACAGTGTGGTGTGAAGTTCCTGTTAATGGCCTGATTTGGCAGGGACCTTGCAGTCCTCCCCAGGGGGACGTGGGCTCCCCAGCCCTTCTTCTCTGCCCTCCCTCCGTTCAATAGAATCCAGCGTTGATGGAGCTGGATGGGGCCGCAGACATCTGCGTTGCCAACAAATTTTCCAAGAGCCAGGCTGAGAAGGGGAAGGACTTGCTCAAGGTCACACAGCAGTGTCCTCTCTTCACCCTGAGGCAGAGGGAGCACAGGGTGCAGAAGCTTCCACCCCTCCCCTGGAAACCCCAAGCGTAATAAACACAAAGTAGCAATAATGATGGCTTGCTGGTGCCCCGAATGCCAGGCCCTGCGCAGACATCTCACTTAATTTCCTGGCAACCCTGTGGTGCCCTCTGACCCACATGTAGGAGATGGGGGGGATACTCTGGGGATCAGACAGATTAAGTGACATACAGTGCAGTAAGTGGCAGAGTGGGATTTGGATCCAGAACTTGCCTGACAAATACCTTTTCTCTCTTGGACATTAGAGAAGCTTTTAGAACAGTGGTCCTCATCTGGCGGTGATTTTGCCCCCCAAGGGACATTTGGCAATGTCTGGAGACATGTTTGGTTGTCATGATTGGGGGATGCTGCTGGCATCTGGCGGGTGGAGTTCAGGGACACGGCTCGGCGTCCGCGGTGCACAGGACGGCCCCCAGGACAAAGCGGCAGCTGGCCCCAAGTGTCAGCAGTGCCAAGGCTGAGAAGCCCTGCTGCAGGCCACCCCGCCCAGTGCCAGCATCTCTCCTGCGGCTCTCATTTAGCTTCCACTCCGACCCCTCCTTGCACAGGAAGCTTCATGCAGCCCCACTGAGCTCTCAGGCCTTCTGGCCCATCTCAAGCAGCGTAGGTCACTGTGCACAGAGTGGTCAGTGTTGTGGGAGGAGCATCCAGGAGGAGGGAGAGGGCCCTGTTCCCCGCCAGCCTGCCCACCCTTGGACAGGGTTTTTGGCTGAGAGCAGATTTCTGAGTCTGGCAGAGCACGTGGAGGAAGCAGGCTGCATCTGTTTGTGACCAGGACCTTCTGGACTTGAAAGCAGAAGGTCCAGGTCCTGGTCTTGCTGTGCGATCCCCTGCTTTCTCTGGCCACGTGCTCCCAGGGTTGGGCAAACCCACCAGCCTCTCTGCTCTAATCTCAGGACTCCCAGACGGCACCTTCTCAAAGAGGCCCGATATTAGCGTTTCCGTGGCTTTGACCGTGGAAACATCCTCATCGGTGTACTTCTCTTCCATAAAGGCAGCAGTTGTGGCTTACACATGCTCCCCCTGGGACTGAATACAGCTCTTTTCATTTTGAGTGAAATGAAATGCTCCACATTTTGTTTTTTCCGCCTGGGCCGTGGATCAGGCACGCGCCCGCCTCCTCCCGCCTCAGCCGGCCGGCCCCTGCCTAGCCTGGGGCGTGGCAGCAGGAAGGCCGAGCGAGAGCCCTGAGTCCCCTTCCCGTCCGCCAGGCTTCGACCGCTACTTCTCCAGCCGCACGCTGGACAACAACCGGCGCAACATCTGGTTTGCCGAGTTCTGGGAGGACAACTTCCACTGCAAGCTGAGCCGCCACGCGCTCAAGAAGGGGAGCCACGTTAAGAAGTGCACCAGTGAGCACGCGCGGGCGGGCGGGGCCGGGCCGGGGGCGGGGCCGCGCGGGGCGGGGCCAGGGCCGGGGCGGGGGCGGGGCGGGGGCGGGGCCGGGGCGGGGCCGCGCGGGGGCGGGGCTCTGGAGGGGAAGCCTGAGCGGCAGGAGACCTGGGGCTGATGCTGCGGCGCAGAAGTCTCCAGGGTCGCCCGCAGGAGTGGAGGTGGGCTGGCACCTGGGGCAGAGTTGGGAGCCGGGGACTGAAGGGGCGGGGCCCCGGCCTAATTAGAGTGCGACACTGAGAGTCCTGGGGCCGGGAGGGCCATCTGGCCTCTGACTGCCTGGGTGTGCCCGCAGAACTTGACTGTGTCGGTCCTGCCGCACACCAGTCTGGACACTTCACAGGAACCACCTCTAACCCCTCAGTCACTCAACAAACAGCAGTTTGGCTCCCAGGACTGCCTTGCCCTGTTATAAGCATGGTGGGTGCAGCAGTGAATGGGAGAGTCAAACGAGTCTTGGAGTTTTATTGAAATGGTGAGACAGACGATAAACAAGATAAGTAAATGACAGGACATGTTGGAAGGGAAATGTGCAGTAGAAACAAAACAGATAAGCAAAGAAACAAAACAGATAAAGAACGGGGAGTGCAGGGGGAGGGAAACCGCATCTGTGAAGTGCACGACCCAGCAAAGGTGACACTTGAGCCCTGAATAGAAGAATGAGCCACGCACGGGGGCAATCACTGGTCCATTTTACAGAGGGGAACGCGAGGCTCAGAGGAGGTAAGTAGAGGACCTGATTCCCACAGGTGGGAAATGGTGGAGCTGGCTTGAACCTGGTCTGGGCTCCAGGCCCGCAGCCCCTGGGTGCCGTCTTGGTGTGTCCACTCTGGATTCCTTTGGACATGGGGTCTTGTGCACACCGGCCCGGGGAGCTCTGCAGCAGGACCCGGCCTCAGCCACGCTGGGGCTCCGGAGCCTGAGTGGTGCCTAACTGCGGATGATGCGCTCCGCCCGTGTCCTCCCGACCTGACCGCTGGGGTCTGGGCAAAGCGCTGGTGCGCCGGGGCCACACTGGATGGAGTCTGACAGGGGTCTGCTGGGGCCGGGAGAGGAGGGAGTGTGATGAGGGGGTGGGCGGGGAGCGCTGCCCTCTGGTGGCAAGAGCCCACAGGGCATCGAAGTCCCTCGACAGCGGGTACCACTGGGCCAAACCCACGCGGCCTGATGCACAGTGTACGAGTGCGCCCCGGCGGTGGCGTGTGTGCACACACCTGTGTGTGACTGTGTGCATGAGTCGGCGTGCCTGGGAGAGAAGTGTGTGTGCATATGTCTTATGTGGGGGCTTGCATGTTTCTGGGTGAGCTCATAAACATAAATACCACGATTTACTATGCATCTGCCGTGTTCCAGACAATTTAAAGCCATAATCTCACTTTACTCTCACAACACCTCTAGGAACTCTTAGGATTCCCATACTATAGATGAGGATATGGAGAGTCAGAGAGAGACCAAGCGACTTGCCCAAGGCTGCACAGCAGAAGCCTGAATCAGGCAGCAGTTGCAATAGAGGCGTAAAAAGTACAACCATGACTGGGCATGGACGCTGAGCCCTCGTGGGTGGGGTGACCACGAATCCTGTCCACCCCTGTTCTGGTGTGATTATTGAGAGCATCCCCTTTCATTCTCAAAAGAGCCCCTGTGGGATGAAAAGTTGTGACCCTGATTATAGGCCACCGGCCCCCGCCCAGGGGTGGGGGTGGGGCAGGATGGGTAAGACGGACGGCCGTGGCCTTCTGGGCCCCGCGTCAGGCTGGCCAGGATGAGGGGCTTTCTGGGTCGCCTCTTGGTCTGGGAGGGCAGGAGGGGAGGCCGTGGTCAGTTCCTGTAGGCTTCGTCCAGACTCCAGTCCGCAGGCCGGCACTCAGGAGCCTCTCGGCCGCCCTGAGGGAGGTGTTGGGCCTGGTCGTCACAGCGGGCAGGGGCGGGAGGACTAGAGCGGGCTGTGCTGTGACCTCTCTGGGCCTTTGCTCTCTCACCTGAGAAGTGGGGAGGAAGGCCTGCCGCCCAGGGTGCGCCTCCGGAAGGAAGCAAGCCATGTCCGTGGACGCACCTTGTGAGCGGCGAGTGGTAGCTCTAGCTGCGCTGTGCGGGAGTCGCCCGGAGCTCTTAGGCCCAGGCCAGGACCCCACCCCAGACGTCTGCACGGGAACCTCAGGGGTGGAGCCCGCACTGTGCGGGAGTCGCCGGGAGCTCTTAGGCCCAGGCCAGGACCCCACCCCAGACGTCTGCACGGGAACCTCAGGGGTGGGGCCCGCGCGGCGGCTCAAAGCTCTCTAGGTGATTTCAGTGTGTGCTTCGGGCTGGAGCAGTGGTCGTCTCCAAGCCTTGTCCACACAGAATCACTTGGGAATCTTTTAAAAATACCGATGCCTGACATGGATGCCTGTAGACATTTCGATTTAATTTGTACTGGCCACAACCTGAGCATCAGGATTTTTTGAAAGTGCCCCAGGTGGTTCTACTGCGCAGCGAAGTTTGGGAGCCTCTGGCTCAGAGGGAGAGGTGAGTGATGGGAGGTGGCGTGCAGGAGGCCTGGACGTGGGGACACCCTGGGGGAGGGGAAGGACAGCGCCTCACAGCTCACCTGAATCCTCCCTGCTGCACGGGAGGCCCCAGCACGGACTGGGCAGCGTCCTTGTGTGGCCCCAAGTCAGGTGCGGCGAGACCGTGTGTCCCCGCCGGGTGAGGTGAGGGGCAGGGAGCTGCTGGGATGTTCGTGGGACCCGGAACCCCGGGCGAGGGCGGCAGCTCTGGCTTCCCACAGCCCACCCAGGTCTGAGCTGAACCTGCCCTGGGGAGAAGGCCTGAGGCCAGGGTGGGGGGAGGGACCCCCGAGGAGGGCTGGGAGGAGGCATGGGGAAAGCCTCACCTCTGGGTCTGAAACCCGCTCTGCAGGGTGACCTTGGACAAGTTGTTTGACTTCTCTGAACCTCTGATGCTTTATGGAACAGGAAAGGCAACAGCCATCTCAGTGGGTGGTTTTGAGGATTAGCGATAGTGTGTGAAGTGGCCGGCTGGAAAGGCGTGTGTAAGAGGTGCTGATGAAATGGTTGTCACTGTTGACATAGAGGCAGTGGGACAGATGGGATTTACACAGGCAGTTGGGTAATTTAGTGGCCCAAGTTTGTTGGTACCAATTATGTCTGTCTGCTGTAGGATCCTGGGGGTGGGAATGTGGCATCCTGAGTGGGTGGTATAGACTGTCATAGGTGCCGCTCTCATTTTACAGAAGGGGAAACCGAGGCAACTTGCGAATGTCACAGTGCTAGAGAGTTGGTAGAGCTGGAGTCACGCCCAGGCAGCCTGGCTCTGGAGCCCTGCCTGCCCCTGCCCTGCCACCCCGCTGCCTCCTCCCTCCCTCCTTCCCTCCCCTCCCTGCGCCCCCCCCCTAGCCGCCCAGACATGCCCTGTAGTCTCCGTGATTTGTGTTCCCCACCTGCCACGCTGTCTCTGGAGCCTGGCTTCCCACTCACCGCCCCCAGGATCGGCCCTCCCTGCTCCCTGAGGCTGTGCCTGCCCTGCCCACGGTCTCACACCGAGCAAGCGCTACTCCTGCGTCCCTTGCTCTGCCAAACCATTCCTTCCCCTCCAGCTGAAGGAGGGACCCCGCGAACTTCCAAGAGGGCGAGGAGGACCATCTCTTCCTGTGGTCTTACCCTTGGGAAGAGTTGATCCATCCTTCAGGACTGTTGGATTCTCCTGAAACAAGGCTTTGAGAGCAAGTAGTGTATTTGCGGGGGATCCCAGGAGAGAGGAGAGAAGGCAGCGGTAAAGGGTGTGACATCAAGGAGGGCACCACTGTGGGGCTGGGGTGGGTAAACGCACAACTAAGGGACGCAGTGAGCGTTGGCGGGGGACGGGCACGTCTCACATCATGGTTGGGATATGGCGGAGTCATAACATGTAACCAAGATGTTTGTACCCCATAATATCCTGAAATTAAAAAATGAAGGTTACCACTGTGAACAACTTCAGCTAACCCCCCTGGGACTCTGGGGACAGCGAGGAACAGGCCTCAGTCATGGCACTGAAGGCAGGAGGGACGTGTGTGTGCCTGTCAGTCGCTGGCAGCCTGCGCCTGGCTGGTAGGGCGGGCTCCTGGGCCGGAGAAGACCTGGGCAGGCGGCAGGTGCTGGCAGCTGGAGCTTGGACAGGTGTGTGCGGAAGGGCAAGGGCAGGGGTATGGTGGGCACTCATCCTTTCTCAGACACAGCAGGCCCGAGTGTGAATTCTGGTGTTGCTGCTTCCTAGCCGTGTCACCTTGGCTAGGTCACCTTGCCTCTTGAGGCCTCAGTTTCTTCATCTCTGAAATGGGAATCATCACCCTCTCCCATCCTCCCAAGAGCCCTGTCCCCAGCAGAGCGCTACCTTCCTCTTGGGCCCAGAGGACCCAGGAAGCACTGCTCTTTACTTGTCAATCAGGAAGCCAACCAGCGTTTACTAAGAGGCCCACTATGTGCTAAAACCCCCTGCCAGGCACCGTGAGCAGGACAGACCTGCCCCGCAGGACAGGATGGCTTTGCAGACGAGGTGTGGAGTAGAGTAGTGTGGCCTGGCAGTCAGTTCCCTGGGCTCCAGAGAAGACCTAACCATGAGGCCAGAGATCCCCATGAGGCCAGACCCATGGATCCCCGCGCCTGAGCGAGGTCAGGGCCCCTTCGAGGGGCATCTGTGCAGCTGTCAAGCCCGGGGCGGTGGGGGACGGTGCCTGCCTCTCTCCTCCCTCCCGGCCCCTCCCGGGAGCCCGCATAGCAGGGTTTGGGAATTAAAGTCGTAAACAAGGCAGATGTGGCATCCGTCTTTTTGACAGCACTGCCAGCCAGGTGATGGCTGAGCGGAGGAAGCCTGGGTTATGAGGAGATAGGAAAAATTTACTGCCTGCAGCTCCCAGGGGCTGGCAGCTCGGAGAGGGAGGGCAGCCACATGGTGGCTGGGAATGCGTGGGGAGGTGCGAGTCACCCAGCCTGTGCTAGCAGCAATAACAAACAATAGTAATATTTGTATAGCATTTATTAATTGTCAAGCTCTGTCCCAGGGTTTTGCATTTAATCTTTACAGCAACCTGTTTTACAGATGAGGAAACTGAGGCACAGAGAGGTTAAGGACTTGCCTAAGGTCACACAGAGCTGGGATTTGAGCCACACCATCTGATTCCAGAGATGTCCTGCTGTGGGCCAACTGATGTCCCAGCCCCAGGGCCCTCCTGGCTTCTCCAGCCTGCCTTTGAAAGGTCTTCCCACCTCTACAGCCCCACAGGAACCTGAGGAAGCTTTTCTCCTGGGGAAGGAAGGAAGACCAACGTTTGGGGACATGTACTATGTGCCAGGCTGTGCCCCAATTAGAGGAACTGACAGTTGCTCAAACCATTGGCCACAAGGTGGCCAGAGAGTCCTAGGCCCTTCCCTCAATGCTGTTCCTTACTTGTCAATCAGGAAGCCAACCAGCATTTACTAAGAGGCCCACTATGTGCTAAAACCCCCTGCCAGGCACCGTGAGCAGGACAGACCTGCCCCGCAGGACAGGATGGCTTCGCAGACGAGGCGTGGAGTGGGGTAGCGTGGCCTGGCAGTCAGTTCCCTGGGCTCCAGAGAAGACCTAACCATGAGGCCAGAGAGGCAGATCCAGGAGGCCTCTTGGCGGGAAGCTGGCAGTGCCGGGAGGCTGGGGGGTTGCACCACTTTTAAGTCAGGGAGTGTCACTGAGAAGGCGAGACTTGAGGAAAGGCCTGGGGACAGTGAGAGTGGGCTGTGTGGAGACCCAGGAAAGCACGTGCCGGGCAGCGAGCACAGCATGTGCAAAGGCCCTGAGGCAGCACGTGCCGGGCCAGTCTGGGGAACAGTGAGGGCCCGTGTGGCTGACGCAGAGCCACAGGTGGGAGATGAAGCACACCAGGAGGTGGGGGAGGGCGCAGATCCTGTGGGCTTGTAGGCAATTTGTGAGGATTTAGTCTTTCATGAGGAATGGGACAAAGCCATTGCAGGGTTTGAAAGAGGATTGGCGTGATCGGATTTATGTTCTCACAGGCTCACACCGGCTGCTGCCGCTCACTCTGCTGAGGGCGAGGGCAGAGTGGGAGCCAGTTAGGAGGCAGGTGCTGTAATCCAGGTGGGCGCGATGGGGCCAGGGAGGTGGTGAGAAGGGGTTGGATGCTGTGTAAACCACGCAGTGTGGCCGCAAAGTTTGCCGAGGGATGCAAGGTGGGAGAAAGACGACAGAGAATCAGGCATGGCCCCAGGTCCTCGCCGGAAGGGGGTGACGGATAGAATTGGCACGGGCCGAGAAGGGGTGGGTGGGAGAGGAGCAGGCTGGGCACAGGTTGGGTTGGTGTAGGACTCGCGGAGTGAGATGCCTGTTGGGTGTCCACGTGGCCTTGTGCAGCAGGAGCTGGAGTTGGGGGCCAGTGCCAGCACCGGAATGAGTGTACTCAGAGGAGAGGGGCCCTGGACACTGGAGTGTGGGGGCAGGGCGGGCAGGGGCTGAGACAGGGCGGCCCCTGGGAGGCAGGAGGGCCCAGAGCATGGAGTCCCGGAGGGCAAGAAAGCGCCAGGGAGGCGGGAGTGGCCGGCTCCACCGCTCGCTGTCCAGGGGCCAAGCGAGATGAGGGCTGGGGCTGGGCCACCGGACTTAGCAATGTTGGGGTGCTGGTGACCTCCACAGGGGCAATCTCCGTGGAGAGGTGGGTGCCAAAGCCAGACTGGGTTGGTCGGGAGGAAAGCAGAGGGGAGGCATGGATGCCAGCGGGCAGAGGACTGCTCCGAGGAGCTGGGATGTGAGCAGGAACAGAGAGAGGTGCCGGCTGGGGAGGGCCCGGGCAAGAGAGGGCGTGTATTTGTTCAAATCGTAGCATATTTCTGTGTCAAAGGGAAACCTAGATGCTGTTGGGAGGGGCAGGAGACTGGCCGAGGGACAGGGAGGGGAGTCCTTGGGGGGGGTATCAGCAGGGCACAGGCAGCTCAGCCATCTGGCTGCCACCCCAGCCCCCAGCCCTTCCCTCCCTGTCCGGGAGAGCTGAGCCCAGGCTCCCGAGCTGAG